>NC_143571.1:1008750-1345000 GCF_054136105.1 Typopeltis vanoorti
ACAGCGCCCTGTATTCAATTTTCATACTTGTACATAGTCATGTTTGTGTTACTCATTTATTAAATATTTCCTGAAGGTAGATGACCCTCAAGGTACAAAAATAGCGACTTTCATTTAGAGGGAGGTTGATGCTCAAGGTAGATCGGCTGGCGAATTCGTTCTACCTTGAGCATCATCGTCCCTAACTAGGGAACATGAACCTGAAGGGTGTGGAGTCAGTTCAACCTTCAGGTTCATCCTCCCTAACGAGGGAACATGAACCTGAAGGGTGTGGATTCAGTTCAACCTTCAGGGTCACCTTCCAAACAAGAAAGCACTGTACTATGTATTGCTAGTTTCATTAATAAAGTCTGCGTTAAATTATGTGCCATATAACGAAATACACTTAAATACACTCAAATAGCTTCATCTGATAGCGTTTGTGTGTGTAAAACACGAAAATAACGTTTCCGTGAAATTTTGCAAAAAGTGAATTTTTTCGTGTTTTTTAGTCAAAATCTGCTTGTTTTCACTCTTACAGCAACAATACGCTGATACTCGCTGGAAAATGAATCCTGTGATATCAAAACTTTTTATATGGGCATAGGGCATTGATATGTATCAAACTATGCTAATAAGAACTTAATCGGATGATATGGAAATTTTAAAAAATCAACATTAGTTCGATAACAGCGCCCTGTATTCAATTTTCATACTTGTACATAGTCATGTTTGTGTTACTCATTTATTAAATATATCCTGACGGTAGATGACCCTCAAGGTACAAAAATAGCGACTTTCATTTAGAGGGAGGGTGATGCTCAAGGTAGATCGGCTGGCGACTTCGTTCTACCTTGAGCATCATCATCCCTAACTAGGGAACATGAACCTGAAGGGTGTGAAGTCAGTTCAACCTTCAGGTTCATCCTCCCTAACGAGGGAACATGAACCTGAAGGGTGTGGATTAAGTTCAACCATCAGGGTCACCTTCCAAAGAAGAATACTGTACTATGTATTGCTGGTTTCATTAATAAGCTCTGCGTTAAATTATGTGCCATATAACGAAATACACTTAAATACACTCAAATAGCTTCATCTGATAGCGTTTGTGTGTGTAAAACACGAAAATAACGTTTCCGTGAAATTTTGCAAAAAGTGAATTTTTTCGTGTTTTTTAGTCAAAACCTGCTTGTTTTCACTCTTTCAGCACGAATACGCTGATACTCGCTGGAAAATGATTCCAGCGATATCAAACTTTTTATATAGGCATAGGGCATTGATATGTAACAAATTATGGTAATTAGAACTTAATCGGATGATATGGAAATTTTAAAAAAAATCAAAATTAGTTTAGTAACAGCGCCCTGTATTCAAGTTTCATACTTGTACATAGTCATGTTTGTGTTACTCATTTATTAAATATTTCCTGAAGGTAGATGACCTTAAAGGTACAAAAATAGCGACTTTCGTTTAGAGGGAGGGTGATGCTCAAGGTAAATCGGCTGGCGACTTCGTTCTACCTTGAGCATCATTATCCCTAACTAGGGAACATGAACCTAAAGGGTGTGAAGTCAGTTCAACCTTCAGGTTCATCCTCCATAACGAGGGAACATGAATTTGAAGGGTGTGGATTCAGTTCAACCTTCAGGGTCACCTTCCAAACAAGAGAGCACTGTACTATGTATTGCTGGTTTCATTAATAACCTCTGTGTTAAATTATGTGCCATATAACGAAATACACTTAAATACACTCAAGTGGATTCATCTGATAGCGTTTGTGTATGTAACACACGAAAATAACGTTTCCGTGAAATTTTGCAAAAAGTCAATTTTTTCGTGTTTTTTAATCAAAATCTGCTTGTTTTCACTCTTACAGCAACAATACGCTGATCCTCGCTGGAAAATGATTCCAGTGATATCAAACGTTTTATATAGGCATAGGGCATTGATATGTATCAAACTATGCTAATAAGAACTTAATCGGATGATATGGAAATTTTAAAAAAATTCAACATTAGTTCGATAACAGCGCCCTGTATTCAATTTTCATCCTTGTACATAGTCATGTTTGTGTTACTTATTTATTTCCTGAAGGTAGATGACCCTCAAGGTACAAAATTAGCGACTTTCATTTAGAGGGAGGTTGATGCTCAAGGTTGAGCGGCTGGCGATTTCGTTCTACCTTGAGCATCATCGTCCCTAACTAGGGAACATGAACCTGAAGGGTGTGGATTCAGTTCAACCTTCAGGGTCACCTTCCTAACAAGAAAGCACTGTACTATGTATTGCTAGTTTCATTAACAACCTCTGCGTTAAATTATGTGCCATATAAAGAAATACACTTAAATACACTCAAATAGCTTCATCTGATTGCTTTTGTGTGTGTAAAACACGAAAATAACGTTTCCGTGAAATTTACAAAAAGTGAATTTTTTCGTGTTTTTTAGTCAAAATCTGCTTGATTTCACTTTTACAGAACCAATACGCTGATACTCGCTGGAAAATGATTCGAGCGATATCTAACTTTTTATATAGTCATAGGGCATTGATATCTCTCAAACTGTGCTAATAAGAACTTAATCGGGTGATAAGCAAATTTTTAAAAAATTCAAAATTAGTTCGATAACAGCGCCCTCTAACGACATAATGTCCAAACAAGGCAGAAAGCACTGTACTATGTATTGCTGGTTTCTTTAACAACATCTGCGTTAAATTATGTGCCATACAACGAAATACACTTAAATACACTCAAATAGCTTCATCTGATAGCGTTTGTGTGTGTAAAACACGAAAATAACGTTTCCGTGAAATTTTGCAAAAAGTGAATTTTTTCGTGTTTTTTAGTCAAAATCTGCTTGTTTTCACTCTTACAGCAACAATACGCTGATACTCGCTGGAAATTGAATCCAGTGATATCAAACTTTTTATATGGGCATATCGCATTGATATGTATCAAACTATGCTAATAAGAAATTAATCGGATGATATGGAAATTTAAAAAAAATCAACATTTGTTCGATAACAGCGCCCTGTATTCAATTTTCATACTTGTACATAGTCATGTTTGAGTTAATCATTTATTAAATATTTCCTGAAGGAGATGACCCTCAAGGTAGAAAAATAGCGACTTTCATTTAGAGGGAGGGTGATGCTCAAGGTAGATCGGCTGGCGACTTCGTTGTACCTTGAGCATCATCATCCCTAACTAGGGAACATGAACCTGACGGGTGTGGATTCAGTTCAACCTTCAGGGTCACCTTCCAAACAAGAAAGCACTGTACTATGTATTGCTGGTTTCATTAATAACCTCTGCGTTAAATTATGTGCCATATAAAGAAATACACTTAAATACACTCAAATAGCTTCATCTGATAGCGTTTGTGTGTGTAAAACACGAAAATAACGTTTCCGTAAAATTTTGCAAAAAGTGAATTTTTTCGTGTTTTTTAGTCAAAATCTGATTGTTTTCACTCTTACAGCACAAATACGCTGATACTCGCTGGAAATTGATTCCAGCGATATCAATCTTTTTATATAGGCATTGATATAGGCATTGATATGTATATATCAATTTTATCAATTTTATATAGGCATTGATATGTATCAAACTGTGCCAATAAGAACTTAATCGGTTGATATGGAAATTTTAAAAAAAATCAACATTAGTTCGATAACAGCGCCCTGTATTCAATTTTAATCCTTGTACATAGTCATGTTTGTGTTACTTATTTATTATTTCCTGAAGGTAGATGACCCTCAAGGTACAAAAATAGCGACTTTCTTTAGAGGGAGGTTGATGCTCAAGGTTGATCGGCTGTCGAATTCGTTCTACCTTGAGCATCATCGTCCCTAACTAGGGAACATGAACCTGAAGGGTGTGGAGTCATTTCAAACTTCAGGTTCATCCTCCCTAACGAGGGAACATGAACCTGAAGGGTGTGGATTCAGTTCAACCTTCAGGGTCACCTTCCTAACAAGAAAGCGCTGTACTACGTATTGCTAGTTTCATTAATAAACTCTGCGTTAAATTATGTGCCATATAACGAAATACACTTAAATACCCTCGAATAGCTTCATCTGATAGCGTTTGTGTGTGTAAAACACGAAAATAACGTTTCCGTGAAATTTTGCAAAAAGTGAATTTTTTCGTGTTTTTTAGTCAAAACCTGCTTGTTTTCACTCTTTCAACACGAATACGCTGAGACTCGCTGGAAAATGATTCCAGCGATATGTAACTTTTTATATAGGCATAGGGCATTGATATCTATCAAACTGCGCTAATAAGAACTTAATCGGATGATATGGAAATTTAAAAAAAAATCCACATTAGTTCGAGAACAGCGCCCTGTATTCAATTTTCATCCTTGTACATAGTCATGTTTGTGTTACTTATTTCCTGAAGGTAGATGACCATCAAGGTACAGAAATAGCGACTTTCATTTAGAGGGAGGGTGATGCTCAAGGTAGATCGGCTGGCGACTTCGTTCTACCTTGAGCATCATCATCCCTAACTAGGGAACATGAACCTGAAGGGTGTGAAGTCAGTTCAACCTTCAGGTTCATCCTCCCTAAAGAGGGAACATGAACCTGAAGGGTGTGGATTCAGTTCAACCTTCAGGGTCACCTTCCAAACAAGAAAGCACTGTACTATGTATTGCTGGTTTCATTAATAACCTCTGCGTTAAATCATGTGCCATATAACGAAATACACTTAAATACACTCAAATAGCTTCATCTAATAGCGTTTGTGTGTGTAAAGCACGAAAATAACGTTTAAGTGAAATTTTGCAAAAAGCGAATTTTTTCGAGTTTTTTAGTCAAAATCTGCTTGTTTTCACTCTTACAGCGCCAATACGCTGATACTCGCTGGAAAATGATTCCAGCGATATCAAACTTTTTATATAGGCATACGGCATTGATATGTATCAAACTGTGCTAATAAGAACTTAATCGGTTGATATGGAAATTTAAAAAAAAATCAACATTAGTTCGATAACAGCGTCCTGTATTCAATTTTCATCCTTGTACATAGTCATGTTTGTGTTACTTATTATTTCCTGAAGGTAGATGACCCTCAAGGTAAAAAAATAGCGACTTTCATTTAGAGGGAGGTTGATGCTCAAGGTTGATCGGCTGGCGAATTCGTTCTACCTTGAGCATCATCGTCCCTAACTAGGGAACATGAACCTGAAGGGTGTGGAGTCAGTTCAACCTTCAGGTTCATCCTGCCTAACGAGGGAACATGAACCTGAAGGGTGTGGATTCAGTTCAACCTTCAGGGTCACCTTCCAAACAAGAAAGCACTGTACTATGTATTGCTGGTTTCATTAATAACCTCTGCGTTAAATTATGTGCCATATAACGAAATACACTTAAATACACTCAAATAGCTTCATCTGATAGCGTTTGTGTGTATAAAACACGAATATAACGTTCCGTGAAATTTTGCAAAAAGTGAATTTTTTCGTGTTTTTTAGTCAAAACCTGCTTGTTTTCACTCTTACAGGACGAATAAACTGATACTCGCTGGAAAATGATTCCAGCGATATGTAACTTTTTATATAGTCATAGGGCATTTATATCTATCAAACTGCGCTAATAAGAACTTAATCGGGTGATATGCATATTTTTAAAAAAATTCAACATTAGTTCTATAACAGCGCCCTCTAACGACATAATGTCCAAACAAGGCAGAAAGCACTGTACTATGTATTGCTGGTTTCTTTAACAACCTCTGCGTTAAATTATGTGTGATACAACGAAATACACTTAAATACACTCAAATAGCTTCATCTGATAGCGTTTGTGTGTGTACAACACGAAAATAACGTTTCCGTGAAATTTTGCAAAAAGTGAATTTTTTCTTGTTTTTTAGTCAAAATCTGCTTGTTTTCACTCTTACTGCAGCAACACGCTGATACTCGCTGGAAAATGATTCAAGTGATATCAAACTTTTTATATAGGCATAGGGCATTCATATGTATCAAACTTTGCTAATAAGAACTTATTCGGGTGATATGGAAATTTTTAAAAAAATCAACATTAGTTCGATAACAGCGCCCTGTATTCAATTTTCATACTTGTACATAGTCATGTTTGTGTTACTCATTTATTAAATATTTCCTGAAGGAAGATGACCCTCAAGGTACAGAAATAGCGACTTTCATTTAGAGGGAGGGTGATGCTCAAGGTAGATCGGCTGGCGACTTCGTTCTACCTTGAGCATCATCATCCCTAACTAGGGAACATGAACCTGAAGGGTGTGAAGTCAGTTCAACCTTCATGTTCATCCTCCCTAAAGAGGGAACATGAACCTGAAGGGTGTGAAGTCAGTTCAACCTTCAGGTTCATCCTCCCTAAAGAGGGAACATGAACCTGAAGGGTGTGGATTCAGTTCAACCTTCAGGGTCACCTTCCAAACAAGAAAGCACTGTACTATGTATTGCAGGTTTCATTAATAACTTCTGCGTTAAATGATGTGCCATATAACGAAATACACTTAAATACACTCAAATAGCTTCATCTGATAGCGTTTGTGTGTGTAAAGCACGAAAATAACGTTTCCGTGAAATTTTGCAAAAAGTGAATTTTTTTGAGTTTTTTAGTCAAAATCTGCTTGTTTTCACTCTTACAGCGCCAATACGCTGATACTCGATGGAAAATGATTCCAGCGATATCAAACTTTTTATATAGGCATACGGCATTGATATGTATCAAATTGTGCTAATAAGAACCTAATCGGTTGATATTAAAATTTAAAAAAAAATCAACATCAGTTCGATAACAGCGCCCTGTATTCAATTTTCATCCTTGTACATAGTCATGTTTGTGTTAGTTATTTATTTCATGAAGGTAGATGACCCTCAAGGTAAAAAATAGCGACTTTCATTTAGAGGAAGGTTGATGCTCAAGGTTGATCGGCTGGCGAATTCGTTCTACCTTGAGCATCATCGTCCCTAACTAGGGAACATGAACCTGAAGGGTGTGGAGTCGGTTCAACCTTCGGGTTCATCCTCCCTAACGAGGGAACATGAAACTGAAGGGTGTGGATTCAGTTCAACCTTAAGGGTCACCTTCCTAACAAGAAAGCACTGTACCATGTATTGCTAGTTTCATTAATAAACTCTGCGTTAAATTATGTGCCATATAACGAAATACACTTAAATACACTCAAATAGCTTCACCTGATAGCGGTTGTGTGTGTAAAACACGAAAATAACTTTTTAGTGAAATTTTGCAAAAAGTGAATTTTTTCGTGTTTTTTAGTCAAAACCTGCTTGTTTTCACTCTTACAGCACCAATACGATGATACTCGCTGGAAAATGATTCCAGCGATATGAAACTTTTTATGTAGGCATAGGGAATTGTTATATATCAAATTGTGCTAATAAGAACTTAATCGGGTGATATTGAAATTTTGAAAAAAGTCAACATTAGTTCGATAACAGCGCCCTCTAATGACATAATGTCCAAACAAGGCAGAAAGCACTGTTCTGGGTATTGCTGGTTTCTTTAACAACATCTGCGTTAAATTATGTGCCATATAACGAAATATACTTCATTTCACTCAAATAGCCTCATCTGATGGCATTTGTGTGTGTAAAACACAAAAATAACGTTTCCGTGAAATTTTGCAAAAAGTGAAATATTTCGTGTTTTTTAGTCAAAATCTGCTTATTTTCACTCTTACAGCACCAATACGCTGAAACTCGCTGGAAAATATTTCCAGCGATATCAAACTTTTTATGTAGGCATAGAGCATTGATATGTATCAATCACCGCTAATAAGAAATTAATCGGTTGATATGGAAATTTTAAAATATTTCAACATTAGTTCGATAACAGCGCCCTGAATTCCATTTTCATCCATGTACAGAGTCATGTTTGTGTTACTCATTTATTAAATATTTCCTGAAGGTAGATGATCCTCAAGGTACAAAAATAGCGACTTTCATTTAGAGGGAGGGTGATGCTCAAGGTAGATCGGCTGGCGACTGCGTTCTACCTTGAGCATGATCGTCCCTAACTAGGGAACATGAACCTGAAGGGTGTGGAGTCAGTTCAACATTCAGGTTCATCGTCCCTAACGAGGGAACATGAACCTAAACGGTGTGGATTCAATTCAACCTACAGGGTCACCTTCCAAACAAGAAAGCACTGTACTATGTATTGCTGGTTTCTTTAACAACCTCTGCGTTAAATTATGTGCCATATAACGAAATACACTTAAACACTCAAATAGCTTCATCTGATAGCGTTTGTGTGTGTAAAACAGGAAAATAACGTTTCCGTGAAATTTTGCAAAAAGTGAATTTTTTCTTGTTTTTTTCAAAACCTGCTTGTTTTCACTTACAGCACGAATACGCTGATACTCGCTGGAAAATGATTCCAGCGATATCAATCTTTTTATATAGGAATAGGGAATTGATATGTATCAAACTCTGCTAATTAGAACTTAATCGGTTGATATGGAAATTTTAAAAAAAATTCAACATTAGTTCGATAACAGAGCCCTGTTTTCAATTTTCTTCCTTGTACATAGTCATATTTGTGTTACTCAATTATTAAATATTTCCTGAAAGTAGATGAGACTCAAGGTACAAAAATACCGACTTTCCTTTAGAGGGAGGGTGATGCTCAAGGTAGATCATCTGGCGACTGCGTTCTACCTTGAGCATCATCATCCCTAACTAGGGAACATGAACCGGAAGGGTGTGGAGACAGTTTAACCTTCAGGTTCATCGTCCCTAACGAGGGAACATGAACCTGAAGCGGGTGGATTCAGTTCAACCTTCAGGGTCACATTCCACACAAGAAAGCACTGTTGTATGTATTGCTGGTTTCTTTAAAAACCTCTGCGTTAAATTATGTGCCTTATAACGAAATACGCTTAAATACTCTCAAATAGCTTCATCTGATAGCGTTTGTTTGTGTAAAATACGAAAATAACGTTTCCGTGTAATTTTGCAAAAAGTGAATTTTTTCGTGTTTTTTAGTCAAAATCTGCTTGTTTTCACTCTTTCAGCTCCAATACGCTGATACTCGCTGGAAAATGATTCCAGCGATATGCAACTTTTTATGTAGGCATTGGGCATTGATATTTATTAAACTGTGCTAATAAGAACTTAATATATATATTACACAAAGGATAATATATATATATACTTTGCATAATGATACACACACAAAATTTATTTGTATATATTATTGTTCTTGTTGTTCTAAAATGTTGCGTAGAAAATAATATTCTTCTTTAGTACATGATAACACACACAACCACCCATATTATACATATATACATTCCCTCACATATATTATGACACACACGCACACACTCACACTCCAACACCACACACAATGCCACAAACAAAGGCACATAATCCACCACATACACACACACACACCACAAGCACACACTCATAAACCACCAGACATTCATACAATGCCACACACACCGCCACAAACACACACACACACACACACTCACACACACAAAAACCATACACACTCACACATTCACACACACACCGCCACAAACACGCTGAGAGACAAAACGCCACCACAAAACCACAAAAAGTTACATAGAAAATAATATTCTTCTGTAGTACATGATAACACACACAACCACACATATTATACACATATATATTCCCCAACATATATTATATGACAAAGACACACAAACGCCACACACAATGCCACAATCAAAGGCACATAATCCACCACACACACAATCCGCCACAAGCACACACAAATAAACCACCAGACATTAATACAACGCCAAACACACCGCCACCAAGACACACTCGCATAAACCAGTACACACTCACACAATCACAAACACACCGCCACAAACACGCTGAGAAACAAAACGCAACCACAAAACCACACACATAATCCACCACACACACCACCACAAACACATGCACCTAAACCACAACACACACATACAATGGCACACACACTGAGAGACAAAACCACACACAAACACAACCACAAATACACACACACTCAGACAAAACCACACACATAATCCACCACACACACACAATGCCACACACACACCGCCACAAACACAAGCACCTAAACCACAAACACACACTCAGACAAAACCACACACATAATCCACCACACACACACAATGCCACACACACCGCCACAAACGCAAGCACCTAAACCACAAATATACACTCAGACAAAACACACACGTAATCTACAACACACACAGAATGCCACACACACCGCCACCAGGAAACGCATATAAACCACAACACACACATACAATGCCACACACACACTGAGAGACAAAATCACACACAAACACCAACACAAAACCACACACACTCAGATAAAACCACACATATAATCCATCACACACAATGCCACACACACCGCCACCAGCACACGCATATAAACCACAACACACACATTCAATGCCACACACACCGCCACAAGCAAACACTCAGAAACCACTACACATTCACACAATGAAAAACAAACCACCACAAACACACATATAATCCGCCACACACTCACATAGAAAAAACCACAAACAAACACCACCAATAATACACACACACTCAAAAAATCACACACACACACACACACACACACACACACACACACACACACACACACACACACACACACACACACACACACACACACACACACACACACACACACACACACACACACACACACACAACCCACCACACTCAGACACCACGAACCCATACACACAGATATAGCAACTGCACAGAGACAATGCAAAAAACACTGCCACAACCACACACACATAATGCCACAGACAAAAACTCAGAGAAAACCACACAAAACCACCACCACAAATACAAACACACAGAAAAAACCACACATAATCCACCACATACAGACACCACGACCGCACAAACACAACCCACCACACACAGACACCACGACCGCACACACACAGATATAGCAAACACACAGAGACAATGCAACAAACACTGCCACAAACACACACACATAATGCCACACACACTCAGAATAAACCACACAAAAACACCACCACAAATACAAACACACAGACAAAACCACACATAATCCACCACAAACACACACAACCCACGACACTCAGACACCACGATCGCACACACACACACAGATATAGCAACCACACAGAGACAATGCAACAAACACTGCCACAAACAAACACAGATAATGCCACACACACTCAGGAAAAACCAAAAAAAAACACCACCACAAATACAAACACACAGACAAAACCACACATAATCCACCACAGACACACACAACCCGCCACACACAGACACCACGACAGCACACACACGCAGATATAGCAACCACACAGAGACAATGCAAAAAACACTGCCACAAACACACACACATAATGCCACACACACACACACATTATGCCACACACACACTCAGAGAAAACCACACAAAAACCACACCACAAATACAAACACAGACAAAACCACTCATAATCCACCACACACACACACACACAACCCACCACACACACAGACACCATGATCGCACACACACACAGATATAGCAACCACACAGAGACAATACAACAAACACTGCCACAAACACTCGAATGAGACCACCACACACACAATGCCACGAACCCTGCCACTAACACACACACATAATGCCACACAAACACTCAGAAAAAAACCACACAAAATCCCTATCACAAACACACACACAGATAAAGCACACACAATCCACCACACACACACAATGCCACACACCACCACCTCCGCGCAAACACTCAGACAAAACCACACACACCACCACAAAAAATACGTACACATATTCAGACAAAACGACGCGCACATAAACCAACACACACAATGCCACACACTCAGGAAAAGGATAAACAAAAACACTACCAGAAATACACATACACCCACACAAATCTTAATCCACCACATAGATATTACGATACACAAAAATATATACAAAGAGTCTCACGTAATATAAACGCAAAGCACGCACCCCCCCCCCCCACAAAGTTGAAAGCCAGGCAAGGATAACCAGAATATAAAACAGCCGAAGTACTTTGTGATTGATCTCTCATCGATAGTGATGGTGAAGCAGAAAGTAATACGATGTCGTCATCAAAAGTCACTTCAGCTTAAACCTCCCATCCGATTGCGCTCGCTATTTTTGTACCCAGAGAGCCACATATCTACATTAAATACACGACTGAGCGGAACACAATCTCAACATCGTCCAAGGTCCGTTTATCGAAACTGACTATAATTATCAGACAGATTGGTAATTATTCGTGATGTATGAGAATAATTAAAGATTGATACGTATTTCCCGCTCGACAATGTGAAAAAATTAAGAAATATAAGACGAACACATTGAAAAGCTGAGTTGTCGCTTATCCGTACAGAATATATTTTTCAGACACGGGTTGAAATCTAGGGAAGGTGACCCACAAGGTTGAACTGTCGCACTGACTCCAGAACCTTCAGGATCATGTTCCCTTGGTAGGGACGATGATGCTCAAGGTAGAACGCAGTTGTCAGCCAATCTACCTTGAGCATCACCCTCCCTCTATATGAAAGTCGGTAATTTTGAATATTGAGGGTCATCTACCTTCAGGAAATATATAATAGATGAGTAAAATAAGCATGACAAAGTACAAGGATGAAAATTGTATACAGAAAATAGATTACAAACAGTCCGTCGATCGAAAGTGACTGTATTTCTCGGACAGATTAATTCGTATGCATGAAATATCCGAAATGTAGGGATTGGTATATATCCTCCGAACGACAAGACTCATTAGAAAACAATGGAAAGATGAATGGGTTCTTATCTGTAGAGAATATAATTATGAGACACGGATTGAAATGTAGGGAAGGTGACCCTCAAGGTTCAACTGACTCCACACCCTTCAGGTTCATGTTCCCTCTTTAGCGACGATGATGCTCAAGGTAGAACGCAGTCGCCAGCCGATGTATCTTGAGCATCACCCTCCCTCTATATGAAAGTCGCTATTTTTCTACCTTGAGCGTCATCTACCTTCAGAAAATATATAATAGATGAGTACCACAACCATGGCAATGGTTAACGACGAATATTATACACGGAAAATACATTACAAATAGCCCGTCCATCGAAAGTGAATAAAATTATCGGGCAGATCGATAAATATGCATGAAATATCCGAAATGTAGGGATTGGTACATATCCTCCGCACGACAAGACTCTTATTAGGAAACATTGGAAAGTTGAAAGGGTGCATATCTGTAGAGAATATAATTACCAGACATGGATTGAAATCTAGAGAAGGTGACCTTCAAGGTTGAACTGTCTCTACAACCTTCAGGGTCATGTTTCCTCTTTAGGGACGATGATGCTCAAGGTAGAACACGGTCGCCAGCCGATATGCCTTGAACATCACCTCCCTCTATATGAAAGTGGATATTTTTGTACCTTGAGGGTCATCTACCTTAAGCAAATATTTAATAGATGAGGACCACAAGAATGGCAATAGTTAACGATGAAAATTATAAACGAAAAATAGATTACAAATAGTTCGTCCATCGAAAGTGAATAAAATTATCGGACAGATTGATAAATATTCATGAAATATCCGAAATGTAAGGATTGGTACATATCCTCCGCACGACAAGACTCTTATTAGAAAACATTGGAAAGTTGAATGGGTGCATATCTGTACAGAATATATTTATCAGACACAGATTGAAATCTAGGGAAGGTGACCCACAAGGTTTTACTTACTCCACAACCTTCAGGATCATATTCCCTCTTTAGGGACGATGATGCTCAAGTTAGAACGCATTTGACAGCCGATGTACCTTGAGCATCACCCTCCCTCTATAAGAAAGTTGCTATTTTTGTACCTTGAGGCTCATCTACCATTAGGAAATATTAGTAGATGAGTACCATAAGGATGGCAATGGTTAACGGTGAATATTATACACGGTAGATAGATTACAAATAGTCCGTCCATCGAAAGTGAATAAAATTATCGGACAGATTGATAAATATTCATGAAATATCCAAAATATAAGGATTGGTACATATCCTCTGCACGACAAGACTCTTATTAGAATACATTGGAAAGTTGAATGGGTGTATATCTGTAAAGAATATAATTATCAGACATGGATTGAAATCTTGGGAAGGTGACCCTCAAGGTTTATCTGACTCCACAACCTTCAGGGTCATGTTCCCTCTTTAGGGACGATGATGCTCAAGGTTGAATGCGGTTACCAGCCGATGTACCTTGAGCATCACACTCCCTCTATATGAAAGTCGCTATTTTTGTACCTTGAGGGTCATCTACCTTAAGGAAATATTTAATAGATGAGTACCACAAGAATGGCAATGGTTAACAATGAAAATTGTACATGGAAAATATATTACAAATAGTTCGTCGATTGAAAGTGAATAAAATTATCGGACGGATTGATAAATATACATGAAATATCCGAAATATAAGGATTGATACATATCCTCCGCACAACACTCTTATTGGTAAACATTGGAAAGTTGAATGGGTGCATATCTGTAGAGAATATAATTATCAGACACGGATTGAAATCAAGGAAAGTTGAACCTCAAGGTTGATCTGAATCCACTACCTTCTGGATCATGTGCCCTCTTTAGGGACGATGATGCTCAAGGGAGATCTCGTTTGCCAGCCAATGTACCTTGAGCATTACCCTCCATCTATATGAAAGTCGCTATTTTTGTACCTTGAGGGTCATCTACCTTCAGGAAATATTTAATAGATGAGTACCATAAGCATGGCAATGGTTAACGGTTAATATTATACACGGAAAATAGATTACAAATAGTCCGTCCATCGAAAGTGAATAAAATTATCTGACAGATTGATAAATATTCATGAAATATCCGAAATGTAAGGATTGGTACATATCCTCCGCACGACAAGACTCTTATTAGAAAACATTGGAAAGTTGAATGGGTGCATATCTGTACAGAATATAATTATCAGACACGGATTGAAATCTAGGGAAGGTGACCCTCAAGGTTGAACTGACTCCACTGCCTTCAGGGTCAAGTTCCCTCGGTAGGGATGATGATGTTCAAGGTAGAACGTAGTCGCTAACCGAACTACCTTCAACATCACCCTCCCTTATAGTAAAGTTGCTTTTTTCGTCTCCTTGAAAGTCATCTGCCTATAGGAAGTGTATAATAGACGAATAACATAGCATGACAATGGTAAAGGATGAAAACTATATATTGAAAATACATAAAATCACATTAACATTTATTTATCAGTCTGGAATCATGAATAATTATTAATCATTTAGGGCTTTCAATGCTCATCGGGACTTGGAAATGCTGCATGAATAACTTTCCATGGTGATCAATGCACCGAACTGCTGCATGTGTAAGTTTCCACACTCACTGCGACAGAGAAGTGCTGCATGTATAACTTTCCACACTGATCAGGAAACGGAAATGCTCCATGTATAACTTTCAACGCTCATCAGTACACGAAAATGCTCCATGTATAACTTTCAACGCTCATCAGTACACAGAAATGCTGCATGAAAACTTTCAACCCTCATCAGGACATAGAAATGCTGCATGGAAAACTTTCAACACTCATTAGGACACAAAAATGCTGCATGGAAAACTTTCAACACTCATCAGGGCACAGAAATGCTGCAGGTATAACTTTCCACACTGATCAGGACATGAAAATCCCCATGTATAACTTTCCAAATTCACAGGGACATGGAAATGCTGCATATATAACTTTCCATACTCAAGATACGGAAATGCTGGATGTTTAACTTCCATCGCTCATCAGTACACGGAAATACTCCATGAATAATTTTCAATGCTCATCTGGACATAGAAATGCTGCAGGTATAACATTGCACACTGATCAGAACACGGATATGCTCCATGTATAACTTTCCAAACTCACCGGAAACAGAAACGTTGCATGTATCTTTCCCACACTCACCAGGACACGGAAATGCTGGATGTTTAACTTTCAATGCTGAACATTACACGGCAATGCTCCAGGTATAAATTTCAACGCTTAACAGTACACGGAAATGTTCCATGTATAACTTTCCAATCTTGCAGGGCACGGAAATGCTGCATGTGTAACTTTCTAATCTCGTCAGGACACGGAAATGCTCCACGTAGAACTTTACAATCTCGTCAGGACACGGAAATGCTCCATGTGTAACTTTCCAATCTCGTCAGAACAAGGAAATGCTCCATGTTTAACTTTCCAATCTCGTCAGGACACGGAAATGCTCCACGAATAATTTTCCAATCTCGTCAGGGCACGGAAATGCTCTGGATACAATTTATTCGTTCCCGTCCTAGTTTTTCATCAGTTTTCCGGAGCGGGAAGGACACGGAAATGCTCCGAACATGCGTTGCCAGGGAAAGTGTCTCTCAGAGGAGACAAATCTCCCAGTCAGAATACGAACCACCGCGTTCGCTTCTCAGAGTTTCGACTGCATCCCAGTCGGTGTGCTCCGTCTCGCGAAGCACCGCGGTACTCGCTTACCGATTCGTACAGACCTCGTTCTGAGGAGCGGTTCGCCACGACCCCATCCCGTGCATCGCACGGACGTCGGCTTCGACTTCGTTAGAAATCTTGGCGCTCGGTCGCAGAGGCAGCAAATTCGTTGGTTAGAAATGCATCTCCAGAAGCCGCTTGCTCAGACGAATTCACGTGCAGAGCGCTGCGACGGGAGTTGGGCGTTGTAGATCAACGGACCATACCTGGGAAACGTTACGGAGAGGCTGGAGGAAACCAGGTGTCCACGTGACCGTCACGACACCGCAACTCACCATTATCGGCATTCATTCTCTTATTACTACCACCACCATCGCCACTACTACAACCACCATCACCAACATTACCACCACCACCATCACCTCCACTTTTCAATTTGAATTCGTATTAGAATTCTTTTTCATTTGTTTTTCTCGTTACCATTTCACTATTTATTTATTAGGGCGGAATTCTTACTGCACTTACTGGCGGCTCGCCTTATGGCTCATCACTGCCTGTGCTTGCTTGCCGGGTGCATGCTCCTGCCGTGGGTCACTCCGTCGACGAGACATTCATTAGTCTTTAATCTCCTCCGTCCTGCAAGAGGACCTCTCCTCCTAGTATAGAACTGCGAAAGGCTTTAGCATCATTGGTCCATTTCAGGAGAAAACAGTCCAATGGTAACAGTATATGAAGAGGCGGATCTGTCGCACATCGCAAATAACCATTCGTTAAAGTCAACCACTAGTACGGCAATGAAAATGCCAATGTCGTGTTGGTGTTTTCCTCCTATGCCATATACTTATCTGTCAATCAACTAAACATTGCCAAATTTTTAAGTGCTATTGCTGCGATACGCAGCAATAGCACTTCGAAACGGCACTGAGTACGTGCACCTATGCCGAAGCACGCCAGCAGTCAGACGGCATCGGCAAGTGCACCGAGAAGGAGGGATCATGAGCCTCAAGGAAGTCGGAAAGTTAAAGACAAAACTCCGTCGCCCAGGACGCGAACATATACACGTATGTTTGCGACACCCTTCAGGGTCATCATCCCGACCGTCTATATCTTACTCTTCTTATGTTAACATTATTATGATTGTTCTCTGCATAATATTATTTAAGTTTCTTATTATCATCATATTTTCTGCTTTTTATATTATATATATATACATATTTATTTATTTATTTATTTGTTTCATTACTAAAGATAGCAAGATTTATATATATATTTATATAGGCATAGGGCATTGATATGTATCAAACTGTGCTAATAAGAATTTAATCGGTTGATATGGAAATTTTAAAAAAAATCAACATTAGTTCGATAACAGCGCCCTGTATTCAATTTTCATCCTTGTACATAGTCATGTTTGTGTTACTTATTTATTATTTCCTGAAGGTAGTGACACTCAAGGTACAAAAATAGCGACTTTCATTTAGAGGGAGGTTGATGCTCAAGGTTGATCGGCTGGCGAATTCGTTCTACCTTGAGCATCATCGTCCCTAACTAGGGAACATGGAACTGAAGGGTGTGGAGTCAGTTCAACCTTCAGGTTCATCTCCCTAACGAGGGAACATGAACCTGAAGGGTGTGGATTCAGTTCAACCTTCAGGGTCACCTTCCTAACAAGAAAGCACTGTACTATGTATTGCTGGTTTCATTAATAAACTCTGCGTTAAATTATGTGCCATATAACGAAATACACTTAAATACACTCAAATAGCTTCATCTGATAGCGTTTGTGTGTGTAAAACACGAAAATAACGTTTCCGTGAAATTTTGCAAAAAGTGAATTTTTTCGTGTTTTTTAGTCAAAATCTGCTTGTTTTCACTCTTACAGAACCAATACGCTGATACTCGCTGGAAAATGATTACAGTGATATCAAACTTTTTATATAGGCATAGGGCATTGATATGTATCAAACTATGCTAATAAGAACTTAATCGGTTGATATGGAAATTTAAAAAAAAATCAACATTAGTTCGATAACAGCGCCCTGTATTCAATTTTCATACTTGTACATAGTCATGTTTGTGTTACTCATTTATTAAATATTTCCTGAAGGTAGATGACCCTCAAGGTACAAAAAGAGCGACTTTCATTTAGAGGGAGGGGTGATGCTCAAGGTAGATCGGCTGGCGACTTCGTTCTACCTTGAGCATCATCATCCCTAACTAGGGAAAATGAACCTGAAGGGTGTGAAGTCAGTTCATCCTTCAGGTTCATCCTAACTAACGAGGGAACATGAACCTGAAGGGTGCGGATTAAGTTCAACCTTCAGGGTCACCTTCCTAAAAAGAAAGCACTGTACTATGTATTGCTGGTTTCATTAATAACCTCTGCGTTAAATTATGTGCCATATAACGAAATACACTTAAATACACTCAAATAGCTTCATCTGATAGCGTTTGTGTGTGTAAAACACGAAAATAACGTTTCCGTGAAATTTTGCAAAAAGTGAATTTTTTCGTGTTTTTTAGTCAAAATCTGCTTGTTTTCACTCTTACAGAACCAATACGCTGATACTCGCTGGAAAATGATTCCAGCGATATCAAACTTTTTATATAGGCATAGGGCATTGATATATATCAAACTATGCTAATAAGAAATTAATCGGATGATATGGAAATTTTAAAAAAAATCAACATTAGTTCGATAACAGCGCCCTGTATTCAATTTTCATACTTGTACATAGTCATGTTTGTGTTACTCATTTATTAAATATTTCCTGAAGGTAGATGACCCTCAAGGTACAAAAATAGCGACTTTCATTTAGAGGGAGGGTGATGCTCAAGGTAGATCGGCTGGCGACTTCGTTCTACCTTGAGCATCATCATCCCTAACTAGGGAACATGAACCTGAAGGGTGTGAAGTCAGTTCAACCTTCAGGTTCATCCTCCCTAACGAGGGAACATGAACCTGAAGGGTGTGGATTCAGTTCAACCTTCAGGGTCACCTTCCAAACAAGAAAGCACTGTACTATGTATTGCTGGTTTCATTAATAACCTCTGCGTTAAATTATGTGCCATATAACGAAATACACTTAAATACACTCAAATAGCTTCATCTGATAGCGTTTGTGTGTGTAAAACACGAAAATAACGTTTCCGTGAAATTTTGCAAAAAGTGAATTTTTTCGTGTTTTTTAGTCAAAATCTGCTTGTTTTCACTCTTACAGCAACAATACGCTGATACTCGCTGGAAAATGATTCCAGTGATATCAAACTTTTTATATAGGCATAGGGCATTGATATGTATCAATCTATGCTAATAAGAACTTAATCGGATGATATGCAAATTTTTAAAAAATTCAACATTAGTTCGATAACAGCGCCCTCTAACGACATAATGTCCAAACAAGGCAGAAAGCACTGTACTATGTATTGCTGGTTTCATTAATAACCTCTGCGTTAAATTATGTGCCATATAACGAAATACACTTAAATACACTCAAATAGCTTCATCTGATAGCGTTTGTGTGTGTAAAACACGAAAATAACGTTTCCGTGAAATTTTGCAAAAAGTGAATTTTTTCGTGTTTTTTAGTCAAAATCTGCTTGTTTTCACTCTTACAGCAACCAATACGCTGATACTCGCTGGAAAATGATTCCAGCGATATCAAACTTTTTATATAGGCATAGGGCATTGATATGTATCAAACTATGCTAATAAGAACTTAATCGGTTGATATGGAAATTTTAAAAAATCAACATTAGTTCGATAACAGCGCCCTGTATTCAATTTTCATCCTTGTACATAGTCATGTTTGTGTTACTCATTTATTATTTCCTGAAGGTAGATGACCCTCAAGGTACAAAAATAGCGACTTTCATTTAGAGGGAGGTTGATGCTCAAGGTTGATCGGCTGGCGAATTCGTTCTACCTTGAGCATCATCGTCCCTAACTAGGGAACATGAACCTGAAGGGTGTGAGTCAGTTCAACCTTCAGGTTCATCCTCCCTAACGAGGGAACATGAACCTGAAGGGTGTGGATTCAGTTCAACCTTCAGGGTCACCTTCCAAACAAGAAAGCACTGTACTATGTATTGCTGGTTTCATTAATAACCTCTGCGTTAAATTATGTGCCATATAACGAAATACACTTAAATACACTCAAATAGCTTCATCTGATAGCGTTTGTGTGTGTAAAACACGAAAATAACGTTTCCGTGAAATTTTGCAAAAAGTGAATTTTTTCGTGTTTTTTAGTCAAAATCTGCTTGTTTTCACTCTTACAGCAACAATACGCTGATACTCGCTGGAAAATGATTCCAGTGATATCAAACTTTTTATATAGGCATAGGGCATTGATATGTATCAAACTATGCTAATAAGAACTTAATCGGATGATATGGAAATTTTAAAAAAAATCAACATTAGTTCGATAACAGCGCCCTGTATTCAATTTTCATACTTGTACATAGTCATGTTTGTGTTACTCATTTATTAAATATTTCCTGAAGGTAGATGACCCTCAAGGTACAAAAATAGCGACTTTCATTTAGAGGGAGGGTGATGCTCAAGGTTGATCGGCTGGCGAATTCGTTCTACCTTGAGCATCTTCATCCCTAACTAGGGAACATGAAACTGAAGGGTGTGAAGTCAGTTCAACCTTCAGGTTCATCCTCCCTAACGAGGGAACATGAACCTGAAGGGTGTGGATTCAGTTCAACCTTCAGGGTCACCTTCCTAACAAGAAAGCACTGTACTATGTATTGCTAGTTTCATTAATAAACTCTGCGTTAAATTATGTGCCATATAACGAAATACACTTAAATACACTCAAATAGCTTCATCTGATAGCGTTTGTGTGTGTAAAACACGAAAATAACGTTTCCGTGAAATTTTGCAAAAAGTGAATTTTTTCGTGTTTTTTAGTCAAAACCTGCTTGTTTTCACTCTTACAGCACGAATACGCTGATACTCGCTGGAAAATGATTCGAGCGATATGTAACTTTTTATATAGGCATAGGGCATTGATATCTATCAAACTGCGCTAATAAGAACTTAATCGGGTGATATGCAAATTTTTAAAAAATTCAACATTAGTTCGATAACAGCGCCCTCTAACGACATAATGTCCAAACAAGGCAGAAATCACTGTACTATGTATTGCTCGTTTCTTTAACAACATCTGCGTTAAATTTATGTGCCATACAACGAAATACACTTAAATACACTCAAATAGCTTCATCTGATAGCGTTTGTGTGTGTAAAACACGAAAATAACGTTTCCGTGAAATTTTGCAAAAAGTGAATTTTTTCGTGTTTTTTAGTCAAAATCTGCTTGTTTTCACTCTTACAGAAACAATACGCTGATACTCGCTGGAAAATGATTCCAGTGATATCAAACTTTTTATATAGGCATAGGGCATTGATATGTATCAAACTATGCTAATAAGAACTTAATCGGATGATATGGAAATTTAAAAAAAATCAACATTAGTTCGATAACAGCGCCCTGTATTCAATTTTCATACTTGTACATAGTCATGTTTGTGTTACTCATTTATTAAATATTTCCTGAAGGTAGATGACCCTCAAGGTACAAAAATAGCGACTTTCATTTAGAGGGAGGGTGATGCTCAAGGTAGATCGGCTGGCGACTTCGTTCTACCTTGAGCATCATCATCCCTAACTATGGAACATGAACCTGAAGGGTGTGAAGTCAGTTCAACCTTCAGGTTCATCTTCCCTAACGAGGGAACATGAACCTGAAGGGTGTGGATTCAGTTCAACCTTCAGGGTCACCTTCCAAACAAGAAAGCACTGTACTATGTATTGCTGGTTTCATTAATAACCTCTGCGTTAAATTATGTGCCATATAACGAAATACACTTAAATACACTCAAATAGCTTCATCTGATAGCGTTTGTGTGTGTAAAACACGAAAATAACGTTTCCGTGAAATTTTGCAAAAAGTGAATTTTTTCGTGTTTTTTAGTCAAAATCTGCTTGTTTTCACTCTTACAGCAACAATACGCTGATACTCGCTGGAAAATGATTCCAGTGATATCAAACTTTTTATATAGGCATAGGGCATTGATATGTATCAAACTGTGCTAATAAGAACTTAATCGGTTGATATGGAAATTTTAAAAAAAATCAACATTAGTTCGATAACAGCGCCCTGTATTCAATTTTCATACTTGTACATAGTCATGTTTGTGTTACTCATTTATTAAATATTTCCTGAAGGTAGATGACCCTCAAGGTACAAAAATAGCGACTTTCATTTAGAGGGAGGGTGATGCTCAAGGTTGATCGGCTGGCGACTTCGTTCTACCTTGAGCATCATCATCCCTAACTAGGGAACATGAACCTGAAGGGTGTGAAGTCAGTTCAACCTTCAGGTTCATCCTCCCTAACGAGGGAACATGAACCTGAAGGGTGTGGATTCAGTTCAACCTTCAGGGTCACCTTCCAAACAAGAAAGCACTGTACTATGTATTGCTGGTTTCATTAATAACCTCTGCGTTAAATTATGTGCCATATAACGAAATACACTTAAATACACTCAAATAGCTTCATCTGATAGCGTTTGTGTGTGTAAAACACGAAAATAACGTTTCCGTGAAATTTTGCAAAAAGTGAATTTTTTCGTGTTTTTTAGTCAAAATCTGCTTGTTTTCACTCTTACAGCAACAATACGCTGATACTCGCTGGAAAATGATTCAAGTGATATCAAACTTTTTATATAGGCATAGGGCATTGATATGTATCAAACTATGCTAATAAGAACTTAATCGGATGATATGGAAATTTTAAAAAAAATCAACATTAGTTCGATAACAGCGCCCTGTATTCAATTTTCATACTTGTACATAGTCATGTTTGTGTTACTCATTTATTAAATATTTCCTGAAGGTAGATGACCCTCAAGGTACAAAAATAGCGACTTTCATTTAGAGGGAGGGTGATGCTCAAGGTAGATCGGCTGGCGACTTCGTTCTACCTTGAGCATCATCATCCCTAACTAGGGAACATGAACCTGAAGGGTGTGAAGTCAGTTCAACCTTCAGGTTCATCCTCCCTAACGAGGGAACATGAACCTGAAGGGTGTGGATTCAGTTCAACCTTCAGGGTCACCTTCCAAACAAGAAAGCACTGTACTATGTATTGCTGGTTTCATTAATAACCTCTGCGTTAAATTATGTGCCATATAACGAAATACACTTAAATACACTCAAATAGCTTCATCTGATAGCGTTTGTGTGTGTAAAACACGAAAATAACGTTTCCGTGAAATTTTGCAAAAAGTGAATTTTTTCGTGTTTTTTAGTCAAAATCTGCTTGTTTTCACTCTTACAGCAACAATACGCTGATACTCGCTGGAAAATGATTCCAGTGATATCAAACTTTTTATATAGGCATAGGGCATTGATATGTATCAAACTATGCTAATAAGAACTTAATCGGATGATATGGAAATTTAAAAAAAATCAACATTAGTTCGATAACAGCGCCCTGTATTCAATTTTCATCCTTGTACATAGTCATGTTTGTGTTACTTATTTATTATTTCCTGAAGGTAGATGACCCTCAAGGTACAAAAATAGCGACTTTCATTTAGAGGGAGGTTGATGCTCAAGGTTGATCGGCTGGCGAATTCGTTCTACCTTGAGCATCATCGTCCCTAACTAGGGAACATGAACCTGAAGGGTGTGGAGTCAGTTCAACCTTCAGGTTCATCCTCCCTAACGAGGGAACATGAACCTGAAGGGTGTGGATTCAGTTCAACCTTCAGGGTCACCTTCCTAACAAGAAAGCACTGTACTATGTATTGCTAGTTTCATTAATAAACTCTGCGTTAAATTATGTGCCATATAACGAAATACACTTAAATACACTCAAATAGCTTCATCTGATAGCGTTTGTGTGTGTAAAACACGAAAATAACGTTTCCGTGAAATTTTGCAAAAAGTGAATTTTTTCGTGTTTTTTAGTCAAAACCTGCTTGTTTTCACTCTAGCAGCACGAATACGCTGATACTCGCTGGAAAATGATTCGAGCGATATGTAACTTTTTATATAGGCATAGGGCATTGATATCTATCAAAGTGCGCTAATAAGAACTTAATCGGGTGATATGCAAATTTTTAAAAAATTCAACATTAGTTCGATAACAGCGCCCTCTAACGACATAATGTCCAAACAAGGCAGAAAGCACTGTACTATGTATTGCTGGTTTCTTTAACAACATCTGCGTTAAATTATGTGCCATACAACGAAATACACTTAAATACACTCAAATAGCTTCATCTGATAGCGTTTGTGTGTGTAAAACACGAAAATAACGTTTCCGTGAAATTTTGCAAAAAGTGAATTTTTTCGTGTTTTTTAGTCAAAATCTGCTTGTTTTCACTCTTACAGCAACAATACGCTGATACTCGCTGGAAAATGATTCCAGTGATATCAAACTTTTATATGGGCATAGGGCATTGATATGTATCTATCTATGCTAATAAGAACTTAATCGGATGATATGGAAATTTTAAAAAAATCAACATTAGTTCGATAACAGCGCCCTGTATTCAATTTTCATCCTTGTACATAGTCATGTTTGTGTTACTTATTTATTATTTCCTGAAGGTAGATGACCCTCAACGTAAAAAATAGCGACTTTCATTTAGAGGGAGGTTGATGCTCAAGGTTGATCGGCTGGCGAATTCGTTCTACCTTGAGCATCATCGTCCCTAACTAGGGAACATGAACCTGAAGGGTGTGGAGTCAGTTCAACCTTCAGGTTCATCCTCCCTAACGAGGGAACATGAACCTGAAGGGTGTGGATTCAGTTCAACCTTCAGGGTAACCTACCTAACAAGAAAGCACTGTACTATGTATTGCTAGTTTCATTAATAAACACTGCGTTAAATTATGTGCCATATAACGAAATACACTTAAATACACTCAAATAGCTTCATCTGATAGCGTTTGTGTGTGTAAAACACGAAAATAACGTTTCCGTGAAATTTTGCAAAAAGTGAATTTTTTCGTGTTTTTTAGTCAAAACCTGCTTGTTTTCACTCTAGCAGCACGAATACGCTGATACTCGCTGGATATTGATTCGAGCGATATGTAACTTTTTATATAGGCATAGGGCATTGATATCTATCAAAGTTCGCTAATAAGAACTTAATCGGGTGATATGCAAATTTTAAAAAATTCAACATTAGTTCGATAACAGCGCCCTCTATCGACATACTGTCCAAACAAGGCAGAAAGCACTGTACTATGTATTGCTTGTTTCTTTAACAACCTCTGCGTTAAATTATGTGCCATATAACGAAATATACTTAAATACACTCAAATAGCTTCATCTGATAGCGTTTGTGTGTGTAAAACAGGAAAATAACGTTTCCGTGAAATTTTGCAAAAAGTGAAGTTTTTCGTGTTTTTTAGTCAAAATCTGCTTGTTTTCACTCTTACAGCAACAATACGCTGATACTCGCTGGAAAATGATTCCAGTGATACCAAACTTTTCATATAGGCATAGGGCATTGATATGTATCAAACTATGCTAATAAGAATCGGATGATATGGAAATTTTAAAAAAAATCAAAATTAGTTTAGTAACAGCGCCCTGTATTCAATTTTCATGCTTGTACATAGTCATGTTTGTGTTACTCATTTATTAAATATTTCCTGAAGGTAGATGGCCCTCAAGGTACAAAAATAGCGACTTTCATTTAGAGGGAGGGTGATGCTCAAGGTAAATCGGCTGGCGACTTCGTTCTACCTTGAGCATCATCATCCCTAACTAGGGAACATGAACCTAAAGGGTGTGGTCAGTTCAACCTTCAGATTCATCCTCCCTAACGAGGGAACATGAACCTGAAGGGTGTGGATTCAGTTCAACCTTCAGGGTCACCTTCCAAACAAGAAAGCACTGTACTATGTATTGCTAGTTTCATTAATAAACTCTGCGTTAATTTATGTGCCATATAACGAATTACACTTAAATACACTCAAGTAGCTTCATCTGCCAGCGTTTGTGTGTGTAAAACACGAAAATAACGTTTCCGTGTAATTTTGCAAAAAGTGAATTTTTTCGTGTTTTTTAGTCAAAACTTGCTTGTTTTCACTCTTACAGCACGAATATGCTGATACTCGCTGGAAAATGATTCGAGCGATATGTAACTTTTTATATAGGCATAGGGCATTGATATCTATCAAACTGCGCTAATAAGAACTTAATCGGGTGATATGCAAATTTTTAAAAAATTCAACATTAGTTCGATAACAGCGCCCTCTAACGACATAATGTTCAAACAAGGCAGAAATCACTGTACTATGTATTGCTGGTTTCTTTAACAACATCTGCGTTAAATTATGTGCCATACAACGAAATACACTTAAATACATTCAAATAGCTTCATCTGATTGCGTTTGTGTGTGTAAAACACGAAAATAACGTTTCCGTGAAATTTTGCAAAAAGTGAATTTTTTTTGTGTTTTAGTCAAAATCTGCTTGTTTTCACTCTTACAGAAACAATACGCTGATACTCGCTGGAAAATGATTCCAGTGATATCAAACTTTTTATATGGGCATAGGGCATTGATATGTATCAAACTATGCTAATAAGAACTTAATCGGATGATATGGAAATTTTAAAAAAAATCAACATTAGTTCGATAACAGCGCCCTGTATTCAATTTTCATACTTGTACATAGTCATGTTTGTGTTACTCATTTACTAAATATTTCCTGAAGGTAGATGACCCTCAAGGTACAAAAATAGCGACTTTCATTTAGAGGGAGGGTGATGCTCAAGGTAGATCTGCTGGCGACTTCGTTCTACCTTGAGCATCATCATCCCTATCTAGGGAACATGAACCTGAAGGGTGTGAAGTCAGTTCAACCTTCAGGTTCATCCTCCCTAACGAGGGAACATGAACCTGAAGGGTGTGGATTCAGTTCAACCTTCAGGGTCACCTTCCAAACAAGAAAGCACTGTACTATGTATTGCTAGTTTCATTAATAAACTCTGCGTTAAATTATGTGCCATATAACGAAATACACTTAAATACACTCAAATAGCTTCATCTGATAGCGTTTGTGTGTGTAAAACACGAAAATAACGTTTCCGTGAAATTTTGCAAAAAGTGAATTTTTTCGTGTTTTTTAGTCAAAATCTGCTTGTTTTCACTCTTACAGCAACAATACGCTGATACTCGCTGGAAAATGATTCCAGCGATATCAAACTTTTTATATAGGCATAGGGCATTGATATGTAACAAACTATGGTAATAAGAACTTAATCGGATGATATGGAAATTTTAAAAAAAATCAAAATTAGTTTAGTAACAGCGCCCTGTATTCAAGTTTCATACTTGTACATAGTCATGTTTGTGTTACTCATTTATTAAATATTTCCTGAAGGTAGATGACCTTAAAGGTACAAAAGTAGCGACTTTCGTTTAGAGGGAGGGTGATGCTCAAGGTAAATCGGCTGGCGACTTCGTTCTACCTTGAGCATCATCATCCCTAACTAGGGAACATGAACCTAAAGGGTGTGAAGTCAGTTCAACCTTCAGGTTCATCCTCCCTAACGAGGGAACATGAATTTGAAGGGTGTGGATTCAGTTCAACCTTCAGGGTCACCTTCCAAACAAGAGAGCACTGTACTATGTATTGCTGGTTTCATTAATAACCTCTGTGTTAAATTATGTGCCATATAACGAAATACACTTAAATACACTCAAATAGATTCATCTGATAGCGTTTGTGTATGTAACACACGAAAATAACGTTTCCGTGAAATTTTGCAAAAAGTCAATTTTTTCGTGTTTTTTAATCAAAATCTGCTTGTTTTCACTCTTACAGCAACAATACGCTGATACTCGCTGGAAAATGATTCCAGTGATATCAATCGTTTTATATAGGCATAGGGCATTGATATGTATCAAACTATGCTAATAAGAACTTAATCGGATGATATGGAAATTTTAAAAAAATTCAACATTAGTTCGATAACAGCGCCCTGTATTCAATTTTCATCCTTGTACATAGTCATGTTTGTGTTACTTATTTATTTCCTGAAGGTAGATGACCCTCAAGGTACAAAATTAGCGACTTTCATTTAGAGGGAGGTTGATGCTCAAGGTTGATCGGCTGGCGATTTCGTTCTACCTTGAGCATCATCGTCCCTAACTAGGGAACATGAACCTGAAGGGTGTGGATTCAGTTCAACCTTCAGGGTCACCTTCCTAACAAGAAAGCACTGTACTATGTATTGCTAGTTTCATTAACAACCTCTGCGTTAAATTATGTGCCATATAACGAAATACACTTAAATACACTCAAATAGCTTCATCTGATAGCGTTTGTGTGTGTAAAACACGAAAATAACGTTTCCGTGAAATTTACAAAAAGTGAATTTTTTCGTGTTTTTTAGTCAAAATCTGCTTGTTTTCACTTTTACAGAACCAATACGCTGATACTCGCTGGAAAATGATTCGAGCGATATGTAACTTTTTATATAGTCATAGGGCATTGATATCTCTCAAACTGTGCTAATAAGAACTTAATCGGGTGATATGCAAATTTTAAAAAAATTCAAAATTAGTTCGATAACAGCGCCCTCTAACGACATAATGTCCAAACAAGGCAGAAAGCACTGTACTATGTATTGCTGGTTTCTTTAACAACATCTGCGTTAAATTATGTGCCATACAACGAAATACACTTAAATACACTCAAATAGCTTCATCTGATAGCGTTTGTGTGTGTAAAACACGAAAATAACGTTTCCGTGAAATTTTGCAAAGTGAATTTTTTCGTGTTTTTTAGTCAAAATCTGCTTGTTTTCACTCTTACAGCAACAATACGCTGATACTCGCTGGAAATTGAATCCAGTGATATCAAACTTTTTATATGGGCATATCGCATTGATACGTATCAAACTATGCTAATAAGAAATTAATCGGATGATATGGAAATTTTAAAAAAATCAACATTTGTTCGATAACAGCGCCCTGTATTCAATTTTCATACTTGTACATAGTCATGTTTGAGTTAATCATTTATTAAATATTTCCTGAAGGAGATGACCCTCAAGGTACAAAAATAGCGACTTTCATTTAGAGGGAGGGTGATGCTCAAGGTAGATCGGCTGGCGACTTCGTTCTACCTTGAGCATCATCGTCCCTAACTAGGGAACATGAACCTGAAGGGTGTGGATTCAGTTCAACCTTCAGGGTCACCTTCCAAACAAGAAAGCACTGTACTATGTATTGCTGGTTTCATTAATAACCTCTGCGTTAAATTATGTGCCATATAAAGAAATACACTTAAATACACTCAAATAGCTTCATCTGATAGCGTTTGTGTGTGTAAAACACGAAAATAACGTTTCCGTGAAATTTACAAAAAGTGAATTTTTTCGTGTTTTTTAGTCAAAATCTGCTTGTTTTCACTCTTACAGAACCAATACGCTGATACTCGCTGGAAAATGATTCAAGTGATATCAAACTTTTTATATAGGCATAGGGCATTGATATGTATCAAACTATGCTAATAAGAACTTAATCGGATGATATGGAAATTTTAAAAAAAATCAACATTAGTTCGATAACAGCGCCCTGTATTCAATTTTCATACTTGTACATAGTCATGTTTGTGTTACTCATTTATTATTTCCTGACGGTAGATGACCCTCAAGGTACAAAAATAGCGACTTTCATTTAGAGGGAGGGTGATGCTCAAGGTAGATCGGCTGGCGACTTCGTTCTACCTTGAGCATCATCATCCCTAACTAGGGAACATGAACCTGAAGGGTGTGAAGTCAGTTCAACCTTCAGGTTCATCCTCCCTAACGAGGGAACATGAAACTGAAGGGTGTGGATTCAGTTCAACCTTCAGGGTCACCTTCCTAACAAGAAAGCACTGTACTATGTATTGCTAGTTTCATTAATAAACTCTGCGTTAAATTATGTGCCATATAACGAAATACACTTAAATACACTCAAATAGCTTCATTTGATAGCGTTTGTGTGTGTAAAACACGAAAATAACGTTTCCGTGAAATTTTGCAAAAAGTGAATTTTTTCGTGTTTTTTAGTCAAAATCTGCTTGTTTTCACTCTTACAGCAACAATACGCTGATACTCGCTGGAAAATGATTCCAGTGATACCAATCTTTTTATGTAGGCATAGGGCATTGATATGTATCAAACTATGCTAATAAGAACTTAATCGGATGATATGGAAATTTAAAAAAAAATCAACATTAGTTCGATAACAGCGCCCTGTATTCAATTTTCATACTTGTACATAGTCATGTTTGTGTTACTCATTTATTAAATATTTCCTGAAGGTAGATGACCCTCAAGGTACAAAAATAGCGACTTTCATTTAGAGGGAGGGTGATGCTCAAGGTAGATCGGCTGGCGACTTCGTTCTACCTTGAGCATCATCATCCCTAACTAGGGAACATGAACCTGAAGGGTGTGAAGTCAGTTCAACCTTCAGGTTCATCCTCCCTAACGAGGGAACATGAACCTGAAGGGTGTGGATTCAGTTCAACCTTCAGGGTCACCTTCCAAACAAGAAAGCACTGTACTATGTATTGCTGGTTTCATTAATAACCTCTGCGTTAAATTATGTGCCATATAACGAAATACACTTAAATACACTCAAATAGCTTCATCTGATAGCGTTTGTGTGTGTAAAACACGAAAATAACGTTTCCGTGAAATTTTGCAAAAAGTGAATTTTTTCGTGTTTTTTAGTCAAAATCTGCTTGTTTTCACTCTTACAGCAACAATACGCTGATACTCGCTGGAAAATGATTCCAGCGATATCAAACTTTTTATATAGGCATAGGGCATTGATATGTATCAAACTATGCTAATAAGAACTTAATCGGATGATATGGAAATTTAAAAAAAAATCAACATTAGTTCGATAACAGCGCCCTGTATTCAATTTTCATCCTTGTACATAGTCATGTTTGTGTTACTTATTATTTCCTGAAGGTAGATGACCCTCAAGGTACAAAAATAGCGACTTTCATTTAGAGGGAGGTTGATGCTCAAGGTTGATCGGCTGGCGAATTCGTTCTACCTTGAGCATCATCGTCCCTAACTAGGGAACATGAACCTGAAGGGTGTGGAGTCAGTTCAACCTTCAGGTTCATCCTCCCTAACGAGGGAACATGAACCTGAAGGGTGTGGATTCAGTTCAACCTTCAGGGTCACCTTCCTAACAAGAAAGCACTGTACTATGTATTGCTGGTTTCATTAATAAACCTCTGCGTTAAATTATGTGCCATATAACGAAATACACTTAAATACACTCAAATAGCTTCATCTGATAGCGTTTGTGTGTGTAAAACACGAAAATAACGTTTCCGTGAAATTTTGCAAAAAGTGAATTTTTTCGTGTTTTTTAGTCAAAACCTGCTTGTTTTCACTCTTACAGCAACAATACGCTGATACTCGCTGGAAAATGATTCCAGCGATATGTAACTTTTTATATAGGCATAGGGCATTGATATGTATCAAACTATGCTAATAAGAACTTAATCGGGTGATATGGAAATTTAAAAAAATCAACATTAGTTCGATAACAGCGCCCTGTATTCAATTTTCATACTTGTACATAGTCATGTTTGTGTTACTCATTTATTAAATATTTCCTGAAGGTAGATGACCCTCAAGGTACAAAAATAGCGACTTTCATTTAGAGGGAGGGTGATGCTCAAGGTAGATCGGCTGCCGACTTCGTTCTACCTTGAGCATCATCATCCCTAACTAGGGAACATGAACCTGAAGGGTGTGGAGTCAGTTCAACCTTCAGGTTCATCCTCCCTAACGAGGGAACATGAACCTGAAGGGTGTGGATTCAGTTCAACCTTCAGGGTCACCTTCCAAACAAGAAAGCACTGTACTATGTATTGCTGGTTTCATTAATAACCTCTGCGTTAAATTATGTGCCATATAACGAAATACACTTAAATACACTCAAATAGCTTCATCTGATAGCGTTTGTGTGTGTAAAACACGAAAATAACGTTTCCGTGAAATTTTGCAAAAAGTGAATTTTTTCGTGTTTTTTAGTCAAAATCTGCTTGTTTTCACTCTTACAGCAACAATACGCTGATACTCGCTGGAAAATGATTCCAGCGATATCAAACTTTTTATATAGGCATAGGGCATTGATATGTATCAAACTATGCTAATAAGAACTTAATCGGGTGATATGGAAATTTTAAAAAATCAACATTAGTTCGATAACAGCGCCCTGTATTCAATTTTCATACTTGTACATAGTCATGTTTGTGTTACTTATTAAATATTTCCTGAAGGTAGATGACCCTCAAGGTACAAAAATAGCGACTTTCATTTAGAGGGAGGTTGATGCTCAAGGTTGATCGGCTGGCGAATTCGTTCTACCTTGAGCATCATCGTCCCTAACTAGGGAACATGAACCTGAAGGGTGTGGAGTCAGTTCAACTTCAGGTTCATTCTCCCTAACGAGGGAACATGAACCTGAAGGGTGTGGATTCAGTTCAACCTTCAGGGTCACCTTCCTAACAAGAAAGCACTGTACTATGTATTGCTGGTTTCATTAATAACCTCTGCGTTAAATTATGTGCCATATAACGAAATACACTTAAATACACTCAAATAGCTTCATCTGATAGCGTTTGTGTGTGTAAAACACGAAAATAACGTTTCCGTGAAATTTTGCAAAAAGTGAATTTTTTCGTGTTTTTTAGTCAAAATCTGCTTGTTTTCACTCTTACAGCAACAATACGCTGATACTCGCTGGAAAATGATTCCAGCGATATCAAACTTTTTATATAGGCATAGGGCATTGATATGTATCAAACTGTGCTAATAAGAACTTAATCGGTGATATGGAAATTTAAAAAAAAATCAACATTAGTTCGATAACAGCGCCCTGTATTCAATTTTCATACTTGTACATAGTCATGTTTGTGTTAGTTATTTATTTCCTGAAGGTAGATGACCCTCAAGGTACAAAAATAGCGACTTTCATTTAGAGGGAGGTTGATGCTCAAGGTTGATCGGCTGGCGAATTCGTTCTACCTTGAGCATCATCGTCCCTAACTAGGGAACATGAACCTGAAGGGTGTGGAGTCAGTTCAACCTTCAGGTTCATCCTCCCTAACGAGGGAACATGAACCTGAAGGGTGTGGATTCAGTTCAACCTTCAGGGTCACCTTCCTAACAAGAAAGCACTGTACCATGTATTGCTAGTTTCATTAATAAACTCTGCGTTAAATTATGTGCCATATAACGAAATACACTTAAATACACTCAAATAGCTTCATCTGATAGCGGTTTGTGTGTGTAAAACACGAAAATAACGTTTCCGTGAAATTTTGCAAAGTGAATTTTTCGTGTTTTTTAGTCAAAACCTGCTTGTTTTCACTCTTACAGCACCAATACGCTGATACTCGCTGGAAAATGATTCCAGCGATATGAAACTTTTTATATAGGCATAGGGCATTGATATGTATCAAACTATGCTAATAAGAACTTAATCGGGTGATATGGAAATTTTGAAAAAAGTCAACATTAGTTCGATAACAGCGCCCTCTAATGACATAATGTCCAAACAAGGCAGAAAGCACTGTTCTGGGTATTGCTGGTTTCTTTAACAACATCTGCGTTAAATTATGTGCCATATAACGAAATATACTTCATTTCACTCAAATAGCCTCATCTGATGGCATTTGTGTGTGTAAAACACAAAAATAACGTTTCCGTGAAATTTTGCAAAAAGTGAAATATTTCGTGTTTTTTAGTCAAAATCTGCTTATTTTCACTCTTACAGCACCAATACGCTGAAACTCGCTGGAAAATATTTCCAGCGATATCAAACTTTTTATGTAGGCATAGAGCATTGATATGTATCAATCACCGCTAATAAGAAATTAATCGGTTGATATGGAAATTTTAAAATATTCAACATTAGTTCGATAACAGCGCCCTGAATTCCATTTTCTTCCATGTACAGAGTCATGTTTGTGTTACTCATTTAATATTTCCTGAAGGTAGATGATCCTCAAGGTACAAAAATAGCGACTTTCATTTAGAGGGAGGGTGATGCTCAAGGTAGATCGGGCTGGCGACTGCGTTCTACCTTGAGCATGATCGTCCCTAACTAGGGAACATGAACCTGAAGGGTGTGGAGTCAGTTCAACATTCAGGTTCATCGTCCCTAACGAGGGAACATGAACCTAAACGGTGTGAATTCAATTCTACCTACAGGGTCACCTTCCTAACAAGAAAGCACTGTACTATGTATTGCTGGTTTCTTTAACAACCTCTGCGTTAAATTATGTGCCATATAACGAAATACACTTAAACACTCAAATAGCTTCATCTGATAGCGTTTGTGTGTGTAAAACAGGAAAATAACGTTTCCGTGAAATTTTGCAAAAAGTGAATTTTTTCTTGTTTTTTGTCAAAACCTGCTTGTTTTCACTCTTACAGCACGAATACGCTGATACTCGCTGGAAAATGATTCCAGCGATATCAATCTTTTTATATAGGAATAGGGAATTGATATGTATCAAACTCTGCTAATTAGAACTTAATCGGTTGATATGGAAATTTTAAAAAATTCAACATTAGTTCGATAACAGAGCCCTGTAACACATTCCACACAAGAAAGCACTGTTGTATGTATTGCTGGTTTCTTTAAAAACCTCTGCGTTAAATTATGTGCCTTACAACGAAATACGCTTAAATACTCTCAAATAGCTTCATCTGATAGCGTTTGTTTGTGTAAAATACGAAAATAACGTTTCCGTGAAATTTTGCAAAAAGTGAATTTTTTCGTGTTTTTTAGTCAAAATCTGCTTGTTTTCACTCTTTCAGCTCCAATACGCTGATACTCGCTGGAAAATGATTCCAGTGATATGCAATTTTTTATGTAGGCATTGGGCATTGATATTTATTAAACTGTGCTAATAAGAACTTAATTGGATGATATGGAAATTTTAAAAAATCAACATTAGTTCCATTACAACGCCCTGTATTCAATTTTCATTTGAAAGTATTTTGGTTTTATTTTTTTTCCTTTCCCCCCCCCCCCACCCCCCCCCCCCCCCACCCCCCCCCCCCCCCACCCCCCCCCCCCCCCACCCCCCCCCCCCCCCACCCCCCCCCCCCCCCACCCCCCCCCCCCCCCACCCCCCCCCCCCCCCACCCCCCCCCCCCCCCACCCCCCCCCCCCCCCACCCCCCCCCCCCCCCACCCCCCCCCCCCCCCACCCCCCCCCCCCCCCACCCCCCCCCCCCCCCACCCCCCCCCCCCCCCACCCCCCCCCCCCCCCACCCCCCCCCCCCCCCACCCCCCCCCCCCCCCACCCCCCCCCCCCCCCACCCCCCCCCCCCCCCACCCCCCCCCCCCCCCACCCCCCCCCCCCCCCACCCCCCCCCCCCCCCACCCCCCCCCCCCCCCACCCCCCCCCCCCCCCACCCCCCCCCCCCCCCACCCCCCCCCCCCCCCACCCCCCCCCCCCCCCACCCCCCCCCCCCCCCACCCCCCCCCCCCCCCACCCCCCCCCCCCCCCACCCCCCCACTGAAGGGTGTGGATTCAGTTGAACCTGCAGGGTCACCTTCCTAACAAGAAAGCACTGTACTATGTATTGCAAGTTTCATTAATAAACTCTGCGTTAAATTATGTGCCGTATAACTTAATACACTTAAATACACTCAAGTAGCTTCATCTGTTAGAGTTTGTGTGTGTAAAACACGAAAATAACGTTTCCGTGAAATTTTGCAAAAAGTGAATTTTTCGTGTTTTTTAGTCAAAATCTGCTTGTTTTCACTCTTACAGCACCAATACGCTGATACTCGCTGGAAAATGATTCAAGTGATATCAAACTTTTTATATAAGCATAGGGCATTCATATGTATCAAACTATGCTAATAAGAACTTAATCGGATGATATGGAAATTTTAAAAAAAATCAACATTAGTTCGATAACAGCGCCCTGTATTCAATTTTCATACTTGTACATAGTCATGTTTGTGTTACTCATTTATTAAATATTTCCTGAAGGTAGATGACCCTCAAGGTACAAAAATAGCGACTTTCATTTAGAGGGAGGGTGATGCTCAAGGTAGATCGGCTGGCGACTTCGTTCTACCTTGAGCATCATCATCCCTAACTAGGGAACATGAACCTGAAGGGTGTGAAGACAGTTCAACCTTCAGGTTCATACTCCCTAACGAGGGAACATGAACCTGAAGGGTGTGGATTCAGTTCAACCTTCAGGGTCACCTTCCAAACAAGAAAGCACTGTACTATGTATTGCTGCTTTCATTAATAACCTATGCGTTAAATTATGTGCCATATAACGAAATACACTTAAATACACTCAAATAGCTTCATCTGATAGCGTTTGTGTGTGTAAAACACGAAAATAACGTTTCCGTGAAATTTTGCAAAAAGTGAATTTTTTCGTGTTTTTTAGTCAAAATCTGCTTGTTTTCACTCTTACAGAACCAATACGCTGATACTCGCTGGAAAATGATTCCAGCGATATCAAACTTTTTATATAGGCATAGGGCATTGATATGTATCAAACTATGCTAATAAGAACTTAATCGGATGATATGGAAATTAAAAAAAAATCAACATTAGTTCGATAACCAGCGCCCTGTATTCTATTTTCATCCTTGTACATAGTCATGTTTGTGTTACTTATTTATTATTTCCTGAAGGTAGATGACCCTCAACGTACAAAAATAGCGACTTTCATTTAGAGGGAGGGTTGATGCTCAAGGTTGATCGGCTGGCGAATTCGTTCTACCTTGAGCATCATCGTCCCTAACTAGGGAATATGAACCTGAAGGGTGTGAAGTCAGTTCAACCTTCAGGTTCATCCTCCCTAACGAGGGATCATGAACCTGAAGGGTGTGGATTGAGTTCAACCTTCAGGGTCACCTTCCTAACAAGAAAGCATTGTACTATGTATTGCTAGTTTCATTAATAAACTCTGCGTTAAATTATGTGCCATATAACGAAATACACTTAAATACACTCAAATAGCTTCATCTGATAGCGTTTGTGTGTGTAAAACACGAAAATAACGTTTCCGTGAAATTTTGCAAAAAGTGAATTTTTTCGTGTTTTTTAGTCAAAATCTGCTTGTTTTCACTCTTACAGAACAATACGCTGATACTCGCTGGAAAATGATTCCAGTGATATCAAACTTTTTATATAGGCATAGGGCATTGATATGTATCAAACTGTGCTAATAAGAACTTAATCGGATGATATGGAAATTTTAAAAAAATCAACATTAGTTCGATAACAGCGCCCTGTATTCAATTTTCATCCTTGTACATAGTCATGTTTGTGTTACTTATTTATTATTTCCTGAAGGTAGATGACCCTCAAGGTACAAAAATAGCGACTTTCATTTAGAGGGAGGTTGATGCTCAAGGTTGATCGGCTGGCGAATTCGTTCTACCTTGAGCATCATCGTCCCTAACTAGGGAACATGAACCTGAAGGGTGTGGAGTCAGTTCAACCTTCAGGTTCATCCTCCCTAACGAGGGAACATGAACCTGAAGGGTGTGGATTCAGTTCAACCTTCAGGGTCACCTTCCTAACAAGAAAGCACTGTACTATGTATTGCTAGTTTCATTAATAAACTCTGCGTTAAATTATGTGCCATATAACGAAATACACTTAAATACACTCAAATAGCTTCATCTGATAGCGTTTGTGTGTGTAAAACACGAAAATAACGTTTTCCGTGAAATTTTGCAAAAAGTGAATTTTTTTCGTGTTTTTTAAGTCAAAATCTGCTTGTTTTCACTCTTACAGAAACAATATGCTGATACTCGCTGGAAAATGATTCCAGTGATATCAAACTTTTATATAGGCATAGGGCATTGATATGTATCTAAACTATGCTAATAAGAACTTAATCGGTGATATGGAAATTTTAAAAAAATCAACATTAGTTCGATAACAGCGCCCTGTATTCAATTTTCATCCTTGTACATAGTCATGTTTGTGTTACTTATTTATTATTTCCTGAAGGTAGATGACCCTCAACGTAAAAAATAGCGACTTTCATTTAGAGGGAGGTTGATGCTCAAGGTTGATCGGCTGGCGAATTCGTTCTACCTTGAGCATCATCGTCCCTAACTAGGGAACATGAACCTGAAGGGTGTGGAGTCAGTTCAACCTTCAGGTTCATCCTCCCTAACGAGGGAACATGAACCTGAAGGGTGTGGATTCAGTTCAACCTTCAGGGTAACCTACCTAACAAGAAAGCACTGTACTATGTATTGCTAGTTTCATTAATAAACACTGCGTTAAATTATGTGCCATATAACGAAATACACTTAAATACACTCAAATAGCTTCATCTGATAGCGTTTGTGTGTGTAAAACACGAAAATAACGTTTCCGTGAAATTTTGCAAAAAGTGAATTTTTTCGTGTTTTTTAGTCAAAACCTGCTTGTTTTCACTCTAGCAGCACGAATACGCTGATACTCGCTGGATATTGATTCGAGCGATATGTAACTTTTTATATAGGCATAGGGCATTGATATCTATCAAAGTTCGCTAATAAGAACTTAATCGGGTGATATGCAAATTTTAAAAAATTCAACATTAGTTCGATAACAGCGCCCTCTATCGACATACTGTCCAAACAAGGCAGAAAGCACTGTACTATCTATTGCTTGTTTCTTTAACAACCTCTGCGTTAAATTATGTGCCATATAACGAAATATACTTAAATACACTCAAATAGCTTCATCTGATAGCGTTTGTGTGTGTAAAACAGGAAAATAACGTTTCCGTGAAATTTTGCAAAAAGTGAAGTTTTTCGTGATTTTTAGTCAAAATCTGCTTGTTTTCACTCTTACAGCAACAATACGCTGATACTCGCTGGAAAATGATTCCAGTGATACCAAACTTTTCATATAGGCATAGGGCATTGATATGTATCAAACTATGCTAATAAGAATCGGATGATATGGAAATTTTAAAAAAAATCAAAATTAGTTTAGTAACAGCGCCCTGTATTCAATTTTCATGCTTGTACATAGTCATGTTTGTGTTACTCATTTATTAAATATTTCCTGAAGGTAGATGGCCCTCAAGGTACAAAAATAGCGACTTTCATTTAGAGGGAGGGTGATGCTCAAGGTAAATCGGCTGGCGACTTCGTTCTACCTTGAGCATCATCATCCCTAACTAGGGAACATGAACCTAAAGGGTGTGGTCAGTTCAACCTTCAGATTCATCCTCCCTAACGAGTGAACATGAACCTGAAGGGTGTGGATTCAGTTCAACCTTCAGGGTCACCTTCCAAACAAGAAAGCACTGTACTATGTATTGCTAGTTTCATTAATAAACTCTGCGTTAATTTATGTGCCATATAACGAATTACACTTAAATACACTCAAGTAGCTTCATCTGCCAGCGTTTGTGTGTGTAAAACACGAAAATAACGTTTCCGTGTAATTTTGCAAAAAGTGAATTTTTTCGTGTTTTTTAGTCAAAACTTGCTTGTTTTCACTCTTACAGCACGAATATGCTGATACTCGCTGGAAAATGATTCGAGCGATATGTAACTTTTTATATAGGCATAGGGCATTGATATCTATCAAACTGCGCTAATAAGAACTTAATCGGGTGATATGCAAATTTTTAAAAAATTCAACATTAGTTCGATAACAGCGCCCTCTAACGACATAATGTTCAAACAAGGCAGAAATCACTGTACTATGTATTGCTGGTTTCTTTAACAACATCTGCGTTAAATTATGTGCCATACAACGAAATACACTTAAATACATTCAAATAGCTTCATCTGATTGCGTTTGTGTGTGTAAAACACGAAAATAACGTTTCCGTGAAATTTTGCAAAAAGTGAATTTTTTTTGTGTTTTAGTCAAAATCTGCTTGTTTTCACTCTTACAGAAACAATACGCTGATACTCGCTGGAAAATGATTCCAGTGATATCAAACTTTTTATATGGGCATAGGGCATTGATATGTATCAAACTATGCTAATAAGAACTTAAACGGATGATATGGAAATTTTAAAAAAAATCAACATTAGTTCGATAACAGCGCCCTGTATTCAATTTTCATACTTGTACATAGTCATGTTTGTGTTACTCATTTACTAAATATTTCCTGAAGGTAGATGACCCTCAAGGTTCAAAAATACGACTTTCATTTAGAGGGAGGGTGATGCTCAAGGTAGATCTGCTGGCGACTTCGTTCTACCTTGAGCATCATCATCCCTATCTAGGGAACATGAACCTGAAGGGTGTGAAGTCAGTTCAACCTTCAGGTTCATCCTCCCTAACGAGGGAACATGAACCTGAAGGGTGTGAATTCAGTTCAACATTCAGGGTTACCTTCCAAACAAGAAAGCACTGTACTAGGTATTGCTAGTTTCATTAATAAACTCTGCGTTAAATTATGTGCCATATAACGAAATACACTTAAATACACTAAAGTAGCTTCATCTGATAGAGTTTGTGTGTGTAAAACACAAAAATAACGTTTCCGTGAAATTTTGCAAAAAGTGAATTTTTTCGTTTTTTAGTCAAAATCTGCTTGTTTTCACACTTACAATACGCTGATACTCGCTGGAAAATGATTCCAGCGATATCAAACTTTTTATATAGGCATAGGGCATTGATATGTAACAAACTATGGTAATAAGAACTTAATCGGATGATATGGAAATTTTAAAAAAAATCAAAATTAGTTTAGTAACAGCGCCCTGTATTCAAGTTTCATACTTGTACATAGTCATGTTTGTGTTACTCATTTATTAAATATTTCCTGAAGGTAGATGACCTTAAAGGTACAAAAGTAGCGACTTTCGTTTAGAGGGAGGGTGATGCTCAAGGTAAATCGGCTGGCGACTTCGTTCTACCTTGAGCATCATCATCCCTAACTAGGGAACATGAACCTAAAGGGTGTGAAGTCAGTTCAACCTTCAGGTTCATCCTCCCTAACGAGGGAACATGAATTTGAAGGGTGTGGATTCAGTTCAACCTTCAGGGTCACCTTCCAAACAAGAGAGCACTGTACTATGTATTGCTGGTTTCATTAATAACCTCTGTGTTAAATTGTGCCATATAACGAAATACACTTAAATACACTCAAATAGATTCATCTGATAGCGTTTGTGTATGTAACACACGAAAATAACGTTTCCGTGAAATTTTGCAAAAAGTCAATTTTTTCGTGTTTTTTAATCAAAATCTGCTTGTTTTCACTCTTACAGCAACAATACGCTCATACTCGCTGGAAAATGATTCCAGTGATATCAATCGTTTTATATAGGCATAGGGCATTGATATGTATCAAACTATTCTAATAAGAACTTAATCGGATGATATGGAAATTTTAAAAAAATTCAACATTAGTTCGATAACAACGCCCTGTATTCAATTTTCATCCTTGTACATAGTCATGTTTGTGTTACTTATTTATTTCCTGAAGGTAGATGACCCTCAAGGTACAAAATTAGCGACTTTCATTTAGAGGGAGGTTGATGCTCAAGGTTGATCGGCTGGCGATTTCGTTCTACCTTGAGCATCATCGTCCCTAACTAGGGAACATGAACCTGAAGGGTGTGGATTCAGTTCAACCTTCAGGGTCACCTTCCTAACAAGAAAGCACTGTACTATGTATTGCTAGTTTCATTAACAACCTCTTCGTTAAATTATGTGCCATAAAGAAATACACTTAAATACACTCAAATAGCTTCATCTGATTGCTTTTGTGTGTGTAAAACACGAAAATAACGTTTCCGTGAAATTTACAAAAAGTGAATTTTTTCGTGCTTTTTAGTCAAAATCTGCTTGTTTTCACTTTTACAGAACCAATACGCTGATACTCGCTGGAAAATGATTCGAGCGATATGTAACTTTTTATATAGTCATAGGGCATTGATATCTCTCAAACTGTGCTAATAAGAACTTAATCGGGTGATATGCAAATTTTAAAAAAATTCAAAATTATTTCGATAACAGCGCCCTCTAACGACATAATGTCCAAACAAGGCAGAAAGCACTGTACTATGTATTGCTGGTTTCTTTAACAACATCTGCGTTAAATTGTGTGCCATACAACGAAATACACTTAAATGCACTCAAATAGCTTCATCTGATAGCGTTTGTGTGTGTAAAACACGAAAATAACGTTTCCGTGAAATTTTGCAAAGTGAATTTTTTCGTGTTTTTTAGTCAAAATCTGCTTGTTTTCACTCTTACAGCAACAATACGCTGATACTCGCTGGAAATTGAATCCAGTGATATCAAACTTTTTATATGGGCATATCGCATTGATACGTATCAAACTATGCTAATAAGAAATTAATCGGATGATATGGAAATTTTAAAAAAATCAACATTTGTTCGATAACAGCGCCCTGTATTCAATTTTCATACTTGTACATAGTCATGTTTGAGTTAATCATTTATTAAATATTTCCTGAAGGAGATGACCCTCAAGGTACAAAATTAGCGACTTTCATTTAGAGGGAGGTTGATGCTCAAGGTTGATCGGCTGGCGATTTCGTTCTACCTTGAGCATCATCGTCCCTAACTAGGGAACATGAACCTGAAGGGTGTGGATTCAGTTCAACCTTCAGGGTCACCTTCCTAACAAGAAAGCACTGTACTATGTATTGCTAGTTTCATTATCAACCTCTGCGTTAAATTATGTGCCATATAAAGAAATACACTTAAATACACTCAAATAGCTTCATCTGATTGCTTTTGTGTGTGTAAAACACGAAAATAACGTTTCCGTGAAATTTACAAAAAGTGAATTTTTTCGTGTTTTTTAGTCAAAATCTGCTTGTTTTCACTCTTACAGAACCAATACGCTGATACGCGCTGGAAAATGATTCAAGTGATAAACTTTTTATATAGGCATAGGGCATTCATGTATCAAACTATGCTAATAAGAACTTAATCGGATGATATGGAAATTTTAAAAAAAATCAACATTAGTTCGATAACAGCGCCCTGTATTCAATTTTCATACTTGTACATAGTCATGTTTGTGTTACTCATTTATTATTTCCTGACGGTAGATGACCCTCAAGGTACAAAAATAGCGACTTTCATTTAGAGGGAGGGTGATGCTCAAGGTAGATCGGCTGGCGACTTCGTTGTACCTTGAGCATCATCATCCCTAACTAGGGAACATGAACCTGAAGGGTGTGAAGTCAGTTCAACCTTCAGGTTCATCCTCCCTAACGAGGGAACATGAACCTGAAGGGTGTGGATTCAGTTCAACCTTCAGGGTCACCTTCCAAACAAGAAAGCACTGTACTATGTATTGCTGGTTTCATTAATAAACTCTGCGTTAAATTATGTGCCATATAACGAAATACACTTAAATACACTCAAATAGCTTCATCTGATAGCGTTTGTGTGTGTAAAACACGAAAATAACGTTTCCGTGAAATTTTGCAAAAAGTGAATTTTTTCGTGTTTTTTAGTCAAAATCTGCTTGTTTTCACTCTTACAGCAACAATACGCTGATACTCGCTGGAAAATGATTCCAGTGATACCAAACTTTTTATAGGCATAGGGCATTGATATGTATCAAACTATGCTAATAAGAACTTAATCGGATGATATGGAAATTTAAAAAAAAATCAACATTAGTTCGATAACAGCGCCCTGTATTCAATTTTCATCCTTGTACATAGTCATGTTTGTGTTATTTATTTCCTGAAGGTAGATGACCCTCAAGGTACAAAAATAGCGACTTTCATTTAGAGGGAGGTTGATGCTCAAGGTTGATCGGCTGGCGAATTCGTTCTACCTTGAGCATCATCGTCCCTAACTAGGGAACATGAACCTGAAGGGTGTGGAGTCAGTTCAACTTTTAATGTCACCTTCCTAACAAGAAAGCACTGTACTATGTATTGCTAGTTTCATTAATAAACTCTGCGTTAAATTATGTGCCATATAACGAAATACACTTAAATTCACTCAAATAGCTTCATCTGATAGCGTTTGTGTGTGTAAAACACGAAAATAACGTTTCCGTGAAATTTTGCAAAAAGTGAATTTTTTCGTGTTTTTTAGTCAAAACCTGCTTGTTTTCACTCTTACAGGACGAATACGCTGATACTCGCTGGAAAATGATTCGAGCGATATGTAACTTTTTATATAGGCATAGGGCATTGATATCTATCAAACTATGCTAATAAGAACTTAATCGGGTGATATGCAAATTTTTAAAAAATTCAACATTAGTTCGATAACAGCGCCCTGTATTCAATTTTCATACTTGTACATAGTCATGTTTGTGTTACTCATTTATTATATTTCCTGAAGGTAGATGACCCTCAAGGTACAAAAATAGCGACTTTCATTTAGAGGGAGGGTGATGCTCAAGGTAGATCGGCTGGCGACTTCGTTCTACCTTAAGCATCATCATCCCTAACTAGGGAACATGAACCTGAAGGGTGTGAAGTCAGTTCAACCTTCAGGTTCATCCTCCCTAACGAGGGAACATGAACCTGAAGGGTGTGGATTCAGTTCAACCTTCAGGGTCACCTTCCAAACAAGAAAGCACTGTACTATGTATTGCTGGTTTCTTTAATAACATCTGCGTTAAATTATGTGCCATATAACGAAATACACTTAAATACACTCAAATAGCTTCATCTGATAGCGTTTGTGTGTGTAAAACACGAAAATAACGTTTCCGTGAAATTTTGCAAAAAGTGAATTTTTTCGTGTTTTTTAGACAAAACCTGCTTGTTTTCACTCTTACAGGACGAATACGCTGATACTCGCTGGAAAATGATTCGAGCGATATGTAACTTTTTATATAGGCATAGGGCATTGATATCTATCAAACTGCACTAATAAGAACTTAATCGGGTGATATGCAAATTTTTAAAAAATTCAACATTAGTTCGATAACAGCGCCCTCTAACGACATAATGTCCAAACAAGGCAGAAAGCACTGTACTATGTATTGCTGGTTTCTTTAACAACATCTGCGTTAAATTATGTGTTATACTACGAAATACACTTAAATACACTCAAATAGCTCATCTGATAGCGTTTATGTGTGTAAAACACGAAAATAACGTTTCCGTGAAATTTAGCAAAAAGTGAATTTTTTCGTGTTTTTTATTCAAAATCTGCTTGTTTTCACTCTTACAGCAACAATACGCGGATACTCGCTGGAAAATGATTCCAGTTATATCAAACTTTTTATATAGGCATAGGGCATTGATATGTATCAAACTATGCTAATAAGAACTTAATGGGATGATATGGAAATTTAAAAAAAAATCAACATTAATTCGATAACAGCGCCCTGTATTCAATTTTCATACTTGTACATAGTCTTGTTTGTGTTACTCATTTATTAAATATTTCCTGAAGGTAGATGACCCTCAAGGTACAAAAATAGCGACTTTCTTTTAGAGGGAGGGTGAAGCTCAAGGTAGATCGGCTGCCGACTTCGTTCTACCTTGAGCATCATCATCCCTAACTAGGGAACATGAACCTGAAGGGTGTGAAGACAGTTCAACCTTCAGGGTCACCTTCCAAACAAGAAAGCACTGTAATATGTATTGCTGGTTTCATTAATAACCTCTGCGTTAAATTATGTGCCATATAACGAAATACACTTAAATACACTCAAATAGCTTCATCTGATAGCGTTTGTGTGTGTAAAACACGAAAATAACGTTTCCGTAAAATTTTGCAAAAAGTGAATTTTTTCGTGTTTTTTAGTCAAAATCTGATTGTTTTCACTCTTACAGCACCAATACGCTGATACTCGCTGGAAATTGATTCCAGCGATATCAATCTTTTTATATAGGCATAGGGCATTGATATGTATCAAACTGTGCCAATAAGAACTTAATCGGTTGATATGGAAATTTTAAAAAAAATCAAAATTAGTTCGATAACAGCGCCCTGTATTCAATTTTAATCCATGTACATAGTCATGTTTGTGTTACTTATTATTTCCTGAAGGTAGATGACCCTCAAGGTACAAAAATAGCGACTTTCTTTAGAGGGAGGTTGATGCTCAAGGTTGATCGGCTGTCGAATTCGTTCTACCTTGAGCATCATCGTCCCTAACTAGGGAACATGAACCTGAAGGGTGTGGAGTCATTTCAAACTTCAGGTTCATTCTCCCTAACGAGGGAACATGAACCTGAAGGGTGTGGATTCAGTTCAACCTTCAGGGTCACCTTCCTAACAAGAAAGCGCTGTACTACGTAATGCTAGTTTCATTAATAAACTCTGCGTTAAATTATGTGCCATATAACGAAATACACTTAAATACCCTCGAATAGCTTCATCTGATAGCGTTTGTGTGTGTAAAACACGAAAATAACGTTTCCGTGAAATTTTGCAAAAAGTGAATTTTTTCGTGTTTTTTAGTCAAAATCTGTTTGTTTTCACTCTTACAGCAACAATACGCTGATACTCGCTGGAAAATGATTCAAGTGATATCAAACTTTTTATACAGGCATAGGGCATTCATATGTATCAAACTTTGCTAATAAGAACTTAATCGGATGATATGGAAATTTTAAAAAAAATCAACATTAGTTCGATAACAGCGCCCTGTATTCAATTTTCATACTTGTACATAGTCATGTTTGTGTTACTCATTTATTAAATATTTCCTGAAGGTAGATGACATTCAACGTACAAAAATAGCGACTTTCATTTAGAGGGAGGTTGATGCTCAAGGTTGATCGGCTGGCGAATTCGTTCTATCTTGAGCATCATCGTCCCTAACTAGGGAACATGAACCTGAAGGGTGTGGAGTCAGTTCAACCTTCAGGTTCATCCTCCCTAACGAGGGAACATGAACCTGAAGGGTGTGGATTGAGTTCAACCTTCAGGGTCACCTTCCTAACAAGAAAGCACTGTACTATGTATTGCTAGTTTCATTAATAAACTCTGCGTTAAATTATGTGCCATATAACGAAATACACTTAAATACACTCAAATAGCTTCATCTGAGAGCGTTTGTGTGTGTAAAACACGAAAATAACGTTTCCGTGAAATTTTGCAAAGTGAATTTTTTCGTGTTTTTTAGTCAAAACCTGCTTGTTTTCACTCTAGCAGAACGAATACGCTGATACTCGCTGGAAAATGATTCGAGCGAAATGTAACTTTTTATATAGGCATAGGGCATTGATATCTATCAAAGTGCACTAATAAGAACTTAATCGGGTGATATGCAAATTTTTAAAAAATTCAACATTAGTTCGATAACAGCGCCCTCTATCGACATTATGTACAAACAAGGCAGAAAGCACTGTACTATGTATTGCTGGTTTCTTTAACAACATCTGCGTTAAATTATGTGCCATACAACGAAATACACTTAAATACACTCAAATAGCTTCATCTGATAGCGTTTGTGTGTGTAAAACACGAAAATAACGTTTCCGTGAAATTTTGCAAAAAGTGAATTTTTTTGTGTTTTTTAATCAAAATCTGCGTGTTTTCACTCTTACAGAAACAATACGCTGATACTCGCTGGAAAATGATTCCAGTGATATCAAACTTTTATATGGGCATAGGGCATTGATATGTATCTATCTATGCTAATAACAACTTAATCGGATGATATGGAAATTTTAAAAAAATCAACATTAGTTCCATTACAACGCCCTGTATTCAATTTTCATCCTTGTACATAGTCATGTTTGTGTTACTTATTTATTATTTCCTGAAGGTAGATGACCCTCAAAGTAAAAAATAGCGACTTTCATTTAGAGGGAGGTTGATGCTCAAGGTTGATCGGCTGGCGAATTCGTTCTACCTTGAGCATCATCGTCCCTAACTAGGGAACATGAACCTGAAGGGTGTGGAGTCAGTTCAACCTTCAGGTTCATCCTCCCTAACGAGGGAACATGAACCTGAAGGGTGTGGATTCAGTTCAACCTTCAGGGTAACCTTCCTAACAAGAAAGCACTGTACTATGTATTGCTAGTTTCATTAATAAACTCTGCGTTAAATTATGTGCCATATAACGAAATACACTAAAATACACTCAAATAGCTTCATCTGATAGCGTTTGTGTGTGTAAAACACGAAAATAACGTTTCTGTGAAATTTTGCAAAAAGTGAATTTTTTCGTGTTTTTTAGTCAAAACCTGCTTGTTTTCACTCTAGCAGCACGAATACGCTGATACTCGCTGGATATTGATTCGAGCGATATGTAACTTTTTATATAGGCATAGGGCATTGATATCTATCAAAGTGCGCTAATAAGAACTTAATCGGGTGATATGCAAATTTTAAAAAATTCAACATTAGTTCGATAACAGCGCCCTCTATCGACATAATGTCCAAACAAGGCAGAAAGCACTGTACTATGTATTGCTGGTTTCTTTAACAACATCTGCGTTAAATTATGTGCCATACAACGAAATACACTTAAATACACTCAAATAGCTTCATCTGATAGCGTTTGTGTGTGTAAAACACGAAAATAACGTTTCCGTGATATTTTGCAAAAAGTAAATTTTTTCGTGTTTTTTAGTCAAAATCTGCTTGTTTTCACTCTTACAGCAACAATACGCTGATACTCGCTGGAAAATGATTCCAGTGATATCAAACTTTTTATATGGGCATAGGGCATTGATATGTATCTACCTATGCTAACAAGAACTTAATCGGATGATATGGAAATTTTAAAAAAATCAACATTAGTTCCATTACAACGCCCTGTATTCAATTTTCATACTTGTACATAGTCATGTTTGTGTTACTCATTTATTAAATATTTCCTGAAGGTAGATGACCCTCAAGGTACAAAAATAGCGACTTTCATTTAGAGGGACGGTGATGCTCAAGGTAGATCGGCTGGCGACTTCGTTCTACCTTGAGCATCTTCATCCCTAACTAGGGAACATGAAACTGAAGGGTGTGAAGTCAGTTCAACCTTCAGGTACATCCTCCCTAACGAGGGAACATGAACCTGAAGGGTGTGGATTCAGTTCAACCTTCAGGGTCACCTTCCAAACAAGAAAGCACTGTACTATGTATTGCTGGTTTCATTAATAACCTCTGCGTCAAATTATGTGCCATATAACGAAATACACTTAAATACACTCAAATAGGTTCATCTGATAGCGTTTGTGTGTGTAAAACACGAAAATAACGTTTCCGTGATATTTTGCAAAAAGTAAATTTTTTCGTGTTTTTTAGTCAAAATCTGCTTGTTTTCACTCTTACAGCAACAATACGCTGATACTCGCTGGAAAATGATTCCAGTGATATCAAACTTTTTATATGGGCATAGGGCATTGATATGTATCTACCTATGCTAATAAGAACTTAATCGGATGATATGGAAATTTTAAAAAAATCAACATTAGTTCCATTACAACGCCCTGTATTCAATTTTCATACTTGAACATAGTCATGTTTGTGTTACTCATTTATTAAATATTTCCTGAAGGTAGATGACCCTCAAGGTACAAAAATAGCGACTTTCATTTAGAGGGACGGTGATGCTCAAGGTAGATCGGCTGGCGACTTCGTTCTACCTTGAGCATCTTCATCCCTAACTAGGGAACATGAAACTGAAGGGTGTGAAGTCAGTTCAACCTTCAGGTACATCCTCCCTAACGAGGGAACATGAACCTGAAGGGTGTGGATTCAGTTCAACCTTCAGGGTCACCTTCCAAACAAGAAAGCACTGTACTATGTATTGCTGGTTTCATTAATAACCTCTGCGTCAAATTATGTGCCATATAACGAAATACACTTAAATACACTCAAATAGGTTCATCTGATAGCGTTTGTGTGTGTAAAACACGAAAATAACGTTTCCGTGAAATTTTTCAAAAAGTGAAGTTTTTCGTGTTTTTTAGTCCAAATCTGCTTGTTTTCACTCTTACAGCAACAGTACGCTGATACTCGCTGGAAAATGATTCCAGTGATACCAAACTTTTCATATAGGCATAGGGCATTGATATGTATCAAACTATGCTAATAAGAACTTAATCGGATGATATGGAAATTTTAAAAAAAATCAAAATTAGTTTAGTAACAGCGCCCTGTATTCAATTTTCATGCTTGTACATAGTCATGTTTGTGTTACTCATTTATTAAATATTTCCTGAAGGTAGATGGCCCTCAAGGTACAAAAATAGCGACTTTCATTTAGAGGGAGGGTGATGCTCAAGGTAAATCGGCTGGCGACTTCGTTCTACCTTGAGCATCATCATCCCTAACTAGGGAACATGAACCTAAAGGGTGTGGTCAGTTCAACCTTCAGATTCATCCTCCCTAACGAGGGAACATGAACCTGAAGGGTGTGGATTCAGTTCAACCTTCAGGGTCACCTTCCAAACAAGAAAGCACTGTACTATGTATTGCTGGTTTCATTAATAACCTCTGTGTTGAATTATGTGCCATGTAACGAAATACACTTCAATACACTCAAGTAGCTTCATCTGATAGCGTTTGTGTGTGTAAAACACGAAAATAACGTTTCCGTGAAATTTTGCAAAAAGTGAATTTTTTCGTGTTTTAGTCAAAATCTGCTTGTTTTCACTCTTACAGCAACAATACGCTGATACTCGCTGGAAAATGATTCCAGTGATACCAAACTTTTTATATAGGCATATGGCATTGATATGTATCAAACTATGCTAATAAGAACTTAATCTGATGATATGGAAATTTTAAAAAAATTCAACATTAGTTCGATAACAGCGCCCTGTATTCAATTTTCATACTTGTACATAGTCATGTTTGTGTTACTTATTAAATATTTCCTGAAGGTAGATGACCCTCAAGGTACAAAAATAGCGACTTTCATATAGAGGGAGGTTGATGCTCAAGGTTGATCGGCTGGCGAATTCGTTCTACCTTGAGCATCATCGTCCCTAACTAGGGAACATGAACCTGAAGGGTGTGGAGTCAGTTCAACCTTCATGTTCATCCTCCCTAACGAGGGAACATGAACCTGAAGGGTGTGGATTCAGTTCAACCTTCAGGGTCACCTTCCTAACAAGAAAGCACTGTACTATGTATTGCTAGTTTCATTAATAAAGTCTGCGTTAAATTATTTGCCATATAACGAAATACACTTAAATTCACTCAAATAGCTTCGTCTGATAGCGTTTGTGTGTGTAAAACACGAAAATAACGTTTCCGTGAAATTTTGCAAAAAGTGAATTTTTTCGTGTTTTTTAGTCAAAACCTGCTTGTTTTCACTCTTACAGCACGAATACGCTGATACTCGCTGAAAAATGATTCGAGCGATATGTAACTTTTTATATCGTCATAGGGCATTGATATCTATCAAACTTTGCTAATAAGAATTTAATCGGATGATATGGAAATTTTAAAAAAAATCAATATTAGTTCGATAACAGCGCCCTGTATTCAATTTTCATACTTGTACATAGTCATGTTTGTGTTACTCATTTATTAAATATTTCCTGAAGGAAGATGACCCTCAAGGTACAGAAATAGCGACTTTCATTTAGAGGGAGGGTGATGCTCAAGGTAGATCGGCTGGCGACTTCGTTCTACCTTGAGCATCATCATCCCTAACTAGGGAACATGAACCTGAAGGGTGTGAAGTCAGTTCAACCTTCAGGTTCCTCCTCCCTAACGAGGGAACATGAACCTGAAGGGTGTGGATTCAGTTCAACCTTCAGGGTCACCTTCCAAAGAAGAAAGCACTGTACTATGTATTGCTGGTTTCATTAATAACCTCTGCGTTAAATTATGTGCCATATAACGAAATACACTTAAATACACTCAAATAGCTTCATCTGATAGCGTTTGTGTGTGTAAAACACGAAAATAACGTTTCCGTGAAATTTTGCAAAAAGTGAATTTTTTCGTGTTTTTTAGTCAAAATCTGCTTGTTTTCACTCTTACAGCACCAATACGATGATACTCGCTGGAAAATGATTCCAGCGATATCAAACTTTTTATATAAGCATAGGGCATTGATATGTATCAAATTGTGCTAATAAGAACTTAATCGGGTGATATTGAAATTTTGAAAAAATTCAACATTAGTTCGATAACAGCGCCCTCTAATGACATAATGTCCAAACAAGGCAGAAAGCACTGTTACTGGGTATTGCTGGTTTCTTTAACAACATCTGCGTTAAATTATGTGCCATATAACGAAATACACTTAAATACACTCAAATAGCCACATCTGATAGCGTTTGTGTGTGTAAAACACAAAAATAACGTTTCCGTGAAATTTTGCAAAAAGTGAAATATTTTTCGTGTTTTTTAGTCAAAATCTGCTTGTTTTCACTCTTACAGCACCAATACGCTGAAACTCGCTGGAAAATATTTCCAGCGATATCAAACTTTTTATGTAGGCATAGAGCATTGATATGTATCAATCACCGCTAATAAGAACTTAATCGGTTGATATGGAAATTTTAAAATATTTCAACATTAGTTCGATAACAGCGCCCTGAATTCCATTTTCATCCATGTACAGAGTCATGTTTGTGTTACTCATTTATTAAATATTTCCTGAAGGTAGATGATCCTCAAGGTACAAAAATAGCGACTTTCATTTAGAGGGAGGGTGATGCTCAAGGTAGATCGGCTGGCGACTGCGTTCTACCTTGAGCATGATCGTCCCTAACTAGGGAACATGAACCTGAAGGGTGTGGAGTCAGTTCAACATTCAGGTTCATCGTCCCTAACGAGGGAACATGAACCTAAACGGTGTGGATTCAATTCAACCTTCAGGGTCACCTTCCAAACAAGAAAGCACTGTACTATGTATTGCTGGTTTCTTTAACAACCTCTGCGTTAAATTATGTGCCATATAACGAAATACACTTAAACACTCAAATAGCTTCATCTGATAGCGTTTGTGTGTGTAAAACAGGAAAATAACGTTTCCGTGAAATTTTGCAAAAAGTGAATTTTTTCTTGTTTTTTTCAAAACCTGCTTGTTTTCACTCTTACAGCACGAATACGCTGATACTCGCTGGAAAATGATTCCAGCGATATCAATCTTTTTATATAGGAATAGTTAATTGATATGTATCAAACTCTGCTAATTAGAACTTAATCGGTTGATATGGAAATTTTAAAAAAAATTCAACATTAGTTCGATAACAGCGCCCTGTTTTCAATTTTCTTCCTTGTACATAGTCATATTTGTGTTACTCAATTATTAAATATTTCCTGAAAGTAGATGAGACTCAAGGTACAAAAATACCGACTTTCCTTTAGAGGGAGGGTGATGCTCAAGGTAGATCATCTGGCGACTGCGTTCTACCTTGAGCATCATCATCCCTAACTAGGGAACATGAACCTGAAGGGGGTGGATTCAGTTCAACCTTCAGGGTCACATTCCACACAAGAAAGCACTGTTGTATGTATTGCTGGTTTCTTTAACAACCTCTGCGTTAAATTATGTGCCATATAACGAAATACGCTTAAATACTCTCAAATAGCTTCATCTGATAGCGTTTGTGTGTGTAAAACACGAAAATAACGTTTCCGTGAAATTTTGCAAAAAGTGAATTTTTTCGTGTTTTTTAGTCAAAATCTGCTTGTTTTCACTCTTTCAGCTCCAATACGCTGATACTCGCTGGAAAATGATTCCAGCGATATGCAACTTTTTATGTAGGCATAGGGCATTGATATTTATCAAACTGTGCTAATAAGAACTTAATCGGGTGATATGCAAATTTTTAAAAAATTCAACATTAGTTCGATAACAGCGCCCTCTAACGACATAATGTCCAAACAAGGTAGAAAGCACTGTACTATGTATTGCTGGTTTCTTTAACAACCTCTGCATTAAATTATGTGCCATATAACGAAATACACTTAAATACACTCAAATAGCTTCATCTGATAGCGTTTGTGTGTGTAAAACACGAAAATAACGTTTCCGTGAAATTTTGCAAAAAGTGAATTTTTTCGTGTTTTTTAGTCAAAACCTGCTTGTTTTCACTCTTACAGCACCAATACGCTGATACTCGCTGGAAAATGATTCCAGCGATATGAAACTTTTTATATAGGCATAGGGCAGTGTTATCTATCAAACTGCGCTAATAAGAACTTAATCGGGTGATATGCAAATTTTTAAAAAATTCAACATTAGTTCGATAACAGCGCCCTCTAACGACATAATGTCCAAACAAGGCAGAAAGCACTGTTACTATGTATTGCTGGTTTCTTTAACATCTGCGTTAAATTATGTGCCATATAACGAAATATACTTAAATACACTCAAATAGCTTCATCTGATTGCGTTTGTGTGTCTAAAACAAGAAAATAACGTTTCCGTTAAATTTTGCAAAAAGTGAATTTTTTCGTGTTTTTTAGTCAAAATCTGCTTGTTTACACTCTTCCCCCACCCCCCCCCCCCCCCACCCCCCCCCCCCCCCACCCCCCCCCCCCCCCACCCCCCCCCCCCCCCACCCCCCCCCCCCCCCACCCCCCCCCCCCCCCACCCCCCCCCCCCCCCACCCCCCCCCCCCCCCACCCCCCCCCCCCCCCACCCCCCCCCCCCCCCACCCCCCCCCCCCCCCACCCCCCCCCCCCCCCACCCCCCCCCCCCCCCACCCCCCCCCCCCCCCACCCCCCCCCCCCCCCACCCCCCCCCCCCCCCACCCCCCCCCCCCCCCACCCCCCCCCCCCCCCACCCCCCCCCCCCCCCACCCCCCCCCCCCCCCACCCCCCCCCCCCCCCACCCCCCCCCCCCCCCACCCCCCCCCCCCCCCACCCCCCCCCCCCCCCACCCCCCCCCCCCCCCACCCCCCCCCCCCCCCACCCCCCCCCCCCCCCACCCCCCCCCCCCCCCACCCCCCCCCCCCCCCACCCCCCCCCCCCCCCACCCCCCCCCCCCCAACTGGAATCATTTTCCAGCGAGTATCAGCGTATTGTTGCTGTAAGAGTGAAAACAAGCAGGTTTTGACTAAAAAACACGAAAAAATTCACTTTTTGCTAAATTTCACGGAAACGTTATTTTCGTGTTTTACACACATAAACGCTATCAGATGAAGCTATTTGAGTGTATTTAAGTGTATTTCGTAGTATAACACATAATTTAACGCAGATGTTGTTAAAGAAACCAGCAATACATAGTACAGTGCTTTCTGCCTTGTTTGGAAGGTAACCCTGAAGGTTGAACTGAATTCACACCCTTCAGGTTCATGTTCCCTCGTTAGGGAGGATGAACCTGAAGGTTGAACTGACTTCACACCCTTCAGGTTCATGTTCCCTATATAGGGATGATGATGCTCAAGGTAGAACGAAGTCGCCAGCAGATCTACCTTGAGCATCACCCTCCCTCTAAATGAAAGTCGTATTTTTGAACCTTGAGGGTCATCTACCTTCAGGATATATTTAATAAATGAGTAACACAAACATGACTATGTACAAGTATGAAAATTGAATACAGGGCGCTGTTATCGAACTAATGTTGAATTTTTTAAAAATTTGCATATCACCCGATTATGTTCTTATTAGCATAGTTTGATAGATATCAATGCCCTATGCCTATATAAAAGGTTTGATATCGCTGGAATCATTTTCCAGCGAGTATCAGCGTATTCGTCCTGTAAGAGTGAAAACAAACAGATTTTGACTAAAAAACACGAAAAAATTCACTTTTTGCAAAATTTCACGGAAACGTTATTTTCGTGTTTTACACACACAAACGCTATCAGATGAAGCTATTTGAGTGTATTTAAGTGTATTTCGTTATATGGCACATAATTTAACGCAGAGTTTATTAAAGAAACTAGCAATACATAGTACAGTGCTTTGTTGTTAGGAAGGTGACCCTGAAGGTTGAACTGAATCCACACCCTTCAGGTTCATGTTCCCTCGTTATGGAAGATGAACCTGAAGGTTGAACTGACTTCACACCCTTCAGGTTCATGTTCCCTAGTTAGGGATGATGATGCTCAAGGTAGAACGAAGTCGCCAGCCGATATACCTTGAGCATCACCCTCCCTCTAAATGAAAGTCGCTATTTTTGTACCGTAAGGGTCATCTACCTTCAGGAAATATAAATGTAACACAAACATGACTATGTACAAGGATGAAAATTGAATACAGGGCGCCTTTATCGAACTAATGTTGATTTTTTTAAAAATTTCCATATCATCCGATTAAGTTCTTATTACCATAGTTTGATACATATCAATGCCCTATGCCTATATAAAAAGTTTGGTATCACTGAAATTATTTTCCAGCGAGTATCAGCGTATTGTTGCTGTAAGAGTGAAAACAAGCAGATTTTGACTAAAAAAGAAGAAAAAATTCACTTTTTGCAAAATTTCACGGAAACGTTATTTTCGTGTTTTTTTCACACACAAACGCTATCAGATGAAGCTATTTGAGTGTATTTAAGTGTATTTCGTTGTATGGCACATAATTTAACGTAGATGTTGTTAAAGAAACCAGCAATACATAGTACAGTGCTTTCTGCATTGTTTGGACATTATGTCGTTAGAGGGCGCTGTTATCGAACTAATGTTGATTTTTTTTAAAATTTCCATATCATCCGATTAAGTTCTTATTAGCATTGTTTGATACATATCAATGCCCTATGCCTACATAAAAGTTACATATCGCTCGAATCATTTTCCAGCGAGTATCAGCGTTTTCTTGCTGTAAGAGTGAAAACAAGCAGATTTTGACAAAAAACACGAAAAAATTCACTTTTTGCAAAATTTCACGGAAACGTTATTTTCGTGTTTTACACACACAAACGCTACCAGATGAAGTTATTTGAGTGTATTTAAGTGTATTTCGTTATATGGCACATAATTTAACGCAGAGTTTATTAATGAAACTAGCAATACATGGTACAGTGCTTTCTTGTTAGGAAGGTGACCCTGAAGGTTGAACTGAATCCACACCCTTCAGGTTCATGTTCCCTCGTTAGGGAGGATGAACCCGAAGGTTGAACCGACTCCACACCCTTCAGGTTCATGTTCTCTAGTTAGGGACGATGATGCTCAAGGTAGAACGAATTCGCCAGCCGATCAACCTTGAGCATCAACCTTCCTCTAAATGAAAGTCGCTATTTTTGTACCTTGAGGGTCATCTACCTTCATGAAATAAATAACTAACACAAACATGACTATGTACAAGGATGAACATTGAATACAGGGCGCTGTTATCGAACTAATGTTGATTTTTTTTAAATTTTAATATCAACCGATTAGGTTCTTATTAGCACAATTTGATACATATCAATGCCGTATGCTTATATAAAAAGTTTGATATCGCTGGAATCATTTTCCATCGAGTATCAGCGTATTGGCGCTGTAAGAGGGAAAACAAGCAGATTTTGACTAAAAAACTCAAAAAAATTCACTTTTTGCAAAATTTCACGGAAACGTTATTTTCGTGCTTTACACACACAAACGCTATCAAATGAAGCTATTTGAGTGTATTTAAGTGTATTTCGTTATACGGCACATCATTTAACGCAGAAGTTATTAATGAAACCAGCAATACATAGTACAGTGCTTTCTTGTTTGGAAGGTGACCCTGAAGGTTGAACTGAATCCACACCCTTCAGGTTCATGTTCCCTCTTTAGGGAGGATGAACCTGAAGGTTGAACTGACTTCACACCCTTCAGGTTCATGTTCCCTCTTTAGGGAGGATGAACCTGAAGGTTGAACTGACTTCACACCCTTCAGGTTCATGTTCCCTAGTTAGGGATGATGATGCTCAAGGTAGAACGAAGTCGCCAGCCGATCTACCTTGAGCATCACCCTCCCTCTAAATGAAAGTCGCTATTTCTGTACCTTGAGGGTCATCTTCCTTCAGGAAATATTTAATAAATGAGTAACACAAACATGACTATGTACAAGTATGAAAATTGAATACAGGGCGCTGTTATCGAACTAATATTGATTTTTTTTAAAATTTCCATATCATCCGATTAAGTTCTTATTAGCAAAGTTTGATACATATGAATGCCCTATGCCTATATAAAAAGTTTGATATCACTTGAATCATTTTCCAGCGAGTATCAGCGTATTGCTGCTGTAAGAGTGAAAACAAGCAGATTTTGACTAAAAAACAAGAAAAAATTCACTTTTTGCAAAATTTCACGGAAACGTTATTTTCGTGTTGTACACACACAAACGCTATCAGATGAAGCTATTTGAGTGTATTTAAGTGTATTTCGTTGTATGACACATAATTTAACGCAGAGGTTGTTAAAGAAACCAGCAATACATAGTACAGTGCTTTCTGCCTTGTTTGGACATTATGTCGTTCGAGGGCGCTGTTATCGAACTAATGTTGAATTTTTTAAAAATTTGCATATCACCCGATTAAGTTCTTATTAGCGCAGTTTGATAGATATCAATGCCCTATGACTATATAAAAAGTTATATATCGCTCGAATCATTTTCCAGCGAGTATCAGCTTATTCGTGCTGTAAGAGTGAAAACAAGCAGGTTTTGACTAAAAAACACGAAAAAATTCACTTTTTGCAAAATTTCACGGAAACGTTATTTTCGTGTTTTACACACACAAACGCTATCAGATGAAGCTATTTGAGTGTATTTAAGTGTATTTCGTTATATGGCACATAATTTAACGCAGAGTTTGTTAAAGAAACCAGCAATACATAGTACAATGCTTTCTCCCTTGTTTGGATATTATGTCGTTAGAGGGCGCTGTTATAGAACTAATGTTGAATTTTTTAAAAATATGCATATCACCCGATTAAGTTCTTATTAGCGCAGTTTGATAGTTATAAATGCCCTATGACTATATAAAAAGTTACATATCGCTGGAATCATTTTCCAGCGAGTATCAGTTTATTCGTCCTGTAAGAGTGAAAACAAGCAGGTTTTGACTAAAAAACACGAAAAAATTCACTTTTTGCAAAATTTCACGGAAACGTTATATTCGTGTTTTATACACACAAACGCTATCAGATGAAGCTATTTGAGTGTATTTAAGTGTATTTCGTTATATGGCACATAATTTAACGCAGAGGTTATTAATGAAACCAGCAATACATAGTACAGTGCTTTCTTGTTTGGAAGGTGACCCTGAAGGTTGAACTGAATCCACACCCTTCAGGTTCATGTTCCCTAGTTAGGGACGATGATGCTCAAGGTAGAACGAATTCGCCAGCCGATCAACCTTGAGCATCAACCTCATTCTAAATGAAAGTGGCTATTTTTTTACCTTGAGGGTCATCTACCTTCAGGAAATAATGTAACACAAACATGACTATGTACAAGGATGAAAATTGAATACAGGGCGCTGTTCTGGAACTAATGGGGATTTTTTTTTAAATTTCCATATCATCCGATTAAATTCTTATTAGCGCAGTTTGATAGATATCAATGCCCTATGCCTATATAAAAAGTTACATATCGCTGGAATCATTTTCCAGCGAGTCTCAGCGTATTCGTGCTGAAAGAGTGAAAACAAGCAGGTTTTGACTAAAAAACACGAAAAAATTCACTTTTTGCAAAATTTCACGGAAACGTTATTTTCGTGTTTTACACACACAAACGCTATCAGATGAAGCTATTCGAGGGTATTTAAGTGTATTTCGTTATATGGCACATAATTTAACGCAGAGTTTATTAATGAAACTAGCATTACGTAGTACAGCGCTTTCTTGTTAGGAAGGTGACCCTGAAGGTTGAACTGAATCCACACCCTTCAGGTTCATGTTCCCTCGTTAGGGAGGATGAACCTGAAGTTTGAAATGACTCCACACCCTTCAGGTTCATGTTCCCTAGTTAGGGACGATGATGCTCAAGGTAGAACGAATTCGACAGCCGATCAACCTTGAGCATCAACCTCCCTCTAAAGAAAGTCGCTATTTTTGTACCTTGAGGGTCATCTACCTTCAGGAAATAATAAGTAACACAAACATGACTATGTACATGGATTAAAATTGAATACAGGGCGCTGTTATCGAACTAATTTTGATTTTTTTTAAAATTTCCATATCAACCGATTAAGTTCTTATTGGCACAGTTTGATACATATCAATGCCCTATGCCTATATAAAAAGATTGATATCGCTGGAATCAATTTCCAGCGAGTATCAGCGTATTTGTGCTGTAAGAGTGAAAACAATCAGATTTTGACTAAAAAACACGAAAAAATTCACTTTTTGCAAAATTTTACGGAAACGTTATTTTCGTGTTTTACACACACAAACGCTATCAGATGAAGCTATTTGAGTGTATTTAAGTGTATTTCGTTATATGGCACATAATTTAACGCAGAGGTTATTAATGAAACCAGCAATACATAGTACAGTGCTTTCTTGTTTGGAAGGTGACCCTGAAGGTTGAACTGTCTTCACACCCTTCAGGTTCATGTTCCCTAGTTAGGGATGATGATGCTCAAGGTAGAACGAAGTCGGCAGCCGATCTACCTTGAGCTTCACCCTCCCTCTAAAAGAAAGTCGCTATTTTTGTACCTTGAGGGTAATCTACCTTCAGGAAATATTTAATAAATGAGTAACACAAACAAGACTATGTACAAGTATGAAAATTGAATACAGGGCGCTGTTATCGAATTAATGTTGATTTTTTTTTAAATTTCCATATCATCCCATTAAGTTCTTATTAGCATAGTTTGATACATATCAATGCCCTATGCCTATATAAAAAGTTTGATATAACTGGAATCATTTTCCAGCGAGTATCCGCGTATTGTTGCTGTAAGAGTGAAAACAAGCAGATTTTGAATAAAAAACACGAAAAAATTCACTTTTTGCTAAATTTCACGGAAACGTTATTTTCGTGTTTTACACACATAAACGCTATCAGATGAGCTATTTGAGTGTATTTAAGTGTATTTCGTAGTATAACACATAATTTAACGCAGATGTTGTTAAAGAAACCAGCAATACATAGTACAGTGCTTTCTGCCTTGTTTGGACATTATGTCGTTAGAGGGCGCTGTTATCGAACTAATGTTGAATTTTTTAAAAATTTGCATATCACCCGATTATGTTCTTATTAGTGCAGTTTGATAGATATCAATGCCCTATGCCTATATAAAAAGTTACATATCGCTCGAATCATTTTCCAGCGAGTATCAGCGTATTCGTCCTGTAAGAGTGAAAACAAGCAGGTTTTGTCTAAAAAACACGAAAAAATTCACTTTTTGCAAAATTTCACGGAAACGTTATTTTCGTGTTTTACACACACAAACGCTATCAGATGAAGCTATTTGAGTGAATTTAAGTGTATTTCGTTATATGGCACATAATTTAACGCAGAGTTTATTAAAGAAACTAGCAATACATAGTACAGTGCTTTGTTGTTAGGAAGGTGACATTAAAGGTTGAACTGACTCCACACCCTTCAGGTTCATGTTCCCTAGTTAGGGACGATGATGCTCAAGGTAGAACGAATTCGCCAGCCGATCAACCTTGAGCATCAACCTGTCTCTCTAATTGAAAGTCGCTATTTTTGTACCTTAAGGGTCATCTACCTTCAGGAAATAATAAATAACACAAACATGACTATGTACAAGGATGAAAATTGAATACAGGGCTCTGTTATCGAACTAATGTTGATTTTTTTTTAAATTTCCATATCATCAGATTAAGTTCTTATTAGCATAGTTGGATACATATCAATGCCCTATGCCTATATAAAAAGTTTGGTATCACTGGAATCATTTTCCAGCGAGTATCAGCGTGTTGTTGCTGTAAGAGTGAAAACAAGCAGATTTTGACTAAAAAACACGAAAAAATTCACTTTTTGCAAAATTTCACGGAAACGTTATTTTCGTGTTTTTTTCACACACAAATGCTATCAGATGAAGCTATTTGAGTGAATTTAAGTGTATTTCGTTATTGGGCACATAATTTAACGCAGAGCTTAGTAATGAAACCAGTAATACATAGTACAGTGCTTTCTTGTTTGGAAGTTGACCCTGAAGGTTGAACTGAATCCACTCCCTTCAGGTTCATGATCCCTCGTTAGGGAGGATGAACCTGAAGGTTGAACTGACTTCACACCCTTCAGGTTCATGTTCCCTAGTTAGGGATGATGATGCTTAAGGTAGAACGAAGTCGCCAGCCGATCTACCTTGAGCATCACCCTCCCTCTAAATGAAAGTCGCTATTTTTGTACCTTGAGGGTCATCTACCTTCAGGAAATATTTAATAAATGAGTAACACAAACATGACTGTACAAGTATGAAAATTGAATACAGGGCGCTGTTATCGAACTAATGTTGATTTTTTTTAAAATTTCCATATCATCCGATTAAGTTCTTATTAGCATTGTTTGATACATATCAATGCCCTATGCCTACATAAAAAGATTGGTATCACTGGAATCATTTTCCAGCGAGTATCAGCGTATTGTTGCTGTAAGAGTGAAAACAAGCAGATTTTGACTAAAAAACACGAAAAAATTCACTTTTTGCAAAATTTAACGGAAAGGTTATTTTCGTGTTTTACACACACAAACGCTATCAAATGAAGCTGTCTGAGTGTATTTAAGTGTATTTCGTTATATGGCACATAATTTAACGCAGAGTTTATTAATGAAACTAGCAATACATTGTACAGTGCTTTCTTGTTAGGAAGGTGACCCTGAAGGTTCAACTTAATCCACACCCTTCAGTTTCATGTTCCCTCGTTAGGGAGGATGAACCTGAAGGATGAACTGACTTCACACCCTTCAGGTTCATGTTCCCTAGTTAGGGATGATGATGCTCAAGGTACAACGAAGTCGCCAGCCGATCTACCTTGAGCATCACCCTCCCTCTAAATGAAAGTCGCTATTTTTGTACCTTGAGGCTCATCTACCGTCAGGAAATAATAAATGAGTAACACAAACATGACTATGTACAAGTATGAAAATTGAATACAGGGCGCTGTTATCGAACTAATGTTGATTTTTTTTAAAATTTCCATATCATCCGATTAAGTTCTTATTAGCATAGTTTGATACATATGAATGCCCTATGCCTATATAAAAAGTTTGATATCACTTGAATCATTTTCCAGCGCGTATCAGCGTATTGGTTCTGTAAGAGTGAAAACAAGCAGATTTTGACTAAAAAACACGAAAAAATTCACTTTTTGTAAATTTCACGGAAACGTTATTTTCGTGTTTTACACACACAAAAGCAATCAGATGAAGCTATTTGAGTGTATTTAAGTGTATTTCTTTATATGGCACATAATTTAACGCAGAGGTTGATAATGAAACTAGCAATACATAGTACAGTGCTTTCTTGTTAGGAAGGTGACCCTGAAGGTTGAACTGAATCCACACCCTTCAGGTTCATGTTCCCTAGTTAGGGACGATGATGCTCAAGGTAGAACGAAATCGCCAGCCGATCAACCTTGAGCATCAACCTCCCTCTAAATGAAAGTCGCTAATTTTGTACCTTGAGGGTCATCTACCTTCAGGAAATAAATAAGAACACAAACATGACTATGTACAAGGATGAAAATTGAATACAGGGCGCTGTTATCGAACTAATGTTGAATTTTTTTAAAATTTCCATATCATCCGATTAAGTTCTTATTAGCATAGTTTGATACATATCAATGCCCTATGCCTATATAAAACGTTTGATATCACTGGAATCATTTTCCAACGAGTATCAGCGTATTGTTGCTGTAAGAGTGAAAACAAGCAGATTTTGATTAAAAAACACGAAAAAATTGACTTTTTGCAAAATTACACGGAAACGTTATTTTCGTGTGTTACATACACAAACGCTATCAGATGAATCTATTTGAGTGTATTTAAGTGTATTTCGTTATATGGCACAATTTTACACAGAGGTTATTAATGAAACCAGCAATACATAGTACAGTGCTCTCTTGTTTGGAAGGTGACCCTGAAGGTTGAACTGAATCCACACCCTTCAAATTCATGTTCCCTCGTTAGGGAGGATGAACCTGAAGGTTGAACTGACTTCACACCCTTTAGGTTCATGTCCCTAGTTAGGGATGATGATGCTCACGGTAGAACGAAGTCGCCAGCCGATTTACCTTGAGCATCACCCTCCCTCTAAACGAAAGTCGCTACTTTTGTACCTTTATGGTCATCTACCTTCAGGAAATATTTAATAAATGAGTAACACAAACATGACTATGTAAAAGTATGAAAATTGAATACAGGGCGCTGTTATCGAACTAATATTCATTTTTTTTTAAATTTCCATATCATCTGATTAAGTTCTTATTAGCATAGTTTGATACATATCAATGCCCTATGCCTATATAAAAAGTTTGATATCGCTGGAATCATTTTCCAGCGAGTATCAGCGTATTGGTTCTGTAAGAGTGAAAACAAGCAGATTTTGACTAAAACACGAAAAAATTCACTTTTTGCAAAATTTCACGGAAACGTTATTTTCGTGTTTTACACACACAAAAGCTTTCAGATGAAGCTATTTGAGTGTATTTAAGTGTATTTCTTTATATGGCACATAATTTAACGCAGAGGTTATTAATGAAACCAGCAATACATAGTACAGTGCTTTCTTGTTTGGAAGGTGAACCTGAAGGTTGAACTGAATCCACACCCTTCAGGTTCATGTTCCCTAATTAGGGATGGTGATGCTCAAGGTACAACGAAGTCGCCAGCCGATCTACCTTGAGCATCACCCTCCCTCTAAATGAAAGTCGCTATTTTTGTCCCTTGAGGGTCATCTACCGTCAGGATATATTTAATAAATGAGTAACACAAACATGACTATGTACAAGTATGAAAATTGAATACAGGGCGCTGTTATCGAAATAATGTTGATTTTTTAAAATTTCCATATCATCCGATTAAGTTCTTGTTAGCATAGTTTGATACATATCAATGCCCTATGCCCATATAAAAAGTTTTGATATCACAGGATTCATTTTCCAGCGAGTATCAGCGTATTGTTGCTGTAAGAGTGAAAACAAGCAGATTTTGACTAAAAAACACGAAAAGATTCACTTTTTGCAAAATTTCACGGAAACGTTATTTTCGTGTTTTACACACACAAACGCTATCAGATGAAGCTATTTGAGTGAATTTAAGTGTATTTCGTTATATGGCAAATAATTTAACGCAGACTTTATTAATGAAACTAGCAATACATAATACAGTGCTTTCTTGTTAGGAAGGTGACCCTGAAGGTTGAACTGAATCCACACCCTTCAGGTTCATGTTCCCTCGTTAGGGAGGATGAACATGAAGGTTGAACTGACTCCACACCCTTCAGGTTCATGTTCCCTAGTTAGGGACGATGATGCTCAAGGTAGAACGAATTCGCCAGCCGATCAACCTTGAGCATCAACCTCCCTCTATATGAAAGTCGCTATTTTTGTACCTTGAGGGTCATCTACCTTCAGGAAATATTTAATAAGTAACACAAACATGACTATGTACAAGTATGAAAATTGAATACAGGGCGCTGTTATCGAACTAATGTTGAATTTTTTTAAAATTTCCATATCATCAGATTAAGTTCTTATTAGCATAGTTTGATACATATCAATGCCATATGCCTATATAAAACGTTTGGTATCACTGGAATCATTTTCCAGCGAGTATCAGCGTATTGTTGCTGTAAGAGTGAAAACAAGCAGATTTTGACTAAAAAACACGAAAAAATTCACTTTTTGCAAAATTTCACGGAAACGTTATTTTCGTGTTTTGCACACACAAACGCTATCAGATGAAGCTATTTGAGTGTATATAAGCGTATTTAGTTATATGGCACATAATTTAATGCAGAGGTTATTAATGAAACCAGCAATACATAGTACAGTGCTTTCTTGTTTGGAAGGTGACCCTGAAGGTTGAACTGAATCCACACCCTTCAGGTTCATGTTCCCTCGTTAGGGAGGATGAACCTGAAGGTTGAACTGACTTCAACCCTTCAGGTTCATGTTCCCTAGTTAGGGATGATGATGCTCAAGGTACAACGAAGTCGCCAGCCGATCTACCTTGAGCATCACCCTCCCTCTAAATGAAAGTCGCTATTTTTGTACCTTGAGGGTCATCTACCTTCAGGAAATATTCAATAAATGAGAAACACAAACATGACTATGTACAAGTATGAAAATTGAATACAGGGCGCTGTTATCGAACTAATGTTGATTTTTTTTAAAATTTCCATATCATCCGATTAAGTTCTTATTAGCATAGTTTGATACATATCAATGCCCTATGCCTACATAAAAAGACTGCTATCACTGGAATCATTTTCCAGCGAGTATCAGCGTATTGTTGCTGTAAGAGTGAAAACAAGCAGATTTTGACTAAAAAACACGAAAAAATTCACTTTTTGCAAAATTTAACGGAAAGGTTATTTTCGTGTTTTACACACACAAACGCTATCAAATGAAGCTATTTGAGTGTATTTAAGTGTATTTCGTTATATGGCACATAATTTAACGCAGAGTTTATTAATGAAACTAGCAATACATAGTACAGTGCTTTCTTGTTAGGAAGGTGACCCTGAAGGTTCAACTTAATCCACACCCTTCAGTTTCATGTTCCCTCGTTAGGGAGGATAAACCTGAAGGATGAACTGACTTCAACCCTTCAGGTTCATGTTCCCTAGTTAGGGATGATGATGCTCAAGGTACAACGAAGTCGCCAGCCGATCTACCTTGAGCATCACCCTCCCTCTAAATGAAAGTCGTTATTTTTGTACCTTGAGGGTCATCTACCGTCAGGAAATAATAAATGAGTAACACAAACATGACTATGTACAAGTATGAAAATTGAATACAGGGCGCTGTTATCGAACTAATGTTGATTTTTTTTAAAATTTCCATATCATCCGATTAAGTTCTTATTAGCATGGTTTGTTACATATGAATGCCCTATGCCTATATAAAAAGTTTGATATCACTTGAATCATTTTCCAGCGCGTATCAGCGTATTGGTTCTGTAAGAATGAAAACAAGCAGATTTTGACTAAAAAACACGAAAAAATTCACTTTTTGTAAATTTCACGGAAACGTTATTTTCGTGTTTTACACACACAAAAGCTATCAGATGAAGCTATTTGAGTGTATTTAAGTGTATTTCTTTATATGGCACATAATTTAACGCAGAGGTTATTAATGAAACCAGCAATACATAGTACAGTGCTTTCTTGTTTGGAAGGTGACCCTGAAGGTTGAACTGAATCCACACCCGTCAGGTTCATGTTCCCTAGTTAGGGATGATGATGCTCAAGTTAAAACGAAGTCGCCAGCCGATATACCTTGAGCATCACCCTCCCTCTAAATGAAAGTCGCTATTTTTGTACCTTGAGGGTCATCTCCTTCAGGAAATATTTAATAAATGATTAACTCAAACATGACTATGTACAAGTATGAAAATTGAATACAGGGCGCTGTTATCGAACAAATGTTGATTTTTTTAAAATTTCCATATCATCCGATTAATTTCTTATTAGCATAGTTTGATACGTATCAATGCGATATGCCCATATAAAAAGTTTGATATCACTGGATTCAATTTCCAGCGAGTATCAGCGTATTGTTGCTGTAAGAGTGAAAACAAGCAGATTTTGACTAAAAAACACGAAAAAATTCACTTTGCAAAATTTCACGGAAACGTTATTTTCGTGTTTTACACACACAAACGCTATCAGATGAAGCTATTTGAGTGTATTTAAGTGTATTTCGTTGTATGGCACACAATTTAACGCAGATGTTGTTAAAGAAACCAGCAATACATAGTACAGTGCTTTCTGCCTTGTTTGGACATTATGTCGTTAGAGGGCGCTGTTATCGAACTAATTTTGAATTTTTTTAAAATTTGCATATCACCCGATTAAGTTCTTATTAGCACAGTTTGAGAGATATCAATGCCCTATGACTATATAAAAAGTTACATATCGCTCGAATCATTTTCCAGCGAGTATCAGCGTATTGGTTCTGTAAAAGTGAAAACAAGCAGATTTTGACTAAAAAACACGAAAAAATTCACTTTTTGTAAATTTCACGGAAACGTTATTTTCGTGTTTTACACACACAAAAGCAATCAGATGAAGCTATTTGAGTGTATTTAAGTGTATTTCTTTATGGCACATAATTTAACGAAGAGGTTGTTAATGAAACTAGCAATACATAGTACAGTGCTTTCTTGTTAGGAAGGTGGCCCTGAAGGTTGAACTGAATCCACACCCTTCAGGTTCATGTTCCCTAGTTAGGGACGATGATGCTCAAGGTAGAACGAAATCGCCAGCCGATCAACCTTGAGCATCAACCTCCCTCTAAACGAAAGTCGCTAATTTTGTACCTTGAGGGTCATCTACCTTCAGGAAATAAGTAACACAAACATGACTATGTACAAGGATGAAAATTGAATACAGGGCGCTGTTATCGAACTAATGTTGAATTTTTTTAAAATTTCCATATCATCCGATTAAGTTCTTATTAGAATAGTTTGATACATATCAATGCCCTATGCCTATATAAAACGATTGATATCACTGGAATCATTTTCCAGCGAGTATGAGCGTATTGTTGCTGTAAGAGTGAAAACAAGCAGATTTTGATTAAAAAACACGAAAAAATTGACTTTTTGCAAAATTTAACGGAAAGGTTATTTTCGTGTTTTACACACACAAACGCTATCAAATGAAGGATTTGAGTGTATTTAAGTGTATTTCGTTATATGGCACATAATTTAACGCAGAGTTTATTAATGAAACTAGCAATACATAGTACAGTGCTTTCTTGTTAGGGAGGTGACCCTGAAGGTTCAACTTAATCCACACCCTTCAGTTTCATGTTCCCTCGTTAGGGAGGATAAACCTGAAGGATGAACTGACTTCAACCCTTCAGGTTCATGTTCCCTAGTTAGGGATGATGATGCTCAAGGTACAACGAAGTCGCCAGCCGATCTACCTTGAGCATCACCCTCCCTCTAAATGAAAGTCGTTATTTTTGTACCTTGAGGGTCATCTACCGTCAGGAAATAATAAATGAGTAACACAAACATGACTATGTACAAGTATGAAACTTGAATACAGGGCGCTGTTACTAAACTAATTTTGATTTTTTTTAAAATTTCCATATCATCCGATTAAGTTCTTATTACCATAGTTTGTTACATATCAATGCCCTATGCCTATATAAAAAGTTTGATATCGCTGGAATCATTTTCCAGCGAGTATCAGCGTATTGTAAGTGTGAAAACAAGCAGATTTTGACTAAAAAACGAAAAAATTCACTTTTTGCAAAATTTCACGGAAACGTTATTTTTGTGTTTTACACACACAAACTCTATCAGATGAAGCTACTTTAGTGTATTTAAGTGTATTTCGTTATATGGCACATAATTTAACGCAGAGTTTATTAATGAAACTAGCAATACCTAGTACAGTGCTTTCTTGTTTGGAAGGTAACCCTGAAGGTTGAACTGAATTCACACCCTTCAGGTTCATGTTCCCTCGTTAGGGAGGATGAACCTGAAGGTTGAACTGACTTCACACCCTTCAGGTTCATGTTCCCTAGATAGGGATGATGATGCTCAAGCTAGAACGAAGTCGCCAGCAGATCTACCTTGAGCATCACCCTCCCTCTAAATGAAAGTCGTATTTTTGAACCTTGAGGGTCATCTACCTTCAGGATATATTTAATAAATGAGTAACACAAACATGACTATGTACAAGTATGAAAATTGAATACAGGGCGCTGTTATCGAACTAATGTTCATTTTTTTTAAAATTTCCATATCATCTGATTAAGTTCTTATTAGCATAGTTTGATACATATCAATGCCCTATGCCTATATAAAAAGTTTGATATCGCTGGAATCATTTTCCAGCGAGTATCAGCGTATTCGTTCTGCTAGAGTGAAAACAAGCAGGTTTTGACTAAAAAACACGAAAAAATTCACTTTTGCAAAATTTCACGGAAACGTTATTTTCGTGTTTTACACACACAAAAGCTTTCAGATGAAGCTATTTGAGTGTATTTAAGTGTATTTCTTTATATGGCACATAATTTAACGCAGAGGTTATTAATGAAACCAGCAATACATAGTACAGTGCTTTGTTGTTTGGAAGGTGACCCTGAAGGTTGAACTGAATCCACACCCTTCAGGTTCATGTTCCCTAATTAGGGATGGTGATGCTCAAGGTACAACGAAGTCGCCAGCCGATCTACCTTGAGCATTACCCTCCCTCTAAATGAAAGTCGCTATTTTTGTCCCTTGAGGGTCATCTACCATCAGGATATATTTAATAAATGAGTAACACAAACATGACTATGTACAAGTATGAAAATTGAATACAGGGCGCTGTTATCGAACTAATGTTGATTTTTTAAAATTTCCATATCATCCGATTAAGTTCTTGTTAGCATAGTTTGATACATATCAATGCCCTATGCCCATATAAAAAGTTTTGATATCACAGGATTCATTTTCCAGCGAGTATCAGCGTATTGTTGCTGTAAGAGTGAAAACAAGCAGATTTTGACTAAAAAACACGAAAAAATTCACTTTTTGCAAAATTTCACGGAAACGTTATTTTCGTGTTTTACACACACAAACGCTATCAGATGAAGCTATTTCAGTGTATTTAAGTGTATTTCGTTGTATGGCACATAATTTAACGCAGATGTTGTTAAAGAATTGTTTGGACATTATGTCGTTAGAGGGCGCTGTTATCGAACTAATTTTGAATTTTTTAAAAATTTGCATATCACCCGATTAAGTTCTTATTAGCGCAATTTGATAGATATCAATGCCCTATGACTATATAAAAAGTTACATATCGCTCGAATCATTTTTCAGCGAGTATCAGCGTATTCGTGCTGTAAGAGTGAAAACAAGCAGGTTTTGACTAAAAAACACGAAAAAATTCACTTTTTGCAAAATTTCACGGAAACGTTATTTTCGTGTTTTACACACACAAACGCTATCAGATGAAGCTATTTGAGTGTATTTAAGTGTATTTCGTTATATGGCAAATAATTTAACGCAGACTTTATTAATGAAACTAGCAATACATAGTACAGTGCTTTCTTGTTTGGAAGGTGACCCTGAAGGTTGAACTGAATCCACACCCTTCAGGTTCATGTTCCCTCGTTAGGGAGGATGAACATGAAGGTTGAACTGACTCCACACCCTTCAGGTTCATGTTCCCTAGTTAGGGACGATGATGCTCAAGGTAGAACGAATTCGCCAGCCGATCAACATTGAGCATCAACCTCCCTCTATATGAAAGTCGCTATTTTTGTACCTTGAGGGTCATCTACCTTCAGGAAATATTTAATAAGTAACACAAACATGACTATGTACAAGTATGAAAATTGAATACAGGGCGCTGTTATCGAACTAATGTTGAATTTTTTTAAAATTTCCATATCATCAGATTAAGTTCTTATTAGCATAGTTTGATACATATCAATGCCATATGCCTATATAAAACGTTTGGTATCACTGGAATCATTTTCCAGCGAGTATCAGCGTATTGTTGCTGTAAGAGTGAAAACAAGCAGATTTTGACTAAAAAACACGAAAAAATTCACTTTTTGCAAAATTTCACGGAAACGTTATTTTCGTGTTTTGCACACACAAACGCTATCAGATGAAGCTATTTGAGTGTATATAAGCGTATTTAGTTATATGGCACATAATTTAATGCAGAGGTTATTAATGAAACCAGCAATACATAGTACAGTGCTTTCTTGTTTGGAAGGTGACCCTGAAGGTTGAACTGAATCCACACCCTTCAGGTTCATGTTCCCTCGTTAGGGAGGATGAACCTGAAGGTTGAACTGACTTCACACCCTTCAGGTTCATGTTTCCTAGTTAGGGATGATGATGCTCAAGGTAGAACGAAGTCGCCAGCCGATCTACCTTGAGCATCACCCTCCCTCTAAAGGAAAGTCGCTATTTTTGTACCTTGAGGGTCATCTACCTTCAGGAAATATTTAGTAAATGAGTAACACAAACATGACTATGTACAAGCATGAAAATTGAATACAGGGCGCTGTTATCGAACTAATGTTGATTTTTTTTAAAATTTCCATATCATCCGATTCTTATTAGCATAGTTTGATACATATCAATGCCCTATGCCTATATGAAAAGTTTGGTATCACTGGAATCATTTTCCAGCGAGTATCAGCGTATTGTTGCTGTAAGAGTGAAAACAAGCAGATTTTGACTAAAAAACACGAAAAACTTCACTTTTTGCAAAATTTCACGGAAACGTTATTTTCCTGTTTTACACACACAAACGCTATCAGATGAAGCTATTTGAGTGTATTTAAGTGTATTTCGTTGTATGGCACATAATTTAACGCAGATGTTGTTAAAGAAACCAGCAATACATAGTACAGTGCTTTCTGCCTTGTTTGGACAGTATGTCGATAGAGGGCGCTGTTATCGAACTAATGTTGAATTTTTTAAAATTTGCATATCACCCGATTAAGTTATTATTAGCGAACTTTGATAGATATCAATGCCCTATGCCTATATAAAAAGTTACATATCGCTCGAATCAATATCCAGCGAGTATCAGCGTATTCGTGCTGCTAGAGTGAAAACAAGCAGGTTTTGACTAAAAAACACGAAAAAATTCACTTTTTGCAAAATTTCACGGAAACGTTATTTTCGTGTTTTACACACACAAACGCTATCAGATGAAGCTATTTGAGTGTATTTAAGTGTATTTCGTTATATGGCACATAATTTAACGCAGAGTTTATTAATGAAACTAGCAATACATAGTACAGTGTTTTCTTGTTAGGAAGGTTACCCTGAAGGTTGAACTGAATCCACACCCTTCAGGTTCATGTTCCCTCGTTAGGGAAGATGAACCTGAAGGTTGAACTGACTTCATACCCTTCAGGTTCATGTTCCATAGTTAGGGATGATGATGCTCAAGGTAGAACGAAGTCGCCAGCCGATCTACCTTGAGCATCACCCTCCCTCTAAATGAAAGTCGCTATTTTTGTACCTTGAGGGTCATCTACCTTCAGGAAATATTTAATAAATGAGTAACACAAACATGACTATGTACAAGGATGAAAATTGAATACAGGGCGTTGTTATCGAAATAATAATGATTTTTTTAAAATTTCCATATCATCCGATTAAGTTCTTATTAGCATAGATAGATACATATCAATGCCCTATGCCCATATAAAAGTTTGATATCACTGGAATCATTTTCCAGCGAGTATCAGCGTATTGTTTCTGTAAGAGTGAAAACAAGCAGATTTTGACTAAAAAACACAAAAAAATTCACTTTTTGCAAAATTTCACGGAAACGTTATTTTCGTGTTTTACACACACAAACGCTATCAGATGAAGCTATTTGAGTGTATTTAAGTGTATTTCGTTGTATGGCACATAATTTAACGCAGATGTTGTTAAAGAAACGAGCAATACATAGTACAGTGATTTCTGCCTTGTTTGGACATTATGTCGTTAGAGGGCGCTGTTATCGAACTAATGTTGAATTTTTTAAAAATTTGCATATCACCCGATTAAGTTCTTATTAGCGCAGTTTGATAGATATCAATGCCCTATGCCTATATAAAAAGTTACCTATCGCTCGAATCATTTTCCAGCGAGTATCAGCGTATTCGTTCTGCTAGAGTGAAAACAAGCAGGTTTTGACTAAAAAACACGAAAAAATTCACTTTTTGCAAAATTACACGGAAACGTTATTTTCGTGTTTTACACACACAAACGCTGGCAGATGAAGCTATTTGAGTGTATTTAAGTGTATTTCGTTATATGGCACATAATTTAACGCAGAATTTATTAATGAAACTAGCAATACATAGTACAGTGCTTTCTTGTTAGGAAGGTGACCCTGAAGGTTGAACTGAATCCACACCCTTCAGGTTCATGTTCCCTCTCCCCCCCCCCCACCCCCCCCCCCCCCCACCCCCCCCCCCCCCCACCCCCCCCCCCCCCCACCCCCCCCCCCCCCCACCCCCCCCCCCCCCCACCCCCCCCCCCCCCCACCCCCCCCCCCCCCCACCCCCCCCCCCCCCCACCCCCCCCCCCCCCCACCCCCCCCCCCCCCCACCCCCCCCCCCCCCCACCCCCCCCCCCCCCCACCCCCCCCCCCCCCCACCCCCCCCCCCCCCCACCCCCCCCCCCCCCCACCCCCCCCCCCCCCCACCCCCCCCCCCCCCCACCCCCCCCCCCCCCCACCCCCCCCCCCCCCCACCCCCCCCCCCCCCCACCCCCCCCCCCCCCCACCCCCCCCCCCCCCCACCCCCCCCCCCCCCCACCCCCCCCCCCCCCCACCCCCCCCCCCCCCCACCCCCCCCCCCCCCCACCCCCCCCCCCCCCCACCCCCCCCCCCCCCCACCCCCCCCCCCCCCCACCCCCCCCCCCCCCCACCCCCCCAGCTAATAAGAACTCAATCGGGTGATATGCAAATTTTTAAAAAATTCAACATTAGTTCGATAACAGCGCCCTCTAACGACATAATGTTCAAACAAGGTAGAAAGCACTATACTGTGTATTGCTGGTTTCTTTAACAACCTCTGCGTTAAATTATGTGCCATATAACGAAATATACTTAAATACACTCAAATAGCTTCATCTGATAGCGTTTGTGTGTGTAAAACACGAAAATAACGTTTTCGTGAAATTTTGCAAAAAGTCAATTTTTTCGTGTTTTTTAGTCAAAAGCTGCTTGTTTCCACTCTTACAGCACGAATACGGTGATACTCGCTGGAAAATGATCCGAGCGATTTGAAACTTTTTATATAGGCATAGGGCATTGATATGTATCAAATTGTGCTAATAAGAACTTAATCGGGTGATATGCAAATTTTTAAAAAATTCAACATTAGTTCGATAACAGCGCCCTCTAGCGACATAATGTCCAAACAAGGTAGAAAGCACTATACTGTGTATTGCTGGTTTCTTTAACAACCTCTGCGTTAAATTATGTGCCATATAACGAAATATACTTAAATACACTCAAATAGCTTCATTAGATAGCGTTTGTGTGTGTAAAACACGAAAATAACGTTTCCGTGAAATTTTGCAAAAAGTCAATTTTTTCGTGTTTTTTGGTCAAAAGCTGCTTATTTCCACTCTTACAGCACGAATACGCTGATACTCGCTGGAAAATGATCCGAGCGATATGAAACTTTTTATATAGGCATAGGGCAATGTTATCTATCAAACTGCGCTAATAAGAACTCAATCGGGTGATATGCAAATTTTTAAAAAATTCAACATTAGTTCGATAACAGCGCCCTCTAGCGACATAATGTTCAAACAAGGTAGAAAGCACTATACTGTGTATTGCTGGTTTCTTTAACAACCTCTGCGTTAAATTATGTGCCATATAACGAAATATACTTAAATACACTCAAATAGCTTCATTAGATAGCGTTTGTGTGTGTAAAACACGAAAATAACGTTTCCGTGAAATTTTGCAAAAAGTCAATTTTTTCGTGTTTTTTGGTCAAAAGCTGCTTATTTCCACTCTTACAGCACGAATACGCTGATACTCGCTGGAAAATGATCCGAGCGATATGAAACTTTTTATATAGGCATAGGGCATTGATATGTATCAAACTGCGCTAATAAGAACTTAATCGGGTGATATGCAAATTTTTAAAAAATTCAACATTAGTTCGATAACAGCGCCCTCTAACGACATAATGTCCAAACAAGGTAGAAAGCACTATACTGTGTATTGCTGGTTTCTTTAACAACCTCTGCGTTAAATTATGTGCCATATAACGAAATATACTTAAATACACTCAAATAGCTTCATTAGATAGCGTTTGTGTGTGTAAAACACGAAAATAACGTTTCCGTGAAATTTTGCAAAAAGTCAATTTTTTCGTGTTTTTTGGTCAAAAGCTGCTTATTTCCACTCTTACAGCACGAATACGCTGATACTCGCTGGAAAATGATCCGAGCGATATGAAACTTTTTATATAGGCATAGGGCAATGTTATCTATCAAATTGCGCTAATAAGAACTCAATCGGGTGATATGCAAATTTTTAAAAAATTCAACATTAGTTCGATAACAGCGCCCTCTAACGACGTAATGTTCAAACAAGGTAGAAAGCACTATACTGTGTATTGCTGGTTTCTTTAACAACCTCTGCGTTAAATTATGTGCCATATATCGAAATATACTTAAATACACTCAAATAGCTTCATCTGATAGCGTTTGTGTGTGTAAAACACGAAAATAACGTTTTCGTGAAATTTTGCAAAAAGTCAATTTTTTCGTGTTTTTTAGTCAAAAGCTGCTTGTTTACACACTTACAGCACGAATACGGTGATACTCGCTGGAAAATGATCCGAGCGATTTGAAACTTTTTATATAGGCATAGGGCATTGATATGTATCAAATTGTGCTAATAAGAACTTAATCGGGTGATATGCAAATTTTTAAAAAATTCAACATTAGTTCGATAACAGCGCCCTCTAGCGACATAATGTCCAAACAAGGTAGAAAGCACTATACTGTGTATTGCTGGTTTCTTTAACAACCTCTGCGTTAAATTATGTGCCATATAACGAAATATACTTAAATACACTCAAATAGCTTCATTAGATAGCGTTTGTGTGTGTAAAACACGAAAATAACGTTTCCGTGAAATTTTGCAAAATTTCAATTTTTTCGTGTTTTTTGGTCAAAAGCTGCTTATTTCCACTCTTACGGCACGAATACGCTGATACTCGCTGGAAAATGATCCGAGCGATATGAAACTTTTTATATAGGCATAGGGCAGTGTTATCTATCAAACTGCGCTAATAAGAACTCAATCGGGTGATATGCAAATTTTTAAAAAATTCAACATTAGTTCGATAACAGCGCCCTCTAACGACATAATGTCCAAACAAGGTAGAAAGCACTATACTGTGTATTGCTGGTTTCTTTAACAACCTCTGCGTTAAATTATGTGCCATATAACGAAATATACTTAAATACACTCAAATAGCTTCATTAGATAGCGTTTGTGTGTGTAAAACACGAAAATAACGTTTCCGTGAAATTTTGCAAAAAGTCAATTTTTTCGTGTTTTTTGGTCAAAAGCTGCTTATTTCCACTCTTACAGCACGAATACGCTGATACTCGCTGGAAAATGATCCGAGCGATATGAAACTTTTTATATAGGCATAGGGCAATGTTATCTATCAAATTGTGCTAATAAGAACTCAATCGGGTGATATGCAAATTTTTAAAAAATTCAACATTAGTTCGATAACAGCGCCCTCTAACGACATAATGTCCAAACAAGGTAGAAAGCACTATACTGTGTATTGCTGGTTTCTTTAACAACCTCTGCGTTAAATTATGTGCCATATAACGAAATATACTTAAATACACTCAAATAGCTTCATTAGATAGCGTTTGTGTGTGTAAAACACGAAAATAACGTTTCCGTGAAATTTTGCAAAAAGTCAATTTTTTCGTGTTTTTTGGTCAAAAGCTGCTTATTTCCACTCTTACAGCACGAATACGCTGATACTCGCTGGAAAATGATCCGAGCGATATGAAACTTTTTATATAGGCATAGGGCAATGTTATCTATCAAACTGCGCTAATAAGAACTCAATCGGGTGATATGCAAATTTTTAAAAAATTCAACATTAGTTCGATAACAGCGCCCTCTAACGACGTAATGTTCAAACAAGGTAGAAAGCACTATACTGTGTATTGCTGGTTTCTTTAACAACCTCTGCGTTAAATTATGTGCCATATATCGAAATATACTTAAATACACTCAAATAGCTTCATCTGATAGCGTTTGTGTGTGTAAAACACGAAAATAACGTTTCCGTGAAATTTTGCAAAAAGTGAATTTTTTCGTGTTTTTTAGTCAAAATCAGCTTGTTTTCACTCTTTCAGCACCAATACGCTGATACTCGCTGAAAAATGATTCCAGCGATATGAAACTTTTTATATAGTCATAGGGCATTGATATGTATCAAATTGTGCTAATAAGAACTTAATCGGGTGGTATGCAAATTTTTAAAAAATTCAACATTAGTTCGATAACAGCGCCCTCTAGCGACATAATGTCCAAACAAGGTAGAAAGCACTGTACAATGTATAGCTGGTTTCTTTAACAACCTCTGCATTAAATTATGTGCCATATAACGAAATACACTTAAATACACTCAAATAGCTTCATCTGATAGCGTTTATGTGTGTAAAACACGAAAATAACGTTTTCGTGTTTTATCGGATGGCGACTGCGTTCTACCTTGAGCATCATCGTCCCTAACGAGGGATCATGAACCTAAAGGGTGTCGATTTAGTTTAACCTTCAGGTTCATCTTTCCCTAACGAGGGAATTTCCACTCTTACGGCACCAATACGCTGATACTCACTGAAAAATGATTCCAGCGATATGAAACTTTTTATATAGTCATAGGGCATTGATATGTATCAAATTGTGCTAATAAGAACTTAATCGGGTGATATGCAAATTTTTAAAAAATTCAACATTAGTTCGATAACAGCGCCCTCTAGCGACATAATGTTCAAACAAGGTAGAAAGCACTATACTGTGTATTGCTGGTTTCTTTAACAACCTCTGCGTTAAATTATGTGCCATATAACGAAATATACTTAAATACACTCAAATAGCTTCATTAGATAGCGTTTGTGTGTGTAAAACACGAAAATAACGTTTCCGTGAAATTTTGCAAAATTTCAATTTTTTCGTGTTTTTTGGTCAAAAGCTGCTTATTTCCACTCTTACAGCACGAATACGCTGATACTCGCTGGAAAATGATCCGAGCGATATGAAACTTTTTATATAGGCATAGGGCAGTGTTATCTATCAAACTGCGCTAATAAGAACTCAATCGGGTGATATGCAAATTTTTAAAAAATTCAACATTAGTTCGATAACAGCGCCCTCTAACGACATAATGTCCAAACAAGGTAGAAAGCACTATACTGTGTATTGCTGGTTTCTTTAACAACCTCTGCGTTAAATTATGTGCCATATAACGAAATATACTTAAATACACTCAAATAGCTTCATTAGATAGCGTTTGTGTGTGTAAAACACGAAAATAACGTTTCCGTGAAATTTTGCAAAAAGTCAATTTTTTCGTGTTTTTTGGTCAAAAGCTGCTTATTTCCACTCTTACAGCACGAATACGCTGATACTCGCTGGAAAATGATCCGAGCGATATGAAACTTTTTATATAGGCATAGGGCAGTGTTATCTATCAAACTGCGCTAATAAGAACTCAATCGGGTGATATGCAAATTTTTAAAAAATTCAACATTAGTTCGATAACAGCGCCCTCTAACGACATAATGTCCAAACAAGGTAGAAAGCACTATACTGTGTATTGCTGGTTTCTTTAACAACCTCTGCGTTAAATTATGTGCCATATAACGAAATATACTTAAATACACTCAAATAGCTTCATTAGATAGCGTTTGTGTGTGTAAAACACGAAAATAACGTTTCCGTGAAATTTTGCAAAAAGTCAATTTTTTCGTGTTTTTTGGTCAAAAGCTGCTTATTTCCACTCTTACAGCACGAATACGCTGATACTCGCTGGAAAATGATCCGAGCGATATGAAACTTTTTATATAGGCATAGGGCAATGTTATCTATCAAATTGCGCTAATAAGAACTCAATCGGGTGATATGCAAATTTTTAAAAAATTCAACATTAGTTCGATAACAGCGCCCTCTAACGACGTAATGTTCAAACAAGGTAGAAAGCACTATACTGTGTATTGCTGGTTTCTTTAACAACCTCTGCGTTAAATTATGTGCCATATATCGAAATATACTTAAATACACTCAAATAGCTTCATCTGATAGCGTTTGTGTGTGTAAAACACGAAAATAACGTTTTCGTGAAATTTTGCAAAAAGTCAATTTTTTCGTGTTTTTTAGTCAAAAGCTGCTTGTTTACACACTTACAGCACGAATACGGTGATACTCGCTGGAAAATGATCCGAGCGATTTGAAACTTTTTATATAGGCATAGGGCATTGATATGTATCAAATTGTGCTAATAAGAACTTAATCGGGTGATATGCAAATTTTTAAAAAATTCAACATTAGTTCGATAACAGCGCCCTCTAGCGACATAATGTCCAAACAAGGTAGAAAGCACTATACTGTGTATTGCTGGTTTCTTTAACAACCTCTGCATTAAATTATGTGCCATATAACGAAATATACTTAAATACACTCAAATAGCTTCATTAGATAGCGTTTGTGTGTGTAAAACACGAAAATAACGTTTCCGTGAAATTTTGCAAAATTTCAATTTTTTCGTGTTTTTTGGTCAAAAGCTGCTTATTTCCACTCTTACGGCACCAATACGCTGATACTCGCTGGAAAATGATTCCAGCGATATGAAACTTTTTATATAGTCATAGGGCATTGATATGTATCAAATTGTGCTAATAAGAACTTAATCGGGTGATATGCAAATTTTTAAAAAATTCAACATTAGTTCGATAACAGCGCCCTCTAGCGACATAATGTTCAAACAAGGTAGAAAGCACTATACTGTGTATTGCTGGTTTCTTTAACAACCTCTGCGTTAAATTATGTGCCATATAACGAAATATACTTAAATACACTCAAATAGCTTCATTAGATAGCGTTTGTGTGTGTAAAACACGAAAATAACGTTTCCGTGAAATTTTGCAAAAAGTCAATTTTTTCGTGTTTTTTGGTCAAAAGCTGCTTATTTCCACTCTTACAGCACGAATACGCTGATACTCGCTGGAAAATGATCCGAGCGATATGAAACTTTTTATATAGGCATAGGGCAGTGTTATCTATCAAACTGCGCTAATAAGAACTCAATCGGGTGATATGCAAATTTTTAAAAAATTCAACATTAGTTCGATAACAGCGCCCTCTAACGACATAATGTCCAAACAAGGTAGAAAGCACTATACTGTGTATTGCTGGTTTCTTTAACAACCTCTGCGTTAAATTATGTGCCATATAACGAAATATACTTAAATACACTCAAATAGCTTCATCTGATAGCGTTTGTGTGTGTAAAACACGAAAATAACGTTTTCGTGAAATTTTGCAAAAAGTCAATTTTTTCGTGTTTTTTAGTCAAAAGCTGCTTGTTTCCACTCTTACAGCACGAATACGCTGATACTCGCTGGAAAATGATCCGAGCGATATGAAACTTTTTATATAGGCATAGGGCATTGATATGTATCAAATTGTGCTAATAAGAACTTAATCGGGTGATATGCAAATTTTTAAAAAATTCAACATTAGTTCGATAACAGCGCCCTCTAGCGACATAATGTTCAAACAAGGTAGAAAGCACTATACTGTGTATTGCTGGTTTCTTTAACAACCTCTGCGTTAAATTATGTGCCATATAACGAAATATACTTAAATACACTCAAATAGCTTCATTAGATAGCGTTTGTGTGTGTAAAACACGAAAATAACGTTTCCGTGAAATTTTGCAAAATTTCAATTTTTTCGTGTTTTTTGGTCAAAAGCTGCTTATTTCCACTCTTACGGCACGAATACGCTGATACTCGCTGGAAAATGATCCGAGCGACATGAAACTTTTTATATAGGCATAGGGCAGTGTTATCTATCAAACTGCGCTAATAAGTACTCAATCGTGTGATATGCAAATTTTTAAAAAATTCAACATTAGTTCGATAACAGCGCCCTCTAACGACATAATGTCCAAACAAGGTAGAAAGCACTATACTGTGTATTGCTGGTTTCTTTAACAACCTCTGCGTTAAATTATGTGCCATATAACGAAATATACTTAAATACACTCAAATAGCTTCATTAGATAGCGTTTGTGTGTGTAAAACACGAAAATAACGTTTCCGTGAAATTTTGCAAAAAGTCAATTTTTTCGTGTTTTTTGGTCAAAAGCTGCTTGTTTCCACTCTTACAGCACGAATACGCTGATACTCGCTGGAAAATGATCCGAGCGATATGAAACTTTTTATATAGGCATAGGGCAATGTTATCTATCAAATTGCGCTAATAAGAACTCAATCGGGTGATATGCAAATTTTTAAAAAATTCAACATTAGTTCGATAACAGCGCCCTCTAACGACATAATGTCCAAACAAGGTAGAAAGCACTATACTGTGTATTGCTGGTTTCTTTAACAACCTCTGCGTTAAATTATGTGCCATATAACGAAATATACTTAAATACACTCAAATAGCTTCATTAGATAGCGTTTGTGTGTGTAAAACACGAAAATAACGTTTTCGTGAAATTTTGCAAAAAGTCAATTTTTTCGTGTTTTTTAGTCAAAAGCTGCTTGTTTCCACTCTTACAGCACGAATACGCTGATACTCGCTGGAAAATGATCCGAGCGATTTGAAACTTTTTATATAGGCATAGGGCATTGATATGTATCAAATTGTGCTAATAAGAACTTAATCGGGTGATATGCAAATTTTTAAAAAATTCAACATTAGTTCGATAACAGCGCCCTCTAGCGACATAATGTCCAAACAAGGTAGAAAGCACTATACTGTGTATTGCTGGTTTCTTTAACAACCTCTGCGTTAAATTATGTGCCATATAACGAAATATACTTAAATACACTCAAATAGCTTCATTAGATAGCGTTTGTGTGTGTAAAACACGAAAATAACGTTTCCGTGAAATTTTGCAAAATTTCAATTTTTTCGTGTTTTTTGGTCAAAAGCTGCTTATTTCCACTCTTACGGCACGAATACGCTGATACTCGCTGGAAAATGATCCGAGCGATATGAAACTTTTTATATAGGCATAGGGCAATGTTATCTATCAAACTGCGCTAATAAGAACTCAATCGGGTGATATGCAAATTTTAAAAAAATTCAACATTAGTTCGATAACAGCGCCCTCTAACGACGTAATGTTCAAACAAGGTAGAAAGCACTATACTGTGTATTGCTGGTTTCTTTAACAACCTCTGCGTTAAATTATGTGCCATATAACGAAATATACTTAAATACACTCAAATAGCTTCATCTGATAGCGTTTGTGTGTGTAAAACACGAAAATAACGTTTCCGTGAAATTTTGCAAAAAGTCAATTTTTTCGTGTTTTTTAGTCAAAAGCTGCTTGTTTCCACTCTTACAGCACGAATACGCTGATACTCGCTGGAAAATGATCCGAGCGATATGAAACTTTTTATATAGGCATAGGGCATTGATATGTATCAAATTGTGCTAATAAGAACTTAATCGGGTGATATGCAAATTTTTAAAAAATTCAACATTAGTTCGATAACAGCGCCCTCTAGCGACATAATGTCCAAACAAGGTAGAAAGCACTATACTGTGTATTGCTGGTTTCTTTAACAACCTCTGCGTTAAATTATGTGCCATATAACGAAATATACTTAAATACACTCAAATAGCTTCATTAGATAGCGTTTGTGTGTGTAAAACACGAAAATAACGTTTCCGTGAAATTTTGCAAAAAGTCAATTTTTTCGTGTTTTTTGGTCAAAAGCTGCTTATTTCCACTCTTACAGCACGAATACGCTGATACTCGCTGGAAAATGATCCGAGCGATATGAAACTTTTTATATAGGCATAGGGCAGTGTTATCTATCAAACTGCGCTAATAAGAACTCAATCGGGTGATATGCAAATTTTTAAAAAATTCAACATTAGTTCGATAACAGCGCCCTCTAACGACATAATGTCCAAACAAGGTAGAAAGCACTATACTGTGTATTGCTGGTTTCTTTAACAACCTCTGCGTTAAATTATGTGCCATATAACGAAATATACTTAAATACACTCAAATAGCTTCATTAGATAGCGTTTGTGTGTGTAAAACACGAAAATAACGTTTCCGTGAAATTTTGCAAAAAGTCAATTTTTTCGTGTTTTTTGGTCAAAAGCTGCTTGTTTCCACTCTTACAGCACGAATACGCTGATACTCGCTGGAAAATGATCCGAGCGATATGAAACTTTTTATATAGGCATAGGGCATTGATATGTATCAAATTGTGCTAATAAGAACTCAATCGGGTGATATGCAAATTTTTAAAAAATTCAACATTAGTTCGATAACAGCGCCCTCTAGCGACATAATGTCCAAACAAGGTAGAAAGCACTATACTGTGTATTGCTGGTTTCTTTAACAACCTCTGCGTTAAATTATGTGCCATATAACGAAATATACTTAAATACACTCAAATAGCTTCATTAGATAGCGTTTGTGTGTGTAAAACACGAAAATAACGTTTCCGTGAAATTTTGCAAAAAGTCAATTTTTTCGTGTTTTTTGGTCAAAAGCTGCTTATTTCCACTCTTACAGCACGAATACGCTGATACTCGCTGGAAAATGATCCGAGCGATATGAAACTTTTTATATAGGCATAGGGCAATGTTATCTATCAAACTGCGCTAATAAGAACTCAATCGGGTGATATGCAAATTTTTAAAAAATTCAACATTAGTTCGATAACAGCGCCCTCTAACGACGTAATGTTCAAACAAGGTAGAAAGCACTATACTGTGTATTGCTGGTTTCTTTAACAACCTCTGCGTTAAATTATGTGCCATATATCGAAATATACTTAAATACACTCAAATAGCTTCATCTGATAGCGTTTGTGTGTGTAAAACACGAAAATAACGTTTTCGTGAAATTTTGCAAAAAGTGAATTTTTTCGTGTTTTTTAGTCAAAATCAGCTTGTTTTCACTCTTTCAGCACCAATACGCTGATACTCGCTGAAAAATGATTCCAGCGATATGAAACTTTTTATATAGGCATAGGGCATTGATATGTATCAAATTGTGCTAATAAGAACTTAATCGGGTGATATGCAAATTTTTAAAAAATTCAACATTAGTTCGATAACAGCGCCCTCTAGCGACATAATGTCCAAACAAGGTAGAAAGCACTATACTGTGTATTGCTGGTTTCTTTAACAACCTCTGCGTTAAATTATGTGCCATATAACGAAATATACTTAAATACACTCAAATAGCTTCATTAGATAGCGTTTGTGTGTGTAAAACACGAAAATAACGTTTCCGTGAAATTTTGCAAAATTTCAATTTTTTCGTGTTTTTTGGTCAAAAGCTGCTTATTTCCACTCTTACGGCACGAATACGCTGATACTCGCTGGAAAATGATCCGAGCGATATGAAACTTTTTATATAGGCATAGGGCAGTGTTATCTATCAAACTGCGCTAATAAGAACTCAATCGGGTGATATGCAAATTTTTAAAAAATTCAACATTAGTTCGATAACAGCGCCCTCTAACGACATAATGTCCAAACAAGGTAGAAAGCACTATACTGTGTATTGCTGGTTTCTTTAACAACCTCTGCGTTAAATTATGTGCCATATAACGAAATATACTTAAATACACTCAAATAGCTTCATTAGATAGCGTTTGTGTGTGTAAAACACGAAAATAACGTTTCCGTGAAATTTTGCAAAAAGTCAATTTTTTCGTGTTTTTTGGTCAAAAGCTGCTTATTTCCACTCTTACAGCACGAATACGCTGATACTCGCTGGAAAATGATCCGAGCGATATGAAACTTTTTATATAGGCATAGGGCAATGTTATCTATCAAACTGCGCTAATAAGAACTCAATCGGGTGATATGCAAATTTTTAAAAAATTCAACATTAGTTCGATAACAGCGCCCTCTAACGACATAATGTTCAAACAAGGTAGAAAGCACTATACTGTGTATTGCTGGTTTCTTTAACAACCTCTGCGTTAAATTATGTGCCATATAACGAAATATACTTAAATACACTCAAATAGCTTCATCTGATAGCGTTTGTGTGTGTAAAACACGAAAATAACGTTTCCGTGAAATTTTGCAAAAAGTCAATTTTTTCGTGTTTTTTAGTCAAAAGCTGCTTATTTCCACTCTTACAGCACGAATACGCTGATACTCGCTGGAAAATGATCCGAGCGATATGAAACTTTTTATATAGGCATAGGGCATTGATATGTATCAAATTGTGCTAATAAGAACTTAATCGGGTGATATGCAAATTTTTAAAAAATTCAACATTAGTTCGATAACAGCGCCACAATTCAATTTTCATTCTTGTACATAGTCATGGTTATGTTACTCATTTATTAAATATTTCCTGAAGGTAGATGACCCTCAAAGTACAAAAATAGCGACTTTCATATAGAGGGAGGGTGATGCTCAAGGTAGATCAACTGGCGAATGCGTTCTACCTTGAGCATCATCGTCCCTAAAGAGGGATCATGAACCTGTAGGGTGTGGAGTCAGTTCAACCTTCAGGTTCATCGTCCCTAACGTCGTTTTCTTTTACTCGCTCTGGATTCAAATTTTCTTTGCATCATTATGCAAATTTATCTATCAAAAGCGAAATAAATATTTATTAAATCCAAAATAAACTATAAATAAAATAAATAATTACGTTAAAAGCTTATAAAAATACAAAAATAGGAACACTAGCATCTTGGTTTTGTTAAAATAAACGAGTATCAATAAAATAAGTTTAATAATTAATTGAATTATATATTCTTACCTTTATATTAATATATTCTTAAAAATGAACTGAAAAATCAATTTAATTTATAAATAATAATAAACTTGAAATTCAAATGCTCTAATTATGTGATATATAAAAACTGCTCTTACCCAAATAATTAATACACTTATCAGCAGTACACAAAAAACCTATGTTGTAACTGGAACGTGTTTCAAAATGCCTCCCAAACGGTCAGGACGTCTATAGACGTCCAGCTAAATCTGGATATGATTCAGCCCACCTGTTGAAAGAACCGGGATAAGAAGTGCAATTTGACCGTCATGCCCATTAGAAGGTGTGATAAACCCTCACGCTGAAGAGAACGGTTAATCGGATTATCTCACTTTCCTAGCTGCCTCTCACTTGCCTATGACAAGAAATGCACTTCCAAGAAACGCACATTATAACGAATAGAGAAATCATGTCAGAAAAATTATTCACCAAGACTCTAATATCATCAAACATAATATTTTCTTCTAGGTTAGCTATCTAAAGTAATTGAACCTTTGCTACTATTTTACACTAAAATGAATGGGTATGTTCCACAAGTGATTTACGTTTGTAACATTTGTCTTGCGAACGATTTATGAAATAAATTCTCTGAAATATCCGCAGATTAATTAGGTCTATACCCCCCCCTAAAAAAGAGAAGATTATGAAACGCATATGCACCTTTTCTTTGAAAATAATTCAAATCCTCTTTTTCAAGATAATTGTATGAAATAATTTCTAATTTTTCGATAATAAAAGTGAAATTGATTATTATAAATTAAGAAATTATTTTCACCTAAATAATGTATAAGCATGTAAACGATATGTCAGTATTTCTGTTAGGATATCTGTAATCAACATCGAAAAGAAAACTAGACATTCTTGATGTATTCTGCACTACAGCTTGAGGCAATTTAGTGCGACTTTAGTGTTCTCCTCTTTCTTTCTCAATAGCTGAGAGTAATAATCCTTCAGCTTTTCCTCCAGCTAAGAGGATATTATCAAGTATTTATAAGACGTAGATTATTTCACAAATAGCTTCCAGCAGCAGAAGTAATATTTAGATTTTTTTAAAGAAAAACAAACAAAAATAATACTACTGAACTTTCTTTTGCGTGGTATGCATATAAACAATTTTGCATGGTGAAAATATAGCATATTATTTCTAAAATTTCACATAATTTCAGCGGACAGTAGAACAGCTGGTTTTAGATTGCAAATAAATAGTACAGAATTAGAAGCTTCACGGTACAATCTGATTGCCGTAGATTTTGAATACTGTCTAAAAAAGCTTACATAAGCCTGTAGAAATTTACAGTAGTTTTGCAAATGAGTTCCAGTAGAGGATAAGGGGGGGGGGGATCATTAGAAAGTCTTCAAAATGAGCAAAAAATTTGAATCATTCCTTATATGATTATCGTAATATGATATTATCTAGATATTATCGTACTAGATATTAGCACTAGATATTATCGTAATATGCATAATACAAATAAATAAAAGACGAAGGCGAAGAATTTATATTTATATCATTGGATATAAATTTTGATACCAAAAAGACTCACAATCGGAAACCGAGTAATGCAATTTAGCATTTTAACATTTTTTTTTATTTTGTCTTTATGAATAACGAAAAATCGTTTCTAAAACTGAAATGTGGTGATCCATATAATGCTATTTGGCTAGAAACGAAAGCAAAAGGACATATTTATTTCAATAAATATTATTTAAACATATATAAATATTTGACATAACATTTTCGATAAACATTAAAGAAGTATAAACGGTTAATTTCCAAAGGGCTATTTACAAAAATATCTAATACAAAATATACAGAGACAAACAAGGCTATTTTTTACAACATTCTTATGGAACTTGACCTCAGTAAAAAAATCGTTGTAATGTGCTTGGAATATTTAAGCTACAATCGAGTTTTTACAATATTGATAACAATATCAGTCTAAAATCCAGGTGGTCCAGCGGAAACCATCTGTGACAAAATGAAACTAGTTTATTTATTTAAAACCACAAAAATGCAAATTTATTAAGTATATCTTTATAGAGTTCATAATTAAAAGGACTCTAATAATAATAATAATAGATTTCTACAGATGTGTCTCATCTTGTTTTGGTATTATCAAGTTATTCTGAAGCATTATGAATTTTGCTATTTTATTATTATGCCACTAATATTTCTGCAAATGCAGCACTTTAAAATACAACAAAACTGGCTAAGTTATGTTGAATATATCTGTTCGCAAATATACTCAAAATCCCTTTGACCTTATAAAAAGGAAGAATGCTGATGAAACTTCATCTGTTAAAATGCAATTACCCTCCCCTCCCCTCCCTGCAGTTAACTGATTATTGTAATTATGTGTACTGTATTTCTTGGATTGACCCATTTTTGCTGCACAATTTACTTATTGTGTCTCTTCCCAAATAAAAACGAATTTCACATGTGCGAAAATAAATAATCAAAATGTTTGTTTGCATTAGAAATATTATGACAAACATTTATATTTTTTAAATAACATTTATGGAAATAAATATGACATTTTGCTTCCTTTTCTTGCAAAATAAGATTATATGGGTCGCATATTTTTGTTTTAGGAACGATTTTTTTTTTCTTATTTTTTTATGAACAACAAATTGGGTTAAACTGCATTACTGTGGGGTTTCCGATTGTGAGTCTTTTTAATTTATATCCAATAGTATTTTATCAGAGATTCTACGCCTTTGTCTTTTGCTTAAAAGAAAGTGCGCACATGTTATCTAGCAGTATTTGTGTGTGTGTGTGTGTTGATAATTTTTTGTCTTTGTCTTTGCCTTTGTCTTTTGCTTAAAACTGCAACAGTATACTTAGGAAAAAATAACGATTGCAAACAAAAAGAAAGTGCGCACATGTTATCTAGCAGCATTTGTGTGTGTGTGTGTGGTGATAATTTTTTGTCTTTGTCTTTGCCTTTGTCTTTTGCTTAAAACTGCAACAGTATACTTAGGAAAAAATAACGATTTCAAACAAAAAGAAAGTCCGCACATGTTATCTAGCAGCATTTGTGTGTGTGTGTGTGTGGTGATAATTTTGGGAGGGGGGGAGTTAGCCATTAAAGGCGAATTAATTTTGTTATGAAAATTTTGGAAATAAAATTTCATTTTGATGCATGCACCTACACATGTTTCAAAAGATAAACTGTAGGGAAAATATCGCTACTTCAAAACTGCTGCATAATATCGAAATTAGCCGAAAATATGTACATAACAGTTGACTTCATAACTGCCGTTTATTTTGATTTGTAGTGAGTGATTAGGGGGAAACCAAGAAAGTTGAAATGCAAAAACCTATTTATTACGTTATAAAAATTATGCATTACATGATATGATTCAAGATTTACGTATGATAACTAACTTTCGAATTAAGATTATGAATAAAATAGGAAATTTAATTTGGAACAGATGGAGACTATTCATTTTTAGATTCGGATTTTCACGAATTTACAAAATAATTGTTTCACAAAAATAATTATCTTCAATCGAGTTCTTGGAGAATTTTTAAATGTATTGGCGATTAAAATATTTAGCAAAAAAAATTCATAGTGCCATTGATTTTCCAAAGTGATACAATGTGAAGTGAAGAAAGTATGAAAGGATTTCTTATTTTACGCTGACATTAAAAACTATAATTATACGATAAAAACAAGCAGCAAAATGAATATAACTCATAGGTATTTAGTCCGATAACTTAAGATTCCGGTTACCGAGCCAACGGCAAGCGTTTCTTGCTGTAGGCCACAGAACATAGCTACTACGTACGCCAGGTAATGTAGTTAAGTGTTCTTTTCAGCGTGAAGGATTATCGCCCTTTCTAATGGACATGACGGTCAAACTACACTTCTTATCCATGTTCTTTCAGCAGGTGGACAGAATATTATTCAGGTTTGCTGGAGGCGTATATACGTCCAGCAAAGAAATGGTATGCTTACATACATGAATGTTATGGAATACAGGAGTTCCTGTTACTTTCATATTCTAAGGAAAGAAACAACGTATTTAAAATGGAAGTGGGAAGCCTCACAAAATTTTCAGCAGCTTCTAGTTTTTATATTATGAATTTAATATTTAAAAATAAGTATTTTATTTTGCAACTGTTTTTTTTTACGTTTCTACGCTGTTTTTTATTGTTTTTTGTGAGGAGAGAGGTTTTAAAATGAGGCTCCCCTAGAGAGTGAGGCCCCATCTTGTGCCTCATGCGCCTAATGGTAAATGCGGCCCTGCTGATCCAGTCTATAGAAGGCGGTGTCGCCTCTAGGAAGTCTCCTTTAACCCGTATATGCGCGAAGACTGCACTCAATGCAAATATAATGGATTGATTGGTTCGTTATTGGTTCGATGGATTCATATGTGCAATGTGTGCGACGCACACAGGTGCCAGGATAGTAAAGGGGCCAAAGAGGCGGAAATACTTTTTTTAAAAAAGTATTTCCGTTTTTTTAAAGTGATTTTTTTTATTGGAGGGGAGGTTAGAGGCGCCAACTAAAGTTTTACACACAGGCGCCAGACACTGCTGGTGCGCCCCTGCCGGGATGTTGAGGCAGCAACTATCAAACTAAATTTCGAGTTGGGCATTAGTATTTATGCTCCACACTCGTTTCCATTAATTTTTAGTATTTTAATTAGTAATTCTCAGATGTTTATCTTCACGAAGAGGGAGCTTTCTTGATTTCAATCTGTTAAGTTATAATTCTGATATGTCGTTATGAATAGGCAATTCAGTATTTCTGAGTACTTTGTCATATTCTCGTGACAGAGCATCACTTCTTCGATTTGGTGGTATTATGTTGCTTAGCATTGTAAGCCAATAAATAGGAGTTGTTTTAATGGTTCCAGATATAAGTCAAATTGTGCTGTTAAGCTGACTGTCAATTATCAATGGTAGTATAGCTCCTGTATATATTGTTTTCAGCACTCATCAGCCTAATCCCTCAATCTCAATTTTCCATCTCTTGTTACACCTAGGTATTTTAGCTGACTGGCTACCTCGAGAACTTCGACCTTTGGAAAGACCCTTATGGGTTGTTTTGATTATTTGAGACAGATGTGGAGTATTTTAGTCCAGCGCTTCCCAAAATGTAGGCACGGCCCCCTTGGGGGCTGTTAGTTTTGTGGAGAAGTCTCAGATATAAGTTGCATTGTGCTGTTAAGCTGACCTTCAATTATCAATGGTAATATAGCTCCTGTATATATTGTTTTCAGCGCTCATCAGCCTAATCCCTCAATCCTTGCTGACTTAGCTAGAAGGTTTACTACTTGTAAGCTTTTTTCAGCAACATATGAGATGTGATTATTGAAGGAAAGTTTTCCCATCTCTTGTTAATTCTAGGTATTTCAGCTGACTGGCTACCTCGAGAACTTTGCCCTTTTGGAAGACCATTACCTGTTGTTTTGATTATTTGCGACAGATGTGGTGTACTTTAGATCAGCGCTTCCCAAACTGTGGGCTGCGGCCACCTTGTGGACCGTTAGTTTTGTTGAGAAGGCTGTGAAATAATGAAAACAGATTTAAAATGTTGTCAAATGTGTATGTTAGATGCTAAAAGTATAATATTTGATTTTTGCAATATTCGCTGTGTATGTTTTGTATTGAATATAAATACAACAAATATTATAATAATATATGTTTATAATACGAATTTTTGTTTCGATGGGGGCCGTGAAATATTTTAATTTTTCCAAGGGGCCTTTACATCCAAACGTTTGGGAAGCACTGCTTTAGACTTAGTGCTATCAAAGGTGATTTCTTCTCGCGTGTCCACTCTGCCATTTTGAAGAGTTCTTTGTTGGTCGTTACCTCAAAATGTAAGCCGTCGCGTGACCGAAACATTATCATCACATCATCGGCGAAAGATATTATTTTTATTTCGGTAGTGAACAAAATCTTAATAGAGAATCGTACTGGATGTTCCAGAAACCTGCTGACAGCTTCTTTCGTTATAACTGTGGCTTTCTTAATGTCTTACTGCTGTTCTGTCTGTAAAATAATTTTTGTAAGGTAGAATAGGTTTTTCTGGACAGTTTAAATCTTTTAATTGATTGATTACGGATGGCCACTATGCAGCATCGAAGGCTCCTTGCATGTCATGTGAGATCAGTAGGGAATCTTTTTTTTTTGTTGTTGTATATTGTTTTCAGTGAACTCTTTAACCTCCATAATTGCGTCTACTGTGCTGGACGGAGGTCTAAATGCATTTTGATTGCTGTTAATAGGTTTCTTGAGTAGACATAGTGCATTATTCGATTTATCAGAAGTTTTTCAAGTCCTTACCAGTAACGTTAATGAGACTGATTTATCTGTATTTGTTATCTTCGTCGGGTGTTTCTTTCCCTAGTTTGATTATAGGGATAATTTTAGAGCGTTTCCATATTAAAGGAAATCGCCTTCTTTTTAGGTATTCGTTGTAAACTGTTGCTATGAATTCGGGGAATTCGACAACGTTTTTAGGAGTATATCGGTGGTTATTCCATTCTCTCGAGGAGTTTTTTTTTTGGATCCATTAATCTTAATACTGACTCGATTTCATTAGTTGCAAATAAGTCGTTGCCAGGAGTGTCAATGACTGTTTTCATTCTTTGTCTGTAAGTTTTGTGGATTTCTTCATCTGTTGATTCGTTGTTAATCCTATATATATATATATATATATATATATATATATACATATATACAACAAATGTATATATATATATATATATATATATACATATATACATATATATATATATATATATATATATATATATATATATATATACATATATACATACATATATATATATATATATATATATATATATATATATATATATATATATATATATATATATATATATATATATATACAGGGTGTTCGGGATAAATTTGACAGTTTCGTAAGGAAAAAGAAAATCTTCTTTGTATCTATTAAATTTAATGAATTGACAAAAAAACATTACAGGCAGAGTTAATTACAATACTATCAACAAGATTTACTCAAAATAACCACCATTAGCATCGATCACAGCTTCAATCCTGCTTCGGAACCTCGAACAAGCTGATGCTACAGTCTCCCTGGGAAGGGCCGCAAAAACTGTTTTAATTTTATCCATTAACTGGGCTTTTGTATTACTGGAAGTGCGATTGGTGTCTTTTTCAACTGCGCCCCATACAAAATAATCCATGGGGTTAAGGTCTGGGGAGTTTGGAGGCCAAACATTTGGACTGGTGAAGTCGTAGAAATTTTCAGACAACCATTTTTGACTTTTCCCAGAGGTGTGGCAAGGGGCCGAATCCTGCTGCCATACATACGGCCTACCATTGGCTACCCTTGTTATCCAGAGCTTGACTACAGTGTTTAGCAACTCCACGTAGCCATCTGAAGTCAGCCAGGGTTCTTCAACACCTGTTCCTGCAGATTTGCGAGGAATTCTGCTGTACGAACGCAATCAGATCGTCTGCTAGGGATCTTTCTTCTTGCTACATCCTCGTAGTCACCATTGCAAGTCTCTAGTTCATGCCTGATTGTTTTTACTGTATTCAGGGAGCATTGGGCAGCAGTCGAAATATCCTTATTTTGATGGCCGGCACGAATCATCATGATACAAGTTATTCTCTTCCATGATTCAGGTGGGTTCCAGCTATCCATCCTTTCTGACATCTTGTATATGAATGAAGAAGGGTCCAACCTTTTAAATGAAGAGAAGTGTGTGTTAATACATGTAACTTACGGAAAAATATAATTAATTATAAATATGTCAAATTTATCCCGAACACCCTGTATATATATATATATATATATAGGATTAAATAATAAAGGATTAATATATATATATATATATATATATAGAATTAAATAATAAAGGATTAAAACCGAGATTATAATTTCATGGCATCTGTTATAATAAAACAAAGTAAAAAACTTTCAAAGTTTTTTTTTTTTTACTTTGGTTCCTCTACAATCTTACAAAGAAGAAGAAAATTATTGTAATAATCGGTAGTAGTAGTGGGACTCAAATCACATAGAAAAAGTAGGTTTAGGTTCCCAAATCGTTTTTTTCTTTCTTTTAAGATTTTATAAACAATGACATATTCAGGTAATTCATGTAAGTTAAGAAAACATAAACTATGCAACAAATGCATAATAAAAAATTATCAAAATTATAAATTGTACGTATACTTCGTAGATGTTCTTTATTTATATATGCAATAGTTTTTATTGCATACTTCGCTGGTTTAATTATCAATTCAAGAAGTCAGTAATAAGACCTTGCTTACCACTATGCTACAATTTTTTATTAATTTCATAATAAGGAACTAAACAAATATCCAATTGTCTCGTAAATTTTCTTGAAAGCTCCATTGAGAGATCATTATCCATAAAATAACTTTCTTGCCAAGCCTAATCCTATTGCTAATTTCTTTAAACTGAATTCTTTAACGGACTCATCACAATCATAATCTTTGGCAGAACTTATCCCCGCCATTTGGTTCGACGTCATCTATTAATTGTACCAGTTCCTCCTCGTTTAACCCTCCCCCCCTCCCGCCTCTACCGGTCAGGACGTCTATAGATGTCCAGATAAATCTGGATATACGATGAATGCTATCTGTTGAAGTTATAAGAAGTGCAATTCGGCCAGCATGTCCATTAGAAGGTGTGATAAACGCTCCCGCTGAAGAGAACAGTTAATCGGATTACTCACGCTCATAGCTGCATCTCAGTTGTCTATAACAAGGAATGCAGTTCCTCGTTCTATGCTGGGTTATTCAATCCTAGTTATATTGGATAAACTAAAAATATAGAAATTATTTTTATTTTCTCTTTTTATTGTACGAAGCAATTTTAATGCCTGGACAAAATAAAGGTTTCTTGCACAGTTTCTTCATTTAAATATGGTCTTACCTTGGAACACTAATTTCATTTTTATTTATTTTTATTTTTTTGCTAATTTTTTCTAATCGCTTACTCCATAAAACATTTTCTTTGTTCTCGAAAAAAATTAATTCACTATAATTATTTGAAATATTTGAATTATTTTTGAAAAAAACAGGCTGCAGAGGTTCAAGATTATGTTATATTTTTGTTAAAAATCATGTTTCGAAGAATACTTCACAGATTTCCTGAAGGATCTGCTTGAGCGACTCTGTTTTATAGAGAATAAATTGAAATTCTTTAATCATATCACTAATTTTTTTCTTTATTTTCCTTATATTGTATAATTTCCCTGTATAATTGGTCAATACAAAATGAAATTAAAGGTATGATTTAAATTGATATGTATATATTTTCTGCTAGTTCAGATATACTAATTGTATCAGATGTTATAACGGTAAAAATAGTAAGAAAATAATCATTTACGCTTTCCTTCCAAAACACAAAGAAAGGATATTGTAAATTCACCCAATGATAAAGAAAATATTACATTTTTTTCTTGTGTTATCTGATTTTATTTTCTTGTATTACAAAGAAGAAATCGCTGGCCAGAAGATGGTAGAATACAAGAGGGCAAAAATCTGTAGACTGATTACATTATAACTAATAGAGATATGTCAGAGAAAAATTATTTATGTAAGAGTTCTAGCATCAGTAGATTTATACCTGCTGATGTTAGAACATCAGCAGATGTTATTACTCTTGTATAAATGTTATTACTCTTGTATAAATATTTTTTTCTTCCAGTTTAGATACATGCCATCGTTGAAGTAGCTAAACCTTTGCTACTATTTACACTAAAATGAATGGACATGTTTCCCCAAGTGATTTACTTTTGTAACAGTTGTCTTGAGAACGATTTATAAAATAAATTCTCTGAAATATCTGCAGATTGAATAAGTCTATAACCCACCCCCGCCCCACCAAAAAATAAGATTATGCATATGTTCCTTTTTCAAGATAATTGAAAGAAATAATTTATAATGTTTCGATAATAAAAATGAAACTGATCATTACAAATAAGAACTTATTTTAGCATAAATACTGTATCAGCCTGGGAAAGAAATGTCGATATTTTTTTCTATGTTAGGATGTCTACTATTCAACAATTGAAAACAAAACACGACATTCTTGATGTAATTCGCCCTATAGCTTGAGGCATTTTAGTGTCCCTTCTGATTAAGTGTTCTCTCTTTTCTTTCTCAATAGCACCGAGAGTATCTAAGCCTTTACCCTTTTCCTCCAGCTAAGAGCATTACTATCAACTATTTCTAAGACGTAGTATTTCTAAGACGTAGATTACTTCAGAAATAGCAACCAGCATCAGAAGTAGAAGTAACAATATTTAGATTATTTTAAGAAAACGAAACAAAAATCTGAACTTTCTACTGAACTATCTTTTGTGTGGTATGCATATAAGCAGTTTTACACGTTGAAAATATAGCATAGTGTTTCTAAAATTTCAAATAATTTCAGCAGACAGTAGAACAGCTGATTTTAGATGGCAAAGAACGATTACAGAATTAGAAGCTTTAGGGTACAACAATATTATTCTCTTATTTCTTTTGTCAAAATGGTAAAATGAAGTAATAGATTTTGAATACTATCTGGAAACGTTTTCAAACCTATAGAAATTTAGAGTGGTTATGTAATTGAATTGCTGGAGAGAATAAGAAGGGGGAAGGGGCGTAAGCATTAGAAATTCTTCAAAATAAGCATACATTTTGAATCATTTTGTATATGATAGCCTTCATATTATATTTTCAACATATCTACGGTGGTTACGCACTGGATATTATAGAAATGTGCATCCAACAACAAAAAAAAAATAATAATAAAAAAAAAAAAAAAAAAATATATATATATATATATATATATATATATATACTTTCATATAAATCCAGTATAAGTCTGCTTCCCTAAATAAACTGAATAAATGCTGTATTAAATTTGGTATGAAAATCAACAATAAAAAGGCGAAATGTGAACTGCATCCTGAATGGAGAACTTACAGAAGAAGCATAATATTTCAGCTATTTAGGCACAATTTTTAGTAAAGTTGGCAAATTTAAAATTTTAAATATGGAAATAGACAACAGAATTAGCAAAGCTGGTATAGTAGGAAGGGAAAAAAACAAAGTTTCGTGGAATTAGATAAATTATTCAAAACACTAAAACTAGCTGTATGCAAGAGAGTATTCGAACCAGTTTTAAAAAATTATGGATCTGAAAGCTGGTTTAGAAAAAAAAAACACTATCAAAGTCGACCGCAGATATTAGAGAGAAAGATTAGAAGCGTGAATAGAGGGAATCAATGGCAATATCATATTAAAAACAACGATATGAGGAAAGAACTCAACATTGCTAGCATTGAACAATTTGTTAATCTCAATACATTAGGTTTTTTTTTTTTATTATTATTTTTTTTTTTTACTGTCAGCAGCTCTTATGTCTTATCCATAATAGAAGATATTTCAAAAATGCTAATATTTTGTTGTAAATCAACTTCTTTTAACACACAGAAGTATTCATTATTACTCAGTAATTGATAAATTTTTACTACTTCTGTTTTGTCCGAAGACTACAATGAAAATGTCCATGTACCATTAAAGAAACTTTCGCTTCAACAGATGCTATAATGCAGAAGCCAGAAAACATGTGGCTTTGTTTAACACTGAATACAGTAAAAAGACATTTATGTATTGCGATGGCAAATAAGTTTGTTCAGTTTATGCGTTAATAAAAGTTTACTCCTTTACGAAATTTATCTTCACTGCATTTACTTTTCAAATCGGTATCAATGCAATATCATTTCACTAGCGAATAATATTTTCAGCGAATTTTTTCTGCAATCAATAGTTCGCGAGATGAATTTTTCTGATTTTTCCTCGCAATGAATTGTTCGGATACGAACATAGCCATATGTAGAAATCGGAAAAAGTAATCATTTGGGAAAATAACTCTTTTACTTAATTATTTATACACAAATATAAATATACGCAAAAGAAGAAATCCATCGGAATCAAATCGGGACTGCGCGGTGGCCACAAGCAGTGGGATACGCGCAGGCCATAATGTGGAGTTGCTCCATCATGTTGGAAAATGAGGCCCTACACATTCTCAATCTTGAGAAACACAAAGTTCTCTAGCATATTTAGGTATGCCATTCTCGTAATCGTCTCCTCATGGAAAAAAACGGCTCAACAATGCGATCATGCATGATCGCATTGTTGAGCCATATTTTCGAACCAAATCGAAAATTCCAAAACAGAAAAATCAACTTTAAGAAACATCTCATCTCTGGAAAATGGAAGACTACAAAAAAACTTGGCGTGAATGTATAAAAAAAGTCCTCCATCCTAAACTTATTTTCTACAAAACTGCAGAAACCGAGAAGAGAAAAATTCTACACCTCACTGAATGAAACTGCTGAAAAGGACTTCAGCATCCTACGTTTATCAAGGATGTCAAGCGCCTTTATCAGGGCGTTTAACCTGAAGGTGAGTTAGCCTGCCTCATACGAGGATGGAAGGTTTTTCCTCTCTGAAACTTGGTTTTTTTCTTGCCGAAAAACAAGCAAACCGAATTGGAAAAACACGCAGGGATTTAAGGCCAGTTGCTTCTTCCTTAATTCAAAACAACTCAACACAATTCCAATTTCCTTTAGCACTGTGTTTTCTAACTGTGATCTGCCGACCACTGGCATCTTTCAAAAGTCGAATAAGATTTCCAACCGTTGCTCATCTAAACATAACACCAGATGAGTATGCTTCTAAAAGGTTTACAGGTTTGTTTTTTAAGACTCTTTATTCATCATTCCTTATTTTATTATTTTCCTTTCCTAGAGAATATTTTAACTTTTTATTTTTTTTTAACAAACTGCACCGATCACCTCCTCAAAACCAAGAAATATATCCACACATATACTCATTAGTATTCTTAGCCTATTCCTTCCCTTATTAAGTGAATTACTTGCTTTCGAGGTTATTCGGGAGATAAGTGCACGTGTCACTCCTGTCGTTGAGGAATAACAGAAACAGGAATAAATAAGTAAATAAAAAACATGATTGAAAAATCTTCAGGAATGAATTTTTTTCAAGTTTTCCAATATTTTTAATCTGAATTCCTATATATTTTATGATTATATTGTGAAAAATATTTCCATCAAATAATCAATTTATTATTATTAGCATTATTAGTAGTAATATTAATGATTAATGCTATTTTCCCTCGTTCTCCTCAATATAATGATTGTTGGTATAGCAATGCTGCTTTACTAAGAAATAATTACAGAACAATATGGATTCTTATTGTCTTTCTTGTCCGATTTGCCTATTTCCAGGAGGAAAAGCCTAGTCATCTCAGTATTAGGCCTACTAACTTACGTTCAGTAAATTTATTTATTTATTACATTTATTAATGAAAAAATTTTATTTGGATTCCGTATTTGAAACTTTTACAAAAAAATGTCGAATCATTCCAGTTTTCAGTTCAGCTATATTCGTGGCTACAAAGAAAAGTGTCGAAATTATGTATTACAATAACTCGCAGACTTGGCAGAATTCGCAGAAGTTTTCAGAACAAGAAGCTGAATGCACGGTTCAGTTTTAGTTCGTAATGGATCACTTGTATCATGACATTTTCCGTAAAGAAGTTCCTAAATGATATTAGCAATTTCACTCTGGCTGGATGAAATTTAATGAAATTTTTAATTTCAATCGACTAGACTTATTGTGACAAAATTTGGTAGAACGAATTTCTTAGCCTATTCCTCCCCTTATTAACTGCAATTACATGTTTTCGAGGTTATTCGGAAGATAAGTGCATGTGGTACTCCTGTCTTCCCTACAGATAAATCGAAATGAAGAAGGATGTACACTTACATTAAAGGCTCTAAAATGCAAGAAAATAATTATTACGTTTCAATGACCGCTTCCATATATTGTTTGTATCATGAGTAACGTTCCGCATTGTTATTGAACATTTTCTAAACAATAGTTTGCAAGAAAAATGACTTTTCGATGAATTATGAAAGAATTCATCGAAATATTTTCAGTGAATTGTTTTTTCGATGAATTGCATTTTCAACGAATTGTCATTCGAGGAATTGGTCATTCGATGAATTGCCTTTTCGACGAATTGCCATTCGTTAAATTGTCGTTCGGCGAATTGTTTATTCGGCGAATAGCTTTTTCGATGAATTGCTGTTCGATGAATTACATTCGATGTATTATCTTTCGATTAACTGTTTTTCGATGAATTTGCCTGTAACCGAAACACTAAAGACTGCATTAATCACACCCATACACAAACATGGAAAAAGAAACATTATAAATAATTACATACCCTTCGACACGTTTTCTGTAATCAACCAAATCATGGAGCGCATCGTGAACTGCAAACTATCCACATACGTTGCAAAATTTCAAATCACACTCAAAACACAATATGACTTTCAAGAGAATAAAGGAACAGTAACACTACTAGAAGATTTCACACACCTAATAAACGCTGCTTTGGATAAAACAGAATAACATTAGTCGTATTCATTGACCTAACAAAAGCATTTGACAAACTAACACACAAAATCTTGTTTACGAAACTAACGCATATCGGATTCGGTGGTCGCCTACTCATATGGTTTAAAGCATACATGAAAGACAGGAAGCACATCACACGTATAGGATCAGCATACAGCCAAGAGGTACCGGTAGTACCTGTGTAGTACCGCAAGGAGCTGTCCTATTTCCCCTTCTATTTAACATATACACACACACGACATAAGCCACCTTCCCCTAAAAAGTAAAATCTTCCAGTATGCAGAGGACACTGCCATAGTATCCATTCACAAAAATGCAAATATTGCTTACAAAAATATGCAACACGACATCAATAAAATCACTAACTGGTTAACCGAAAATGGTATGTATATATACAGTATATATATATATATATAAACCCTGGGGAAAAAAATGCTAATGATATTCAAAACGCCCCAAACCCTGTCCATAGAAACTAAATACCTCACTATCAGACATTCGTCCTCCTATACACAAAGCACTGAACCTAGAGCCACAACCAGGACTCACTGGGACAACTCGGACCTCACCTCGATGCTGATAGAAGTTGGAATATCCATATAAACTAGCTACACACCAAGCTTAGGATAATAGCAAGCAAACTACCGATTAAAAGACATTGCTCCGACACACAAAAAATACTAACCTATAAAGCAAATCAAAAAACAAAAAATCAGCTAAAGCCATTTTGTTCATGTATAAGGAGTAGGCGAGCCCGTTTTGTAGCCCTATCTAACTTTTGGAGACTGAGTGGGCAGATCAATCTCCACTGGTACCCAATCAGAGATAGTTGCCCAAAGCTATCACTATCAGACATTAAAAATATTGTGATCCCTAACACAATATTTTTAATGTCTAAAAATAGTGTGGGTTCAACGGCCGATTTTCTTGAGTTTATGGGACGAAAAACCCAAGTTTCCATGAGGAAAACCTGCTAGGCCGTGCCAGAGATCGAACTCTGGAATCGGTCGAGAAAAGGCTTAGAAAAAGTTCCTCTTGTCAGCGACTAGATTCGAACACCTTTCATCGTGCGGTCAGGCGCTGTAGAGTGCAAACGCCACTTCTACTGAGCTACACAGGATCCTTATCTATAAAGTATTATGTGAAAACATTTTAAGATACGCAATCACATCATATGCATTCTGCACAAACTACAGACTTAACAGGTTACAATGGTTGCAAGATAAAATAGTAAAACTAATATTCTGGGAACAACCCACACTTATGCAGGAAGCACGGACATGACACGAAATATTTAAGATGAAACACTTATGCCACTACACAGTCATGTGAAAACATTACTATAGCCCAACTTAAAGAGTAACCAGAACAACATATCACATAACAAGACCACGGGCAACAAACTACATAACATATAAGTACAGGGTTTCCCAAAATTCACGCAAGAAGTAATTTTGATAGAAAACACAGGTTTTTAATTAAAAATTGTAATTTCTTATTGATTCATAAAGTATACAGTATAGGGTTATGCATGGAATAGCATATCGGGTAAATGGCCTCCACGGCTTTGCTGGCACATACGCACTCTTTCGTCGACATTTTCCATGACCGTTTTGCATAAATGCGGGTGAATTTCGTTGATACAGCGCTCAATTTCTTCCTTCAAGGCGTGGATGGTCGTCGGCTTATTGACATAAACCTTAGACTTCAAAAAACCCCAAAGAAAAAAGTCCAACGGCGTTAAGTCACATGATCTGGGCGGCCAATTCTGATCACCAGAACGGGAAATTACACGATCAGGAAATGACTCATGCAGTAATTGAATTGTTTCTCGGGCTGTATGGCATGTGGCACCGTCTTTTTGAAACCACATGTCGTACACATCCATATCTTGCAATTTAGGCACAGAAAACTGGATTAGATTATCATGTCGCGATAGCGAGCACCATTAACTGTTATTGCCTTACCAGCCGCATTTTCGAAGAAGAATGGACCGATGATGCCTCCAGCCCAAAATCCGCACCAAACAGTGACACGTTGTAGATGCATTTGTTTCTCAACAATCACTCGTGGATTTTTTGAACCCCAAATGCGACAATTTTGTCAATTAACGAAGCCATCAAGATGAAAATGAGCCTCATCGCTGAAGATGATTTTGTTTGAAAAATAAGCATCCACTTGTTGTTGAGAAAGCCATAATCCATCCAACGAACTCTCTTCACTGTGTGTGGTCATTTTTAATAACCCTGAACTGTCAGCTGTCACGCTGTCTTTTTTTTTTCTCGTTGGCAACACTTTACCGCACAAATGGCGCTAAATTTAAATCTTGCATGAATTTTGGGACACCCTGTACAACAATCAATACAGCAAAGCCACCCGAAACTTCTACATACGTGACATGATAAACAAACTGCCGTTTGATGACAGAAACGAAACCTAGGAATATACAGAGAGATGAAACAGGCGCTATATAAATATTATAGTGAGAATGAAAATGAGAGCAATTCCTGTTACTCTTTCTGTCTCTCCCTCACACACACTCACGCAAAAAAAAACCTATGAGAAACCCCACTCAAAAATCACCACTACAAGGACATAAACAAACACCACGTCCAAATCCAACCCTACTTCCAAAAAAAAAAATAATAAAAAAATTAAACTGCGAAATAGCAGTTGAAGTCCTCCAAACATGTACCAAGAAACAGTAAAATCAACACCCGGATTGTGACCGGTATAGAAACATAACCACGAAAGCAGCGCCATCTATTATCTTCTTCAGAATAAGCTGTGCAAAGCTTCGAGGAAGAAATCAGTTATATTTCTTCAATCAATAAAAAATAAAAGAATCAAAGAAAATTATTATTGTTATTATTATTGTTATTATTATGTGATAATATCACTAACATAATATTAATATGTAATAAGAAAAAATAATGTAAGAAAACATTATTATTATTAAAAAATTATGTAAATAATGAGTTTACATTATATGTTAGTGAGAATTAGGAAAATAATATTTTAATTGCATAAGTGTAGATAACGTGTATATAATCACACTTTCTCAAGCTTTGAAAAAAGAAAAAAGAAGTAAACCAGAACATGTAATATTATTTAACTTGTGTAACTCTGAATAATATAATTGTAAATTATTACTGTGAGTAAAAACAAATAGCACAAAACTATAAGTTAAGGAGATAAAAATCCCTTATTGTTTTTCAAAACAATAAGGGATTTTTATTTCAAAACAATTTTTTTCAAAACAATAAGGGATTTCTTAGCACAAAACTATGTTATCATCAATATTATTGAAATATCATTACATGTAGCACTTTGTGCTGAATCTTGTAAAACAATATACTGAATGTTAATAATATACTGAATGTTACTCAAGATGATTATTATATATATGTAAATATTTCAGAGATCAATAAAAAAATATTATTATTATTATTATCAACAACTTGCCATATAAGATAAAACATCCAAACAGTCAGAATTTAATGTTCTGTAACTGATCAGATGTTTTTCCTTAAATTGTATCAGCACACTTAGAACTGCAACAGGTACTATGCGTTTCGCATATAACATATTACCAACAGTAACAAACGTTAAGAAAAAAGGAGAAAAAGTTTAGTTAATCGTTAATCCCACTGGCTTCAGAAAAGCTAACTCAAGCTTCGAAGTCAGTGGATTACTCCTCCTCATCATCCATTTACTGAAAATATTAGCATCGAACTAATTTTCGTAAATATATCACTTCCGTTCCAGAAATCACATTACGTTATTATATTTGTAGATTTAGGGACAGAAAAACACACGTGTTGAACAGATTATTTTATTATTTACTAATAAAATAAAACTTGACGTTTCGACCCCTGTATCGAGGTCATCATCGGAAGGATACAAGTGTATAAGGAACCAAGTTACATGCTCTAGCCCTGCATACCGGTAAACTAAATCTACGTAGTTAATTAATCCTTTTCCCTTTTCCCTAAATCTACAAAAATGAATGCTGATCACCGTGTAACCTTAAAAGAAAGAAACATTACGCTATTAAGCATGTGATCTAATCTAAAATTATTATTGGACAAAGTGGGGGGAACTCATATTCATTAATATATCATTTCCATTCCTTTACTTTATATAAGACTCACACACATACATAAAAAACATACGCAGACATAGTTAATTACTCAAATAATGTTCTTAGTCTTTTATAAACCGTATTTTAACTGTAAACAAATACTTCATTTTTAGGTTCATTTAAAATACGGTTTATAAAAGACTAAGAACATTATAAAACATAATTAAATAATTACTAATATTAAAATTACTAAATGTAATGTAATGATATTATTAGGTAAAATATGACCCTTAATATATATAGTGTAATAATGTACAAATCTTATTATATAATTAATATATCAATACCACTATGCATAATGTAATAATATTACTATGTAATATATGAAATTACAATATCATAAAACATTAATATTACTAAAAATGTTTATAAATATTGAATTTACTTTGTACTGTATGGTTGTACGAAATAGTAGGAAATATAATATTTTAATTGTAAATGTAAATGCAGTGCATAATCACACTTTTTTAAATTTTTAAGAAAAAAAAGTGAACTGCAACGTATGTTATTAATTACATTATGTAAATGTGAATTATATATGGTAAATTATCACTGTAATTATTAATAATAATAGCAATGCATGGATGATCATACCAATTGGACGTTATTCAAATAATAAAGATATTATTTAAACTTTGTACTGAACCACAAGTAGTAAAATGTAGTATTGTTGTCTAAAAATGTATTAATTCTACTCACTGTAGCAGAAAAGTACTCAGCAATAAAACTTCTTTTATCGAGGTATTTTTAAAATAAGTGTAACTACTCTGGAAGGCCAATAAGATTATTATTCATACTCTCATTAAAAGTTAGTATTGTTATTATTTTACATATGTATGAATTATACCTACTGTGAAAAATGTTTGCATTACAGTGTTAGTTTCGTTTATATACTTTTGTGTACACGTAATTTCTTTGGAGTATAAAAATATTTTTATATAAGTATTATTATTATACAGGGTGTTCGGGATAAATTTGACATATTTATAATTAATTATATTTTTCCGTAAGTTACATGTATTAACACACACTTCTCTTCATTTAAAACGTTGGACCCTTCTTCATTCATATACAAGATGTCAGAAAGGATGGATAGCTGGAACCCACCTGAATCATGGAAGAGAATAACTTGTATCATGATGATTCGTGCCGGCCATCAAAATAAGGATATTTCGACTGCTGCCCAATGCTCCCTGAATACAGTAAAAACAATCAGGCATGAACTAGAGACTTGCAATGGTGACTACGAGGATGTAGCAAGAAGAAAGATCCCTAGCAGACGATCTGATTGCGTTCGTACAGCAGAATTCCTCGCAAATCTGCAGGAACAGGTGTTGAAGAACCCTGGCTGACTTCAGATGGCTACGTGGAGTTGCTAAACACTGTAGTCAAGCCCTGGATAACAAGGGTAGCCAATGGTAGGCCGTATGTATGGCAGCAGGATTCGGCCCCTTGCCACACCTCTGGGAAAAGTCAAAAATGGTTGTCTGAAAATTTCTACGACTTCACCAGTCCAAATGTTTGGCCTCCAAACTCCCCAGACCTTAACCCCATGGATTATTTTGTATGGGGCGCAGTTGAAAAAGACACCAATCGCACTTCCAGTAATACAAAAGCCCAGTTAATGGATAAAATTAAAACAGTTTTTGCGGCCCTTCCCAGGGAGACTGTAGCATCAGCTTGTTCGAGGTTCCGAAGCAGAATTGAAGCTGTGATCGATGCTAATGGTGGTTATTTTGAGTAAATCTTTTTGATAGTATTGTAATTAACTCTGCCTGTAATGCTTTTTGTCGATTCATTAAATTTAATAGATACAAAGAAGATTTTCTTTTTCCTTACGAAACTGTCAAATTTATCCCGAACACCCTGTATATTCATTACATTCATGTGTCAATAATCCTCCAGACCAGTGTTTCTGAACGTGGGGCGTACGCCCCACGGAAGGGGATTTGAATATTTTGGGGAGCAATTAGAAAATGATGTTGCATTAGGATAGCTTTTCTGAACAGAAAAGCTGTTCAAAACGCTCCAGTTATATGGTGTAAATGGGACATTATATCAAGAAATACATAATCTCTGTTTAAGTTGTAAATTAGCAGGTAGGATTGAGAGGTACAGGAAGATGATTTGATGTTAAGTCAGATGTGCGACAAAGGTGTACATTATCTCCACTGTTATTCATCATCTTTATGGAGCACATTATGATGGAAATGAGTATTAAACCTAATATAAATTGGAGATGTTAATCTCTGCTCTTTACTTTATGTCGATGATGTCATACTCCTAAATAAATCCAGGACAAGTCCACAGGATTCCCCGACCAAATTGAATAACTTCTCTAAAACATTCGGTATGAAAATCAGCATTAGAAAGACAAAGACAATGAAAATAGGCAGAAACATTGAAACACCAGTTGCATTCTAAACGGAGAACCTATTTTAGCTATTTAGGCAAAATGTTTAGTGAAGATTGCAAATTAAGTTTGGAAATAGACAGCAAAATTAGCAAAACTGGTATGGTACTAAGTCAACTGAACAGATGTATGTGTAAGAGACAGATTAGTCAAAACACTAAACTAGCTGCACACAATCATTTCAAACTAATTTTAACTTATGGATCTGAGAACTGGGTTTGAAATAAGTCTTTTGATTAAAGATTGGAGTCCACAGATATGAGAGTATTGGGAATATTGGGGGGGTACTTTGATAAAATGACAATATTATATTAAAAACGAGGATATTCGGAAAGAAACCGCCATTCAGGAATGTGTTAACAGAGCTAATCTCAGGTGGTATGGCCACTAATAATGGTAGAGGAAATACTAGCTAAACAAGTGTTCTTTGCCAGGATTGCAGGGAAAAGAAAAAGACCAAGATATAGGTGGATTGGCACATTAAAAAGTGCTTTGAAGACAACAAAATATCACATCTGATAATATTGAAATGTTGACAAAAACAGGCTAATATACAGGAAAATTATTGATAGGAAGTTAATAATGATGTAACTTTTCATGTAGTATGATCATAAGATCCTGTATGCCCCACCTCTTCCCGAGAGTATATGTCAGGCATTTCATGAAAGCAGATAGATGATGATGAATCAAATGTTCTCAAGGAATATGGACGTGCTATTTTATCTACGTCCGCGTGGTTAGCCGAGTGTCTATGCGCTGTGCAACCATATGCCGGGAAAGGAGTGTCCCGCGTTCGATTACCGTTGCTGACGTGAGGAGCTTAGGATCTTTCTCAGATATAACCAAGTAATCTGGTCTTGGGCATGGACCTCAGGGTTTTTCTTCTCACAAGCAGGCAAACCGGCCCTATGAACACATGCTTCTACAGACATAGGATACCTCCAGGAATAAAGAGTAACCAACTTATTCCTTAGAATTTCAGTTCGAATGCCTAAATGATAAGAAGTGTACGTCTACGCGTGAGCGTAAATCAGGATATTATCTACACGTTGGGGAAGTGTCAGTATTAGGTGTGTCGCTAAGAACAAGATGAAGATCAGGGTAAGATAAGGATTCGTGCCATGATTGGTCGGACACTATGAACAAGATCAAAATCAATAACGGTAAGGATTTGTGACGTCATTGTTTGTTAAGACCAGTGACGTCATGAGTATGGAATGCTTGGAATTTCGCTGGTCGCCACATCCGTCACTGACGTCTCATTGTGTGTTTGGTTCAAGTGTGGAATTCTGAGTGATGGTTCGAGTATGGAATCCTGGATAATGGTTAGAGTATGGAATTCCGACAAGATTGAGATGTAGATAAGATAAGAATTAGAGAAGTGATATCACGTTGTGTTTGGTTCGTGTGCGGACATGTGGGTAAAGGTCACAGTATGGAATTCTGGGAAGTGGGTGTGTTTGTCATTGACATGAGATGAGCTTTTTGTTTACATCTGGCATTATGGGTAATGATTAGAGATGGGACTTCTGGAAGGATATTTGGTCAAGTGTTGGGGTCTTTGGTTCGATTGTGGAAGTGTGGGAAACTATTTGTCTATAGGCAGCACGAATTTTCCAATATAAGTGTGTGGTATTTCATTCCTATTATTGACTAAGGAAATTTTAAGTTTAGAGTCAAGGGATGGCACCAACAATGTTTATTTTTTTACATTCATGTTTCTTGTCCTTAGGTGCCAGTTAGACATTTTTTAAAATAATTAGCTACTGGATATCAGTGGTGCACCCCTCGAACACACATACACATCTTTTTTTCTATCATGTCACATTTTCTAAAATAATTAAAAAGTTTGTAATTAATTATTTTAGAAAATGTCTAATTACAACCTATTCATAAGAAAAACATGAAAGAAAACAGTAAAATTGAGATTCCAGTAATTAATTATGTCAGAAAATGTAAACATGAAAGAAAAAAATATCCCTCTCACCTCCCCTCAAACACACACAAACAAAAATATGTTTGTTTGTTTGATGAGGTGAGAGCGATACCACTGATATCCAGTAATTGATTATTTTAGAAAATTTGAACATGAAAGGAAAAAATGTGTGTGTTTGATGGAGGTGGCAACACTAATATCCAGTAGTTAATTATTTTAGAATATTTGAACATGAAAGGAAAAATGTGTGTGTGTTTGATGGAGGGAACACCACTGATATCCAGTAGTTAATTATTTTAGAAAATTTGAACATGAAAGGAAAAGATGTGTGTGTGTGTGTGTGTTTGATAGAGGGGAAACACTGATATCCAGTAGTTAATCATTTTAGAAAGTGTCTAACTAGCACCTAATGATAAGAAACGTGAATCTAAATTAAAAAGAAACATTGTTAGTGCCATCCCTTGACTCTAAATTTAAAATTTCCATAGTCAATAATAGGAATGAAATACCACACATTTCAGTATTGGAATATTAAAATATTGGAAAATTCGTGCTGCCTATAGACAAATATTTTCCCACACTTCCACAATCGAACCAAATACCCCAACACTTGACCAATTATCCTTCCAGACGTCCAATCTCTATTCATTACCCATAATGCCACATGCAAGCCAAAAAGCTCATCTCATGTCAATGACAAACACACCCACTTCCCAGAATTCCATACTCTGACCTTTACCCACATGTCCACACTCGAACCAAGCACAATGTGATGTCACTTCTCTAATTCTTATCTTATCTACATCTCAATCTTGTCAGAATTCCATACTCTATCTAACCATCTAACCATATCTAACCATCACCCAGAATTCCATACTCGAACCTTTACCCACTAATCCACACTCGAACCAAACACACAACATGACATCATTGATGGCTGTGTCACCCTTGGAGAATTCTAAGGATTCAATACTCAATCTTATCTCTAAACATCACCCAAAATTTCATATGAGAACCCAGAATTCCATACAGGAAGCAAAACACACAATGAGACATCTCAGACAGATCTGTCCCCTCAGTGAAATTCGAAGCATTCCATACTCATGACGTCACTGATCTTATCAAACAATGATGTCATGAATCCTTATCTTATCTTGATCTTGATCGGGGTCATAGTGTCCGACCAATCATGTCACTTATCTTATCTTGGTCTTGATCTGGTTATTAGTGACACCCATACTACTAGTGTCTCTGCCAGGTAATGAGAAAAATTAACTAATTTCGATTAAATTAAAAATATATGTTTTCATTCTCTACAGATCACAAAACAGAAAACTTTTAGTAGAAGAAACAGCTAATAAAAATAATGTCATCATTGAATTATATATTTAGAAAGCATTTTTGATTAATTTGAGCATGAATTTTGAAGTTGTCCTACAAATTGAAATAGTAAATACTCCGAGAAGTGGGTTAGTGTTCTCTCACCACTGAACCATTTCTCAGAGGCCTGATGTGAAAAAATTGAAAAAAAGTCAATGTTTGTATCTAAAGTAGAGTTTCTGACTTATGTAAAAAAAATAATAATTAATAATTTCTTAATTTTAATAAGAAATTTTTAAAAACATTAAAAATGCTTAATACACCCAGGGTAATAATGTTGTATAGGTTTCAATCTATTATGGAGGAGGCATATAAACATACACAAACAACCTTTTTTCAATGAGTTCTCATTATTGAGGAAGGAATTAAATTTGTATTACTAAAATGAATTCAGAGAATGAGAATACATTTTTGTGGAAAAACAAATACAGTCAAACATTAATGAAATCGCAATCATTGCTCTCCAATAGTTTCATAATTTTGTGTACCTGTGTGTAAAGTATATATATATAATAAAAGTTTTAAACAAAATTCTTACCACATCTATGTACTAGTATACTATAAGTTTACCATCTTTCACAAGTGGGAATCACATTTAAAAAAAAATATAAATAAATATTATTTCTGAAAAGTACCAAATTTTGTTTTAGAGCAGGGTTTCCTTGGATATCCATTCTTCGGTTCTGCATAACGCTGATGTTCTATAAGTTTTCGTAAATAATATTCACATAAAATATGTATCCTTCCAAGTTATATATTGCTAATATACATCTTATGTTTACGATAAAATATCATTAATTTGAATTGTCACAGAAAGGGCTAAGAACTCATTTGTTCTTCCTGTTTCAGGAGCATTTTGCAAAAAAAAGCGCAAGAAACTTTATTATTTGCTTTGTCCTTTTCATCTACACGCGTTATTCCTAGATGCTTGCTGACGAATTTTTATTCAGATTCAATGCTTGAATCATTACCAAACTTTGGAGAGATATCCTACATTTTTATACCATTTGCAGCAGCAAAACACTGAATATTCACGAAGTGAATATCCACAGACAATCACGAATATCCATGTTCATGATAGTCTGTGAAATACTAGTAGTGGTGGCGGGAAGTAGGTCATTGGTGTAGTTGCGGTTAGTTATAGTTGGTGGAGACAAAGAGATGTAGAGTAGGTGCCCTCCCTCGATGAGCCTTTTTGGACTCCCTGGGAGTGTCATGTAATAATAATAATAATAATAATAATAGTATGGAATCTCTCTTTAAGTGATGCCGAAAGACTGGAGATCGTAATGAATGGTCGCTCTAATGGGCGAAATTTTCATTAAATCATTACACTAGGGAACTAAGCAATGGAAGATATATTAATCAGTCATGGTTAGTGTATTCTAAAGGAAAAGATTCTGTATTTTGTTTCTATTGCAAGTTGGTTTCCAATAATATAATTTCGCTCATTGCCGATGGATATAACAATTGGGGGTATTTATATCTGTATCTTAATGCACACGAAAAATCAAAAAACCACTTGGAGTCCCATAAGAAGTGGATTCAGTTGTCGTCTAGGCTTAAATTGGGACAGACGATTGAATCAACGCAAGAAAAATTTTTTAATGCAGAGGCTCGGCACTGGAGGAGCATAATAGGATGCCTAATTGCCATTGATGAGATTTTAGCTCAACAATGTTGGCCCTTTCGTGGAACATCTGATAAATTGTATGTTCATAATATCAGAAAATTTTTGAAGATTGTTGAATTAATTTCCCGATTCGATAATGTTATTTCTGAACATTTACTTAGAGTATATCGTGGATGGGCCCAACATTATCTTGGGAAAAACATTCAAAATGAATTGATTTCTCTCCTCACTGGGACCATAAATAGGAAAATAATTTCTGTGCTAAATAATACAGATAAATAACGTGAAGAAACACTGGAAAAATACATTGTGAAGATATGTTTTTGAAGTGTTTCTCAACGAACATCTTCAAGATTCCTTATTCTTTTGAATACTGCCCAGTGGTATTCAAGAATTGGAAAGATCTTTTAGATTTAGTTAGAATAATATCATCGGCATGTGTGATCATATCTGTATTATGGGATAAATCATTCAAAATTAATACATAAAAGTGGTTTGTATTGATTCCTATAACAGTCTATGAAAGTTTATCGGGAGATGGAATAAAGCGTTTTCAATTTTATTGTATTTTTATATTTTTAATAACAGTCAAACCTGTGAAAAATGAATTTTCTGAAGCCATCCCAGTACAGTATAATTTTGCCACATAGAATATCCATTCAATCATGTCAAATGCCTTCTGAAGGTCAAGGTAGCTATTTATTTTTATGAGTGAATTATGAGGAGGTGAAACAATATCATAGTGGTGTGTAGATATTAGGTGGGTGACTTTTATTTAGGAAGATTAACGTGTTTTTATTCAGAAGTTGATATAATGAAAGATATCATTCTGTTGTAGAAAGGTATACCCAGCATTTTGGAAAATATGAAATTTTGCATAATATGCTTTGAAATATCATACTTGCTGCATAAATTAATGTCGTCATATATCTAGGACTCCTTGAGGCATCACATAACAATAATAATTTGTGAAGTGAATCTAGAAATTTTTGGAATTTTGTCTTTTTTTTCTTTACATATAATCTGTTTCTTTCTGTTTGATATAAAATAATGGATTCTTTACATAAACCATACACAAGGAATCATTCACCCAGCTTTCTCTGCAGAACACCTCACATATATGTACAGCTAGGCACACCTAGCAGAATTTTGAAGCACGAATATTCACTTCATGACCTAGACGTCCACAAAGCATTATCATTACAATTGATTTTATATTCTCACAAGAAGCTGGTCTGTAAAATAATAGTTCTGAAGCTGTATCCTCAAAAAGAAGAAATCTTGAACTTTATGATGGTTGATTTGAAACAGTGCTCATTTTGTATTCTGAAAATACGTGGAAAAATAAATCAGGTCTTCATGCTGTTAGATTGTGATAGAGTGAATAATTAAGTATTCCTATCTTATCACAGTCTAACATGCTTTTCCAATCAAAAGAATGAGCTAAATACAATAAGTTGCCTCTAAGTGTAGAATAAGTATTATGTAAATATAAATCAAGTGTGTTCTGTTAAGAAAAGGTTAAGTAAGTGTATATTTTGTGCCATTCACGAACGTGATTAATTTAGTATTGAAAAATGTAAAACATTACCAGAGCTTTAGAAATTAACCTGTGCAAAAGGATTATAAAATGTAAGCACAAATTCAACAGTTAGGGGGAGTAAAGTCCAAAGGGCGTAACGCGATGGAGCGACTCGCACGTCCGCGTACCTGCAACAAGCAGGGCATACAATGGACAGTATGACGTAGTAGTTCGCTAGACACCGAAAGGGGCGAGAAACGCCGAGAAATAGGAGGGAAATATAAGGGTCATGCGACCCTGAAACAAGGCTTTTTTCTTCCTGGATTTCCTGGTGTTCGGTACCCGTGTGGTAGCGTGGGACGCGTGTGTCCTCGATGTCGGAGGACGGGATCCGATAGGTAGCTACGGTCTTGGCGGCCGTTTTCTCCGTGGAAGGAACGAAATCTTCAAGTCCACAGAAGGCCAGTTTCCTGTGAACCTCTGAAGCTCTAAAGAACCAAAGGCGAAGATAAGTAAACTTTATTTGTGTTTAACAGAATATGTGCCAAGTTAACATGTTATGGAAAAGGAACATTAATGATATTGGATAAGATTATATTGCTAGGACTTAAGAAAGACATTGAAATTATGTTTATTAACTGTTGTTGTGTTAATGTTCGCCTTTATATTGAATGAAATTAAGGATATGTTTAGAGTAAAGAATTGGCATAATATTAAGAGATTGCGAAAGATATGAATGTTATCTTGTGTAGTCTGACAGAGCTATGGAGCCTTAGATTGATTGTGAAAATAGTACATATATAACGCATTAGCAAAGGTTAATATAATTCATACTTTAGGAAGCTACTGTATATTAATTTATATGTGTAACAGTAGCGTTTGAATTTTATATACCTTGTCTGAAAGTCCCTTAAGATGGGATTTATATTAGTGTCCTTATGTGTATCAACCTTAGAGTATAATAAACCTTGCTTTTGATTCTAACAAAGACTTTCTGTGATTTCTGGAATCCGATGCACCGCTTATAAAGTATTAATATGAACCTATGCGGGATATTTGAAAAGAGTGAATTTTGGTCACGTCTGCGGAGCTAATTGGTATCACTGAGTACTGTCCTGAGATTACCTCTTGGTTGTTAATATTAATTAATCTAATAGCGCTAAGTTGCGCAGCGAAACAAATAAATTTCTTGGCGTTTTAAGAGGGGTAAATCTCAGTATTGAAAAATACTGAGATTTATCTGATACTCTGGTACTGCCTCGATTTCGAGGAAATTCCATTGTCCCTCAGAGGTACCACGTGTTACCTGATAGAATGTATCAAGAAGATATAGTAAAAGGTTAAAGTAATTGTATTTGAGAAGAAAGGTTACAACATAAACTGCGCAGCAGATAGGATATAAAATAGTTGTACAAAAAAAAAATTAAGAAAAGGAAAAAAATTATACAACATAAATAAAGAATCGATAGGAGATTGTAGTTAATAGAGAATAAAATTAAAGAGAAGTATATATATAACAATGCTAATCTAAACATGGTTTTTGGCCACTTCAATCTTCCAGTAAACCTAGTGGTATTAATAATAGACGTGTCTTGAGCTTTCCTCTGTATGTATTGATGCTATGCATAGATCCCATCTGTTTACAGCAGTAATCAATTTTGTCTATTATAATAGGTATATTTAGTTTTTTCTGAAATTTCATTGGAATTGATTATGTATTGATTGATATATCTTATTTTCTGATGATCCAATCTTCATTCCAATAAATAAGTACTGTCTTGTCAATGTCTTGTATATTTATTTTTAGCAAGACTATTTTTCTTGGAACAATTAAGTATATTGGAACTTACTGGAATAGTGAAGTTGTGTTTAAATCAAAATTAATTCTAAGAAATATCTAAGAAATTTTGAATTTAATTAATATGCATTTTTTAAGTTCCCTGTGCTTCTCATAGCGTTACATAATGTTGATGTTTCTGATTTGGAAAGATTGGATTATTCAGTAGTTAATAATATAATGTATTTCTGTTAATAAACTTAGTTAATTAACCAAAATAAATTAGTATAATTTTTATACATGAGTGTACTCTGACATATTGGTCAACGTTTGACATTAGTTACCGTACTTTCTTCAAAATTCCATGGCTACCATCGAGCATGACTATGTCTCCTGGAAGAAATACAAAATATGTAAAATGTCCATGTATACAGAATGATACATGTGTTACAACAGCCAGAACATGACAGTATGATAGAGAAAATATGTTAAACATCCATTATATTACAATTAATTTCATTAAATGAAATTGGAATAATTAGGCAAGCCAAGAAAATGCAGGCAATAGAAATGACATTCTTAAGAACAATTAAAGGGTTCATAAAATTAGACTACATAAAAAAAATATGTACAATAAGAACTAGGTATTTACAGGGTGTTCGGGATAAATTTGACATATTTATAATTAATTATATTTTTCCGTAAGTTACATGTATTAACACACACTTCTCTTCATTTAAAAGTTTGGACCCTTCTTCATTCATATACAAGATGTCAGAAAGGTGGATAGCTGGAACCCACCTGAATCATGGAAGAGAATAACTTGTATCATGATGATTCGTGCCCGCCATCAAAATAAGGATATTACGACTGCTGCCCAATGCTCCCTGAATACAGTAAAAACAATCAGGCATGAACTAGAGACTTGCAATGGTGACTACGATGATGTAGCAAGAAGAAAGATCCCTAGCAGACGATCTGATTGCGTTCGTACAGCAGAATTCCTCGCAAATCTGTAGGAACAGGTGTTGAAGAACCCTGGCATTGGAATTCGGGCTTTGTTCGTGGAGTTGCTAACTGTAGTCAAGCCCTGGATAACAAGGGTAGCCAATGGTAGGCCGTATGTATGGCAGCAGGATTCGGCCCCTTGCCACACCTCTGGGAAAAGTCAAAAATGGTTGTCTGAAAATTTCTACGACTTCACCAGTCCAAATGTTTGGCCTCCAAACTCCCTAGACCTTAACCCCATGGATTATTTTGTATGCGGCGCAGTTGAAAAAGACACCAATCGCACTTCCAGTAATACAAAAGCCCAGTTAATGGATAAAATTAAAACAGTTTTTGCGGCCCTTCCCAGGGAGACTGTAGCATCAGCTTGTTCGAGGTTCCGAAGCAGAATTGAAGCTGTGATCGATGCTAATGGTGGTTATTTTGAGTAAATCTTGTTGATAGTATTGTAATTAACTCTGCCTGTAATGTTTTTTTGTCAATTCATTAAATTTAATAGATACAAAGAAGATTTTCTTTTTCCTTACGAAACTGTCAAATTTATCCCGAACACCCTGTATAGTTTAACTGAGAAGATAACGAATATAGACAAAAATAAAAATATATTGGCTGCCCGAAAAAAGTATGTGTGTTGTGTGTGTCTATATATATATATATATATATATATATATATATATATATATATATATATATATATATATATATATATATATATATATATATATATATAATCATCAAAGCTTGATTTGCTTCCTCATTCTTAAGAAAAGGCTGGTTATATTCCACTAATTCGGGCCCTACCCAAGGGCCTATGAGTTGTGGAAATACTTTCTGAAAATGAAAGCTGTGCCGAACAAAGCGGCCCCTTTGCACCTGCCCAATCTTTAATCCATCTAACTCGAGTGCTTCTAGATGTTTTTTCAATGTTTTAGGGATGGCGCCTAAAGCACCTATTATTATGGGAACATAATAATAGGTGCTTTAGGCGCCTATTATTATGTTCCATAATAATAAAGCTGTGCCGAACAAAGCTGCCCCTTTGCACCTGCCCAATCTTTAATCCATCTAACTCGAGTGCTTCTAGATGTTTTTTCAATGTTTTAGGGATGGCGCCTAAAGCACCTATTATAATGGGAACAACTTTTGTTTTCTTTTGTCAGATTCGTTCAACTTCGATTTGCAAATCGCGATATTTTGTAATTTTTTCATTTTCTTTGTCGTCAATCCGACTATCTCCTGGTACTGATATTTCGATTAACGTAACACCTTTTTTTTCACTTTTTTCAACCACTGTGATATCGGGTCTGTTACATTCCAAGCTTTTGTCAGTCTGGATTTTGAAATCCCAGAGTATTTTAGCTTTTTCATTCTCAACCACTTTCTGGTGAATATATATATATATATATATATATATATATATATAATGTTAAAGATACCAAGCTATTTTAAACCTGGTTTTATTACATATCCCAAGTAAACAAACAGATAAACAAGTCAAGTTTGCACCTGCATGTAATACATTTATATCTCCTCCTGAGATTTTTATTTAATAAGGTTAAAACACCTTATGGTAACTTGTTCTGGTAAAATACTTATAAGCTCTGTATTATTAAAAATCTTGATATTTCTAGCCTGGCTCCCACTGATGAGACCTCAATAAAGGTCGAAACCGGTCTGGGTAGTGGCCCCTTGCCTTTAATACGAAGCATCATACACCTCCTCCAGGAGATGTGCTTTGGGTAAATATTTGGTAAATATTAAGATTAGTGATCAGAGCTTATTCTACTTTTACTATGAGTTACCTTGGTCTTGCATTACCTGCAGGGTCAGCTAGACTTGCATTACATGCAGGCACAAACTTGACTTATTTGTCTGTTTGTTTACTTGGGAAATGGAGTAAAACCAGGTTTAAAGTAGCTTGGTATCTTTAAATTTATTATACCCAAGGTAAAATACTTTCTACATTTATATCTCCTCCTGAGATTTTTATTTAATAAGGTGCTACATCCTGATAATCAAGAATGTAAAAATTTCAGTTATCATGGTGTAACAGAAAATAAAAAATATAAAATCCTATGTAAGTAGCTAATACAAGATATTTAAAGACAGAAAATATGCTTGCATCCAAGAAAATTAATTATAGCAGAAATAGTTTGTTTAACTAAATAATGAAAAAAGAGAATCTTATTACAAAAAAAAAAAAGGATTATGGAAAAAATAGGTTAAGTAAGACAAAGAAGATTAGAGATGAGAATTTGTATGTGAGAGGCTAGTTTAACACTTGAAAAAAGGAGATTAAAATATTCAAGTAAATTCTAAAAAGGGGATTAATTTAGTATAGAGGCTAGCTTACAACAAATGACGTTGGCTCAAGGTCAATTCCCGAAGTGAGAGTCGCGTGCAAGCGAACCATAGCATGTTTTGGGCAGAAAAACACGACTTTAATTGGTGAGTGTGATCGACTCCAGTAGGGGGGGGGGGGGGGAGAAAAGAAATTGAAGAATGTGCCGACAGGAGCCATAGAGATAAAAGGGTTAGGAATCCGACCCCAGAAGGCTTTTTTCCTCAGAGTTTCTTCACGAATTTTTGGTATAGGTAACATGGGTTTTCCTGAGTGACGGCATAGGAGTTATCCCCGTCCGACGCATCAAGGAAACAAAGTGTGCGGGAATTCGATTCCGTATTCCTATTGCAAGAGACGAGGAACGCCGTATAGTTACAAGAAGGAAAGAATTGTCTATGTATCTCATCATCCAGTACTCGTATTGAGGGAAGGAAAATCCATACAGAAGTCCGTCCCCACGTGATGAGTTCCATAGTGATAGAAGAGAACATCCTGTGTGTGTGTCCTTAATTCAAGCACGAAAGGTATAGATCGTGAAAACCAGGGTTTGTCCTAGAAAGGTACTGTAAAATCTTGTATCAATTGAAATCGCATATAGTTGCAATCATTGTTAATTACTGGTCAGTCGAAGATATACTAGGACTTTAGTTCAAATCAGAGTAGAATGAGAGTAAACTAGTTTATATTATTTGATAAGCATTCATGTGCCAGAGATTCATGTATGCGCATGGTATCGTATGAGACTGTCTTAAAGGTCAAATGTATGTATGGGTATAGCGAAAGGATAGTTTAACCTAAATTGTTTTGTTTTGTAAGTTAGAAAAGGTAAACTGAAATTAAACATTAATGTCCGTGGTATTATAGAAATATGGTGCATTCTGACTAGTATAAGGTTAAGTAAAGTGTTAATTTGTTCCATAATTATATGTGTATACTTATATGTATAAAGTATGTTATGACGGCATGATCGCAAATTGCCATATAGGATTTTGCCGTAATACTTTTATTTTGCTTGTGTAATTTTGTAATTTTTATTCTTAGTATTGAATTGTGTTTTATATAATAGAAATTGAATTGTACCATGTTTGAGATTTTAAATAAACTTTTTTTTACTATTTTTACTTTTTTTTATTATAATTGCTGCCTAATGCACCATTTGAAAAACGTACGCACCCAATCACGTGGGAAATTAATGTGTTAAGTTACAAGACAAAGGGTCACGACTGCTTGATTGTTTCACACCCAGACATATTTTTGTAATTGCTCCTTGTTTTCGAATTATATATCTTAAACTAAATGTCCTGAAAGGCACAGTATAATATAAATATTAGGGACACTAAGGGGGGTAAAAAGCTTAAATATTTTAATTTTGTAATATCTCGTGCATAGTTAAGTTTTGAATAAAGAAAATAGAGATTCACTTGAGAGGATAAAAGAAAGTTTAATAATCGTAGATAGGGACACAACAAAGGTTAAAACACCTTATGGTAACTTGTTCTGGTAAAATACTTTGTATTTTACCAGAACTGTATTACTAAAAGCTCTGTATTACTAAAATCTTGGTATTCCTAGCCTGGCTTCCACCTGATCAGACCTCAATAAAGGTCGAAACCGGTCTGAGTGGCCCCTTGCCTTTAACACAAAGCATTATACATCTCCTCCAGGAGATGCGCTTTGCATTAAGGGTAAATATTAAGATTAGTCATCAGAGCTTATTCTACTTTGACCATGAGTTGCCTTGGTCATGCACTACGTGCAAGACCATCGTAAACTGGATTCTTGAATGTAGACTATTGAGGTGACCGAGGAAGGAATTTAATATGCTTGGACTATGAGGCCAAATAGAGAACACATCATCTACATATCATAGCCAGATAACAGGTTTTAGTAGGGGAAGAGTCTATGAGTAATCTTGACTTGTTTGCCTGTTTGCTTACTTGGGATATAGAGTAAAACCAGGTTTAAAAATAGCTTGGGATCTTTAACATTTATTATACCCACTCGGTTAACATACATAGTTTTATGAAAAAATTGAATGAAATATTATGTGACTGCGATAATCCTTATTTCAGGCAGACAGACAAATCTGTCGAAATGCGTATGGAAGAACACATGAGAGACATTACTTACAAGAGACAGCGAGCGAGTGCATTATCAAGTCATATCCTTTTCTCGGCTAATCCTAATGATGATAACCAAAGTCACAAAGTCTGCTGGGAAAAATCTACTAACATCTTCCGTTTCAGTGACGAAATAGAGAGAAAAATTGTGGAATCGAGAGAAATCATCTTCAATCCTGTTCATCTAAATAACAACTTAAGCTACAACCTCTCAGATAGTCATTCAGCTGTAATCATGTACTGGCGTTCACGTGATGCAGCAAGCACGCACTCTCCCAACAATGCAACAAATTTCATTTGTTGCATTGTTGGGAGAGTGCGTGCATTGTTGTAGTTGTATTTGAAAAGCTTCAAATACAACTACAACGTTTTCATGCTAATTATGTATAAAGACTGTCTATGTTGTTCATAGTCTTTTAACCCTCAATGTTTAGTGTTTTTTCTTTTATAATGTCACCTTATGAAGGCTGTTACAAGCCGAAACTAGTAGTGTGTTTATATTAAAACCTTTTTAATTAAATCTCGGTTCTAGTCATTCAATTTTTTCATATATATATATATATATATATATATATATATATGTATATATGTATATATGTATATGTAGAAAGTATAGAAAGTATTTTTACCTTGGGTATAAATATGTTAAAGATACCAAGCAATTTTAAACCTGGTTTTACTCCATATGGAACCAAGAGGGGGGTGGGGTGGAGAGGAAGACCAGTTATTACAAGATGGAAAGAACAGACAGATGTCTAATCCTTAATGAGAAGAGGAAGAACTAGAACACAGACTCGGAAGTTAGTGGCTAGAAAATTTTTATAAAACAATTATCATCAACAATGTTCTATTTATGTCCTCAACAAGTAACAATATTTTTATTTAATTTTTTAAAAAAGTATTATAATTAGGAATACCTGGTTTTTTGCTACTAAATTTTGCAAATGAACCAGTTGAATATTTTTTGACATAAGAGGATGCATAGTCTAAATGATAACATATGAGGAAATGCTTTTACTCAAACATGTAAGTCTCTATAATCCAAAAGTAAATGTACGTGAACCAACTAAGCAGTAATGTTGATTTTCCTATTCCACCTTCTCCCCAAAGGTAAGGTGTGATGGCCAATAGAACAAGTGAATTCGTGTCTGAAAAATGAATTGTGACAAGCATTAATCAATGCTGGTGGGAATATTAGGAACTAAATTCAGAAATTTCTTTCACATAGAGCTAGCACCAAAATTTCAGAAATTGGACAGGATGGGTTGAGAGTCAAAGGGAAAGACTGTAGTTTATGTATACTAATGCCAGAAGCATTCGTAATAAGGGAGATCAGTTTTGAGCACAGGTTAGCTCATTTTGGTCAAATGTTATAGGCATTACCCGTGTGTTCAGGATTACGTGCTGTGAAGAATTCATGTTGGAGGTTTAATGGAATATTAACAGCACTGAGAAAGGATTAAAACTAATTCTAATACTTCCAGTATTTCGTATCCGTCACAGAGACATCTTCAGGGATTACAAAAACCTTTTTGTGACAGCACACACACAAATACAGTACAATAGTGAGTGAAACTAAAGTCCTATGTAGGTGGTGCACCCTCTATTGGGCATTTGCAGATGGCCTAGGATGTAAAGAGAGATCTGTGATAATTAATGTTTCCCAAATTTTGGGAAGTTTAATGCAACCGTATTTGTTTAAATTAGGTTGATTCCTGAGTGCAGATGCAGATTCAAAGAACAGTTATTCTTTTTTGAATTTACTATGGTGGAGCACGGTGGTTTTTTCCCAGGAGATCCTGTGGGTTGTATACAAAATATGGTCTGCAAGGTCAGATTGACCATAATCGTGATTGCAGACTTGTGTTCTTTTAACCGGATGGTTGCTGATCTGCCTGTCTGAGCGAAGTAAGCCAGCTTACAGGCACAAGGTACTCTATATACTCCAGGCACTGAGAGAGGAGGGAGCTGACCTTTAGTGGAAAGGATAAGGGTAGCAAGTTGGTGAGGCTTAAATGTTGTATGAAGGCTGTACTTTTTTAATGATCTGGCTGTTTTTTTCTGATGTACCAGGGATGTAAGGTATGGTGATGGCATTTCTAAAGTCCTTCTGAAGAGATGGTCGGGGAATGGGAAAGGACTTTATTATTTTTTAATTCTGTTACCACTGTAGCCATTGGAAAGGAAGGTATTGTGTATGTGTTTGAGTTCGGTTGAAAGGGAAGTTTTACTGAAGAAAGATTGTGGGCCCTATTGGTCAGAGTTTTAATAATGCCATATTGCTGAGAGGGGTGATGGCGGGAGAGTTTATGACTGTATCTGCCTGTATGAGTAGGTTTTCTATGTATAGAGAAAGAAAGGTTATCATTAGGAAGGCGTGTTACTAAGGTGTTCTAGGAAGGGTAAAGTATTGTTAACTTGCTTTTCCATCGTAAACTGGATTCTTGGATGTAGACTATTCAGGTGAATGAGGAAGGAATTTAATGTGCCTGGACTATGAGGCCAAATAGAGAACACATCATCTACATATCATAGCCAGATAGAAGGTTTTAATAGGGGAAGAGTCTATGGATCGTTTTTCAAAATTTTTAATTAAAAATTGACAAGAGGGGTGAGTGGGGACCCATGGCACTTCCCTATTTCTCTTTGTAGATTTTGTTCTTCCATAAAAAATAACCAACGTTGATGGCAAACGAAAAAGAGCTCTAAGATATCAGAAGAAAAAGTGTTTTTTAAGAGTGTTAAGGTGTCAATTAGGGGAATACTGATAAATAATCAGACGATGTCAAAGCTGACCTATGTGTCTGTATTATTTAAAGTAAGATTTTCAATTAAGTTTTTAAAGTGTTTTTTATATTAGATGTGGTAAGACCAGTGAGGAGGAGAGAAACGTTAGCTAGCTGCTTTGATAATCTGTAGCAAGGTGCATTGGTGGCATCTAGTATAGGTCTTAGGGGAGAATTAGGTTTGTGGATTTTAGACATATATACGAGGGGGACGAGAACCGAATGGTTTGAGTTTTTTCGTAATGTCAGGAGGCCAGGAGGAGAATTTTTTAGTAGGCTTTTTAATTTCTTAACTAGAGATTTTGTGGGATCGTGTTCAAGTGTAGTAGGTTACGTGATCACGGAGAATAATATCCATTTTCCGATTCTGAGGCGTTGAGAACAACCGTGGCATTATCCTTATCAGCTCTGGTGATGAGAACACTTTTTTCTTTCCGTAATTTTTTGAGGGCAGAGAGTTGACTGGAAGATAAATTAACTTTAGGAGGTGACGACCGGGAGAGGATGTTAGCTACGTCAAGTCTGATGTTATTGGCTGTTTCTGGAGCTAAGTGACAGATTCCGCGTTTGATGTTATACATGATATCCAATACCGGAACTTCTTTAGGTGCGACGGCAAAATTGTGTCCGAGGCTTAGGGCACCAACGGCATCTTCACTGAGTCTTTGAGACGATAGGTTGACTACTGTATGCAGCGGTTGAACTTGAGGTAGCGGTTTAGATTTACAAAGATTATAAAACTTTTCGATGTGCTTATTTTTTATTTTTTGGAATTCTTTCTGAGAGGAAGCTTCTGAGATGCCAAAGAGAATGGAGCAAAGGTCAGGATTGTGTATAGCGGAGAGCTCTGATCGTAACGAGCCAATGGCGCCGTTTGTCGTGGGAGGCTGGCGCGAGTTGCGGTAATCTGCTCTCATAATAGTGCCAAACTAGCACGTTTGTATATCCGGAGGGCTTTATTGGTTTAAATTTGGTTTTAAGCATAACACAGTTAGGAATAACTCTTGAGTTCCGACATCTTTTTAAAAAGACCAGCCGATTTAATTGCCTCGGTAAGTAAGCGTAGTTTCGACTTACCGTATTGCTTTGCGTGCTATTTCATCACCATGAGTGATTAGAATGCGTGTGTTGAGGCTTAAGTGCTGTGAAGAATTCATGTTGGAGGCTTAATGGAATATTAACAGGCATTAGTGAGACTTTGTTGATGAAAGATGATTGTCATAGGATTAGAATAAAATGGGCATAGTAATTTCACAGGGAACCGATTAGGAGAGAGGTTTGATAATGATAAAAGAACTGGAAACAAAAAGAGTGAGTTCAACAGGAAGATGGAGGATTCAGATTACAATACATTTGTGGTTATCTGGTGTGAGATAATGTCAAAAAGGAGAAATATATAGCTAGTCGCTGCTCCAGATGCAAGGGAAAATATAGATGGCAGGTATCATGCATATTATAACCACATTGTCACCAACTGGTGAGTGTAATCATATGGTCTTGACCTGGGAGGTTGCTAAATGTGTGGAATTTTCAGTTAAGAGGCTATATATGAATTACAAGGTTGGTAAGTACAAGTATAGGACATTGCTTGGATCAGTACCATGCTATGTGAAATTCAAGAGCTGGTAGTTGGTGGTGCATGGGAAATGGGAAAGGAGTATTTGGGGGAAGTAATAGCAGACTGAATACCTAGAGTCAGGAGAATAAATCAAGTGGGAGTTAAAGGAATGAACATCATCATTAAGCTGGAGATGCAAAAAAAATTTTTTGGACAGAATTCAAGACGAAAGATGACTAGTAGGCACATGATCAGTACAAAACACGGGCCAGAAGGTTACCCAGCATGGTAGGAAAGGCAAAAGCAGAGTATGAAAGAAAATGAGTAGTACAGGACAAAAATAATTCCAAACAGTTCTTTCGATATGTTGTAAGTAAAAGGAAGAATTTTTATAGAAGAATGATTTTAATGAATGCTGATGATAGGGAGGTAACTGAATCAATCTAAGTAGTAGACTTACTAAGTGAACACTTCGCAAGAGTATATCATCCAGGTGGAGATATTGCAGTAACAATAGAGGCAAAGCTTTAGATGGGATCTGAGATAAATGAAATGGAGGTGCAGCATATTACAGAACCTCAATGTGAATAGAGCTATGGGATTAGATGATACACCAGCTCGAGGTTTACGTGAATTGCTAGGGAGTGGATTGTGGTCAAAGGCATTGTTAATGCCTTTGACCACATTGTTTAATCTAAATCTCAGCTCTGAGTTAGTCACAAGAGGATGAAAAGAGGGAGGAAAATAGTTCCAAAGTTTAAAGGAGGCTCCAAGACTGATGTAGCAAATTACCGACCAATCAACACGAGTATTCATTGTCAAGGGATACATGAATGGATAGATGGAAATAGGACACTGTATGGGAAAAATATGGTTTTGCACACGTTTTATGATACGGTAACAGCTGAGTTGGATAAAGGTAATGGGTTTACAGCAGTGATGGCAAACCTTTTAGGTTGGGTGTGTCAAAAATTCAGAAAATGCCTAACTTGACTTTGCAGGATTATTTGGATAGACAGGAAATCTGAGTAAAGGAGAGTGAATATCAGTTCAATGTGGCAAAGGATAAGGTTATACATTTTGTGAGGATGAAAAGATTACCATCTGTATACCAAAATGACGGAATTGTACTCCAGAAAATTGACAAAGCCAGAGATTTGGATGTGTTAGTGGATAAGTAGTTAAAGTTTAGAGGGCACATAACAAAAGTGGCTAAAGCAGCTCATCGGATTACTTCATTATTGAAGAATACTTTTGATAAGCAGAGACAAGTAGGTTATTATTCCTCTTTATAAGGCCTTGATAAGACCCCCATCTTGGTTGCTGTGCACAGACCTGACCACCAGGGTTTGTTGGCAATGAAGAAGAGGTGGAGAGGATCCAGAGGCGAGTGACCAAGATGGCAGCAGATCGATGAAATGAACCTTATGCGGACAGCTTGAAGATTTGTGGGTTATAGAAATTGGCTGACAGGCAGAAAAGGGATGATATGATTAAGATATATAAATTACTGTACGGTTTTTACAAGATTAATACAGAGGAAATTCAGAACAGATCTGGTGGTGAGTGAACTTGAGACTGAAGGTAATGAAGGGGATTCTGGGTGCAAGGGTGCAGGATCTGGTGATAACATCAGAGGACCAGAATGTAATCAATGTAGCAAGCAATAGCACCTGAGATTAGAGAGAGAGAGAGAGAGAGAGAGAGAGAATCAAGTTGTCTTGCTCTCGGAGATGGCCAGTCTATTGGAATTTTCAATTAAGAATGGTATGTGAGAATTTCCAAGCAGGGAATTACAACCGAGGAGCAAGCATGGTACATTGTCATGACTTAATCAGGAGAGGAAAGATGTTAGCAGTGCGGGTGATAGTTAAGAAGTGCTTGAAGAAAGCAGTGTCAAACTGTAATCAGAGTCATGAGGTAAATTAGGCAGGGATTACATGGATGAATAGATAGTTAAGTGGGAATTACAGAAGAAAAAGCTAAAGAAACGAAAAACGGTGTGTATAGAAAGGAAGGCAATCACAAGTTCACGAGCAGTACAAGAAATATAGTCGCTAATATGTTAAGGAAGGCAAAAGCAGATTATGTGATGAGGCTATCTGAGGATGAGGAGACCAAAGAAAATCCCAACAGTTTTTCACTATATGGTGAGTAAAAGGAAGAACAATTAGGGAAAGATAACTTTAGCAAGTACTGTTGGCAGGGAGGCAACAACAATTATGATATAGTTGAGATCATAAGTGATCATTCTGCAAGTGTGTACAATTCGGATGGAGATTATGCAGTAGTCAGATGTAACAATGACTGATATGAAAACAGAAGTAGATAAACTGGAAACGCTTAGGATATTGCAAAAACATAATGCAAATGCAACTATGGGATATCACCTGTATATTATAAGAATGTATAAGAGAGTCTCTCACTTCATAGGTGCCAAGAGTGGAAAGAAATAGTTTCATTGCATAAAGGATGCTCCAAGATAGAGACAGCAAATTACATTTGGTATATCAAGAGTGACAGTTAAGATGTTGGAGAAGTTAGTAAAAGGTAGACTTCAGGAATGGTTCGAAAGGAATGTGGTTTTGTGAAAGGTAGGTCTCACAATAGTATTTTTTTTAATAAAGTGACAAGTGAGTTGGAAAAGGAAATGGCTGCCTTACCAGACTTTGCAGAGCCATTCGACAGAATGACACATGAACACTTTATATAATTTACAGTGAGTGAGGCTGATACGCTGGATATGAAACTGGAGATATTGATAAGTCAGCACTGATGGACAGTTATCAGAGCAGCATAATGGGGAAACTAAATCCAGGAGAAGATGAGCAAGTAATTCATGTGTTCATTAGAGCTCTCTACTTGAACCACTACTATTTAGTTTGTACCTCAGTCATACAGGAAAATAATTTAAGGGGAAATATTCAGTTGTTTGCAAAACTGAATATCTGCCCTGATAATGCAAAACTCAGAGGGGGAGCAGTCAATTAAGATAATATAGCGAACTGAAGAATGGCCTAAATAGGTGCAGAATGGGCACGGCAAAATGTAATGCAAAATATAAGGATAAGGATTTGGGAATGATCGGGGACAGGCAGTTGAAGTTTAGAGCGCATATTGCAAAGATTGTCTGAACAACTCATCAGATTACTTGGATGAACAAACTAAAGAAGCAGCGATAGAACGATTTGTTCTTTGTTCGAAGTGTTTGAGAAACACTTCCTCTAACGAAGTGTTTCTCAAACTACAGATATCTGCGTATCCCTTCTTAAATTTTCATTATTACCAAGTACCCCCTTATCAAAATAAGAAATAAATAAATAAATAACTTATATTTCATGGTAAATGTCTATTTTATTTGAATTTATATGTTCATGTAAACAAAAAAATATGATTTATTTTTAATAGAACAAATTTTGGAATAGGTTCCTCTTCGTTTATCGTCCATGAAAGTCCACATTTCAAATAATTCATATCATACTTACGAAGATTTTTCATCTCCTTCCTAGTTGGTTTTCTAGAGATGTCAGACAACACACCCTTATCAATTTCATTTGATCCAGATATTATACAATATCAACGTTTTCTTGTTGCTTAGAGCTACTTTTGCTATATTGCTCTCTTTTGTGCGAGTACCGTTTTTACGCGAATATAACTCGCACTTTTTTTCCCAAAATTAAAGATAAAAAATTGTGGTGCGAGATATATGCTGGAATTTTCGGAAACTAAAGTTTTCAGAAAAAAAATGAAAAAGTTGTGACTTATCCAGAGGCGTTGCTGTGGGGACCACAGAGTGCCCCGGGCAGCACTTTGAACCTTTTGGAACTTTTGCAGTTAATTCTAAAATACAGTCTCGAGAACTCATTTCCAAATATTGTAATACTACTGCGAATTTTCCGCACAATTCCTGTAAGTGTTGCTAGATGTGAGAGGAGTTTTTCTAAATAAAATCGATTAAGAATTACCTACATTACTATGAAATAGACTTCGCCAATGTCATCGACGATTTTGCTAACAGGAAGCAAGAACAATAACGTTTTAGAATGTTGAAATTAAAGTTTTACTTAAAAAATAAACATGGTGTTTTCAATTTATTTCCCTATAAGTGATTTTGACTTTTTGTAGTATTTTTTTGGTGTGTAGTGAGAGGGGCAGCAAACTCAAGGATCGTCCTGGGCAGCAAAACCTCTAGCAACACCACTCGACTTACCAAGAAGCTCCTATTCGCTATCACTACTTTTGGCATCGAGAAGAGTTTCCTTGTGTGCATCGTCAAAGTCATCTACCCAAATAGCTTCGTTTTCTTTCCCATCATTTCAAGCAAAAATTACCAGTGATTTACAAGACTTGATATACCTAATGAACAATCCTTCACAAATGATTAATGAGAAGTAAAAGCAGAGCGCGATACAGACAGTAATGGTAGGAGAGTAGAGATAGAGCATCTATGAAGAAGTGCATATGATTGGTGCAGTATTAACAAAAAATCATGCGAACCAAAGAAAAGGCAAGCCAGTAGTTGAGTTGAAATAGCAAAGGTTGGTCGATTGGTAGAGCCTCTGCTACTGGCTCATGCAAAAAGTTAAGCAAAGTTGAGCGCGGTTAGTAGTTGGAAGGAGTTATCATTCGATGCTGTTGGCACACTCTCCCTCGATGAATCTTTGGACTCCCTGGAGGTCTCACATAATATTAATAATAATATAATAATAAATCTCTTCAACCATATTCCATAATATGTGAAACACATGGATTACATATTTCTTAGTTTTAACACGTTCACAAGGGGGGATGTTGTCAAGCAAAACCATATGTTGCACTTGCAACATATGGTTTTTCTTGAGTCTATACAGCAGTTTCTGTTGGAGGGAAGATGTGATTCAATAGTTGGTGCCGTTTTTATCTCAGTTGTTTCTATTGCACTATTTGTTGAAAAATATATTACATAGACTTCAAATGTCTCTGTACCTTATTAAGTGATACAATAAAACTACTTGTTTTTCTTTTTCTTCAGTATAATGATGATGTTGTGGAGAGCGTGTTGTTTACCGCAGGGAGCGAGTTATTATCCCCAGGACGTGAACGTCGTGGCGATAGTAACTCGAAATTTTAGTAGCAGAATTCATACATAATATATAATTTAATGAGAAATATATACGTTTAAAATAATTCATTTTTTCTTAATAATGATTCCACGCGTTAATAATACATAGCCGAAAATTGCCACATACCCTCTGAAGACCTTTCGCATACCCCTGGGGATACGCGTACCACACCTTGAGAAACACTGCTCTAAGGCTTCAATAAGGCCACATTTGGATTCCTGTAGGATGTGGAGTTAGTGCAGAAACAAGTGACAAAGATTGTGTCAGGTCTGTTGATTAAAAAGGGATTTCATAAGATTGACACAGAAGACTGTAACACACTAGCTATTATGAGGGTGGGGCATTAGATTTGTGAATTCTGGATGCCTCGTATATGCCTGGTGGTTTGATATGATAAGGTTTTCTCAACTTTTTGATAACCTCTGAGTCAAATATATAACCTTTTTTTTTTCAATAATTTATGCACTATTTTCTTTTGAAATGTGGTATGATTCCAGTCTGTAATTTAGTAAGTGTCCTCCTAAAGGAGATTACTCATTTATCTGTTCCTAAAATAGGATACCCGAAATTTACAGACCTAAGACATCTTTTCATCCATTAGTTGAAAGCACAGACAGTCCCACCTACAAACTAGCCAAATATTTATCCAAATTACTTTCTTTCCCCCCTTACAGGCAACTCTCACTTATCTGTTACAATTCACTTCACTTCACTTTAAAACATAAAAATAATCTCATTCTGACAGATTTTGGCTTTATGCAACCTTTGATATTACTTTCCTGTTTACTAATTCACCTTTCAAAGAGACCATTGACCTCATTAAGCCACATTTCTCCTCTGACATATTTGAATTATTCTGATTCACCATTTTAGTGAATGGTGAATTCACCAATTCACAAAAAAAATGTAAATTTTAGAAAATTGGAGGGGAGGAGGAGAACATTTTTATGAACGATTACCATTGCTGCAAATTTCAAGTTAGCAAGGTTTACCTGAATTAAAAGTTTGGGTTGCACCATGTAATGATACCACACATGGAATTCCATATTCTCTTGCCACGACAGCTCCTAAAAAAAAAGTTATTGTTTGTACACTAGCTTGATAAGCAGTTTAACTGCAGTTTGAAATATATTTTTAACTGGATATTAATAAATGAATCAAAATTCACATAGTCTTATTCACATTACAATTACAATAATAATCAAGATTCAGCCTTATTATAATAAACCTTTCAGAAATTTTAAAGTTAGAAACTTATGCTGTTGTTTTGAAGGAATACATGTAGTAGACATATTATGCTGTATAACGGTTATCATGTAGAGAATTTATTAATTCCTACATATTGAGGATAGATTGAAGGCATGTGAGTTGCAAAATTTAGTTGAGAGACATAAAAGAGGGGGCACGATGGAAACTTATACATTACTAAAGGAGTTCTATAAGATTAACACAAAAGAAAATTTTCTGAATGTGAATAGAGAGAAGGAGGGCATCACCTCTGGAAGTTGTGTAGAAGTGTGATTAATAAGAGTGTACAGACTAAATTTTTTGCTTGAGAGTGATGAATGACTAGAATGGATTGCCAAAAGTAGCTAATGATAGGTATGGTGTGGATAAAAGTTATTGTAAGTCTCCTGACGCCATGGAGACACAGTATAATAGTAGTAATAATATACAGGGTGTTCGGGATAAATTTGACAGTTTCGTAAGGAAAAAGAAAATCTTCTTTGTATCTATTAAATTTAATGAATTGACAAAAAAACATTACAGGCAGAGTTAATTACAATACTATCAACAAGATTTACTCAAAATAACCACCATTAGCATCGATCACAGCTTCAATTCTGCTTCGGAACCTCGAACAAGCTGATGCTACAGTCTCCCTGGGAAGGGCCGCAAAAACTGTTTTAATTTTATCCATTAACTGGGCTTTTGTATTACTGGAAGTGCGATTGGTGTCTTTTTCAACTGCGCCGCATACAAAATAATCCATGGGGTTAAGGTCTGGGGAGTTTGGAGGCCAAACATTTGGACTGGTGAAGTCGTAGAAATTTTCAGACAACCATTTTTGACTTTTCCCAGAGGTGTGGCAAGGGGCCGAATCCTGCTGCCATACATACGGCCTACCATTGGCTACCCTTGTTATCCAGGGCTTGACTACAGTTAGCAACTCCACGAACAAAGCCCGAATTCCAATGCCAGGGTTCTTCAACACCTGTTCCTGCAGATTTGCGAGGAATTCTGCTGTACGAACGCAATCAGATCGTCTGCTAGGGATCTTTCTTCTTGCTACATCCTCGTAGTCACCATTGCAAGTCTCTAGTTCATGCCTGATTGTTTTTACTGTATTCAGGGAGCATTGGGCAGCAGTCGTAATATCCTTATTTTGATGGCGGGCACGAATCATCATGATACAAGTTATTCTCTTCCATGATTCAGGTGGGTTCCAGCTATCCATCCTTTCTGACATCTTGTATATGAATGAAGAAGGGTCCAAACTTTTAAATGAAGAGAAGTGTGTGTTAATACATGTAACTTACGGAAAAATATAATTAATTATAAATATGTCAAATTTATCCCGAACACCCTGTATTTCTTTTTTGTTACAAGGATATCATTAGGAAGAGAAGAGATTGGTTGAAGACATTCAAAACATGAGTCATATATTTACTTACTTATTTTATTCACAACTTAGTAAACAGAAGAATCCACTATTTGAGTTCAAGAGAAACGTGGTTAGTTTTTGCAACTCAAACAGAAGGTTGTATAACTGAGTCATTATTTACAAAGTACACATGTACATTGCACATTGCATATTACACATGCACATCGTGATTACTTTCCCAAACTTTGAGATATGGATAGTATCTTGATGTTTCACGAGTTTCAAGGAAGAGGTCAAATTTAATAAATCAAAGATGCCAAGAAATTATACTCCTGATTTATCATTTTTCCAAGTGTAAGCAAACAAAGTTTGTGCGTGAAGTATATTCATGACTAAGCTCACCTTAATATCCCATAATGCAAAGCCCACATCCTTTTGGGTGGTTTGTATAATGTTAAGCATACATATGGGATATATATAACTTCTGCTTTACTTCTACTTTTGTATGACTTCTGGGTCTGGCTCGTGCTATCAATCAAGGTCTAAATCGGTGTGGGTGGTGGCTCTTCTCATAATGCTTAGCATTATAGATACCCAAAAGGATGTGGGCTCTGTATTAGGGATATTAAGGCAATTAATGTGTAGACATTAGCCTCTATATACAAATAGTTTAGTCGTGAAAATACTGCGCGTGCAAACTTTGTTTGCTTACACTTGGATAAAGGATAAACCAGGAATATAATTTCTTCTCATCTTTAATTTATTTTAGAACGAAAGTGAAAAAATCCTTTAACAAGAAATTTGGTTTGATCCCAATGAATATTATGGAAGGAGCCCAGACTTATCACATTGTAGGAATTGAATGCAGTCTTGATGTTTTGAATTCTTATATCAGCAGAATAGTCTATGCGCAAAATAATAGTCAATATGAATGGTATACTTGACAGACATCGGAAAAGGAGAGAGGTCATAATTTATCCTTGATAGATAGTGAAAATGAGTTTCCAGAATGGCTGGAAGATTGCGCGTAAATTGAACTTGCAAAGAACCTATGCTATTTATTGTGATATTTCTTTGAAGGAGAGTATACAAACATTTTTTTTACCTTCAGATTGTAGTCTGGTTGAGAGATGATATCTAATGATAAATTTCTGAATGGCATTTGAGATCGCGAAGGATTGAATGCCAAGAACATACATTGAAGAAACTTAAGAACATTATCGATTGTGCAGTAGCATAGCTTTTCCCCACGCAAGAGATAGTGCTTTTACAGGCCTGTTCCAAAGAACCCTAAACCTGTTTGGAGAGTTCTGATTCCTTAAGTTGCTAGAATCTGTGAACCAGTTTTGAAGATCCTCAAGAAATAATTTAGTGCCTAAGTTCGTTTGTTTGTTTGTTTGTTTTTTCTGCCAACAAACTCCACTTTGTTACCTTTCACCAAGGATAAATGATCGTCAATCATTCCCGGATGTTTACCAAGTTCCTTGTGAATCATCTCTTTTACTTTTGAGTCTTATATCAATTATAATAAGACGGAGAAGTCTGGTCGAGCATGGAGTTGACACTAATCACAGAATCTTCTCTCTAAAACTCATTTACTACACCACTGGAAGCACTCCAAATTGAAAACTGTATGACTGCCTTTCTGTACCTAAATATTTGAAGAATCTTATCCTTATTAGTGCAAGTAGTCTTTCTTGTTTGTTTCACATCTCTTGAAATCCATTGTCCTTAGTTACGTTTGTTGAATTGTTCTGTTCACTGATGAGCTGCTATGTTCGCATCAAAATATTTGATTTACTAAATTATTATTAAACCTTTGGTGACTTCATGTTTCAGTGTTTTAGTATGCCACAAGTGTCATTAAACTTGATATGATGTGGATGATAGTGTGGTTTGCAGCATATGTTTCAAGTACAAACATTTAACGAGTGTTCCAATGTAATGGGAATTATGCAATTGAAAGAACGGTGAAAACAGTCAGCCATTACATACCATGAGAAATTAGTCCACCAATTTCTGTGACAACTCCAGCTAACATTGGAAAATAAGGACTCCAAGCTATATCAGTACTGTACGTAATCAAGATGTCTCCTGGCTACATAAGATAAAGAAAAAAATGCTATCAAATAATTCAAAAATAAGTAGGTGGCTCTCACTGTAGCCAACTCTCAAATACATCAATCCCTCGATTAACACGGTTAATTAATCCTTCGGCGTTACCGCGTATATCAACATCGCGTTAATCAAATCTAATAACAAATGGAAAAAATTACAATTCGTCCATGATCGATTACTGTATTAATAATTCGTTGGAGGCTGCGTAGGAGGAATGATGTCATCATGCTCACGCCACGAGGCTTGCATGTTTTTGCGTGGTAAATGTAACCCTTTGGAGCTCACGGCGGTAAAAATTTCAGCGTAGTTCGCGGTATATCTGAGAGATACATTCATTACTAGTATGTGCTAAAATGCAATAAAACATAAAGAAAAAACACTGCAAATATATTACATGATGGTACAAATTAAGTGGATATTGAATCCAACGTTATTTCATAACCGAATATAGAAACTACAAGAGTTTCCTGCAGAATACATAGAAACTAAACTTTTCGGCGGATGCAAGCATAAGCAACCTTATGGACAACTCGTAGTAAAGGTGGTGTAAGATCCAGATCACTTTCCTTAATATTTTCCATAATGTAAAGCACATCTCTTAGAGGACAGGTATGATAAATAAGCTTTTGACTCTCTATTTCAGAAAACAGAGAGTCAAAGGAATAACAACTAAACCATGCTCTACTGACATCGGAGGTCGCAGTATCTCTCAGATACAATTTATTGTCAAATATTGCAAACCTCTACACAACATGTGTTAAACGAAACTGATAACAAAAAATAGTGCGGAATATCACTCGTAACATATGAATGCATAGCTACTCATGACCTCCAAGCTATACACTGAATTCTGTAAGAATGTTTATATTAAACATTTTGCATGTATCTGTGAGATCAGCTGCGAGCTATGCAGGGTTAAAGGCGCGTTAATCAAAACTCTTGCCACGTATATCAAGGGATTGCCGCAATTAATTTCGCCGCGTTAAGCAAAACCGCTTTAAGCAAGGGATACCCGTATATAGCTTATTAGAGGAAGATTTGCCATCAATGTATTTTAGAATAACAATCATTGCTCTTCTATTGCTGTAACAATTAACTAAAAACATTTAGTACAAACAATGCTAAAGTGAACAAGCCTAACTATAGAAATAATTAAAATATATATTTGGATTCATTGGATGTTGAAAAACTTTATCGCATAACAATAATCAAATGTGCACTTATTAAATGTTGAGAATGTTCTAGAGGTAATGCATACTGTAATGAACATGCAGAGAGAGAGATCAACAGTGCAAGTAGTGTATCTAAAATACAGAATTTCATTTAGAATAAAGTATTATTATTATTATTATTATTATTATTATTATTATTAAGAGAGAGACCTCCAGAAAGTGAGGAACTCATCGAAGGAGGCCAAACGCCAGCTGTCATACTTGTTCTTGAATTCATTCACGCTACTTTCACACACAATATTCAATGGTAATCTATTCCAATCACACACCACTCTATGAGACAAAATTTTAGATCTCACCCTCTTCTTGATGGCATTCATTCTCAGCTTCCAAGGACTCTCTCATCCTTTCCTCACCCTTCATAAAATGAAAAATTCCAATTCTCAATTCTCAATCTGTCTTTATAATCTTCCACAATCCTGATATCATTTTCAACACTTCTCTTTGCACTCTGTCCATCAGAACACCATGAAAATCAGGAGACCGGACCTACGTTCAATAGTCCATGTGAGGTCTTATCAAGGCCTTGTAAAGAGGTAAAATGACATCGTTATCTTTTTAAAGTTGTCAAAGTTCATTTCAGAATTGCAAAGCAGTGCTTTTCATCAGGACTTTAGAATGTTGTTTATGGAGAAAGGTTAAGGAAATATAACTGCAGAGTTCAGAAGATAGGAAGAAAAGAGGTGACAGTTGGTTGTCGTGGGGAGTTTACTGGATAAATGCAGAAGATTATATGTAGAGCATATGACAGGCCATCCCTACAAGTTGTGTAAAGTTGTGAAGAAGGGATGGGAAGTAGACTTACATCTAGAGTTAGAGCTTTGTAACTCTCGATTATTTAATGGATGCTTATTAATGGGGATGCACTGTGTGAAAGTGAGGATTTGATATTTGGGTCAGAACCTCCAGAGAGTACAATTCCTTCTAGAAGAATGATATCTGGTCGTGTTTTAAAATGCCATTTGTTACTAATACAGAACACAATTTGGTTAACTAAGGCCTATATTGTCAGCCCATCCTCATTCAGAATCAGAAGCCTCAGCCAATTCTTTGCATTCCTTGTACTCCTATCCTATCCAAGTTATCCCTGAAAAACCTTTTCTTGAGCACTTTTAATTCCATTTTTATTTTTTTCCCTAAATGCTCAACATTTATATGCTAATATATAAAATAAGCTATATCTGCAGAATGTTCAAGAAGTCTGGAAACTTGGGAAAATGTATTTATAACAACGTTAGTTACATTTTCAAGTGTGCTCAATGTTTTTTTTTAACTTCATGTTTTCAGACACACAAAATAAGTTTTTCTGTGTTCTACTGCTAAGCATATTAGGATTAACATATCCCCCCACCACCACCTTTCCAGACTTATTAGACACCCTCTGGGACAAGTAAATTATCTATAAACATTTGGAAATTTAGATTTTGAGTCTAAAATTTAGCTTTTGTGTCCTTAGTTGACAACATAAGAATTTAAAAATCCCATGTGCACAAGTACACACAGATATATTAGAGAGAGAGAGAGAGAAGAGTTTTGTTTTCTCACTAACTTGAATTAAATGTGCTTCAGAAATGGAGTTCAGTATTCTGGCAGGTCCTTCAACTATCCCTCTGCTTACAGGAACACCTAATACAACAAGCAGAAAATTACTAAAATATTCATTGAAAATACTTCGGTAATTGTTCCAAATCGTTTAATCTGAGAATTGCTTAGGAAAGAAATGAAAACTAATTCATAATTCATTACAAAATAGTGTTATGATTATTGTTATTACTAGTTCTCCACAAGAGAACCTACAATAAGTTACTAATAAGTGTTAAGTTAATGGCTACATCATGTGATGTCTACATTAAACATCACTATAATCATAATGCCATGTTGAACATTACTCACTGTATCTGTACTTACCACATTGTAAACCAATGCATTTCACTCGACCACCACTGTAGTTCACATTTATACAATTTCCATGAATGGCTTATCATGTGAAATGTTTAGGCAAATTAATTGGGCATGTAAAGAGGTGATCCTAATGGGAGACTTTAATTACAGGAATATAGAGTGGAAGGAGGAGATAGTGTATGGGAACCAGGGCCGGCTGGAGGTTTGCGGGACCTCAGAAAAATGTATTAGTGGGGCCCTCGTATTTGCCGGTGCCTTTTATCATTTCTGGTACCAGGTACTGGCAATGATAAAAGGACAAAGAATCGATATAAATTTAATTCAAATATTTCCCATATCAAGACATCTCTGAAACAACAAAACTTCTATTATCATATTTTCTTAGAAATGTTGGAATGCGGGCCCTCTGAGCGCTGGACCTCGGTTTGAGGCCCAAAACACTGACATCTGAGTTGCCCTGATGGAAACAAGGAGAGAGATAGAGAGAAAGAGTCTGTGGAATTTCTGAGAGATAAGTATCTTAAGCGGCATATGATTGAAGCACCTAAAGACTTTTACCGTTTTTGATTTGGTGATAACTTCACAAGATGTAGTTGTTGACACTGACGCCAGTTGGTGAGCGTGATCATGAGGTACTTGTTTGGGAAGTGATGAGACAAAAAAGATCACTGTCAAAAATAGATACACGTCGAAGTATAAAGCAGGTAATTATAGGAAGCTCTGTAGTCAGTTAGCATCAGTAAATTGGGTAGATGAGCTGAGCAGAAAAGATGTTAAAAATGCATAGAAACTCACAAAGCAGTATGTGACAAAACAACGCATGACTGCATACCAAGGGTTAAGTGAGTAAATAGAGTAGGAGTGAAATGGATGAAATTAAGCAAGCTCTGCTGGAAAAGAAAACGTTATGGAGGAGGTACAAGGCAGCACCTCCTGTTCATCTACCTTATTTATGACATTCATCTGTCACATCAGCAACTGCAAAATCTCTACCTGGATGATACATCTTTGTAAAATGATCACTATTATTTTGCTTTTGTCACCTTCCTACCATTGGCATTGATAAAGGTTGTTATTCCTCTCTTATTTGCTACATAATGAAGAAACTCTTTAGAATTTACTTTGGCTTACTTCGCTAAGTTTTTCACATAAGCTGGTTTGGCCTTTCTTATCTTACTAGTCAGCTTTCTTGCCTGCACTCTGTACTGCTCATGAGCATGCTGATCAAATTTTTTCTTTATATTCCTGCCACAATGTTTTTTTTTTAATTTTTAATTAATTAATTTTTTTATTTTGATCTCTTGAGCTCTTGATCTCTACTCGTCTATTTAATCCCCATTTAGTTCATCCTCCTGACTGTGATTATGCAGTGTAATATTTTCTCTCTCAAACAATCTCTGACCACTTCCCATGCACTACACATTCTTTCCTTGTAATTTCTGAAGCCATGGAACTGCTCTAAGATGCTCCCTAAGACTGTCTTAACTACTAGCTTTACAGTTCAACAGTACAGCTTTAAATGATCTGACAATAATCAAATATCTTCTCTCAGCAAACAAAAATATGATTATTTTTATGGGAAGGCACATATGGTAAAATCAGAAACCAAGAAATCAGAATTCAAATATAGTGATTGCAAAAAATATTTTAAAATAATACAGTACAAAGAAATTGTTACCCAGGAGCAGTTGTAGACTTAGACCACATTCCGTTTTTTTTTTAATTAAATGTAAGGTTTTAATTAAATGTAAGACACTCAGATTAAAAATAACGAACATCACTGGATATCAAATAACTAAATAATGAGTCACTAAAATAAGTGACTCATTATTTAGTTATTTCATTAGTCATTATTTAGTTATTTCAATTTGTTATCATTGCCACAAGAAGTAGCATAGTGATAACAAATTGAAAAAAAAAAAGAAAAAGAATGGAAACATTTCAAGAAGATTCTTAAAGACTGTCTCTGATTGCATCCCAACCCCCAAATATACAAAATAGAAGAAAACCATGGATGAAAATGAAAGAATGCAAAATCTGTTCAGCAAAAGAAGACAAGCAAAATGCATGCAGGCAAGCTAAAGTAAGATCGATTAATAATGAGTGCATAAAAATATAAGACCTGGAAATAAAAGATCAAACTCTAGAAGCACATCAAAATAAAAAAAAAATTAATTAATTAATCAATCACAAAATTTTATTCAAAAGTAACAATGGCAAAATGTTACTGTAAGCTGTCACTGTTACTGTAAGCAAGAATATTTATTCATGTAATCAAAAATTAAATTAGCTTGATGTAATTTTTTTCCCCTAGAGGTCATGCCAGTGAGCAGCATGTGATCAAATCATTGTTTCTCTAACTTACAGTTTGAAATGTAACGCAACTTCTCTTGTATATTTATGTATGCTCCAGATGATGATCTTGATATGAAGATGGAAACGTCGGGATAATAAAAAGAGTTATTCTAACACAGTTGTAGAATCCATAATTTCAAAAATGAATGCTGATCACCGTGTAACACTAAAATAAAGGATTATTATAATTCATGGAGATTCGACCCACAAGCGATGCAATCAATACGGTAAGCTAAAGAATCAGGTTTCTAATTTTATCAATCGACTGGCTTTTTTAAAACGATGTAGGGACAGCAATACCAAATTGCATTAGGCTAAACAGAAAATTCACCTCAGCAAAAGCTCAACGTATATACTTCCGCATGGAGAAAGCACTTCTCAGAGAACAAATCCAAGCTTTCAGAAAGAACTTGGCCGCTACACAAAACCAAAGGAAAAAAGGAACTTTCAAGCTATGTAAACGCAGATATCTGGATGAACCTGGAAAACATTAGTGACAACACGGCGAACCACATCCTTCAAACGAAGAAAGAAAATCTAATTTCCAAATTCCAAAGACTAAAAGATCGAAAGAACAAGCCGCCATATTCAAATTTCTCCCCAAAGAACAATGACAACCAACCAGGAGCAAGAAACAACAGGAGCCACCAATCACCGACAGGTAACAATGATATAGTTAACCTATCCGACCACGCTTTAAACAGAGACGAAATCGCGATACTTAACAAAGGTCTACATTATGCCATAGCACCCAAATCAATAAACAAACTTGAATTTATTTGTAATATTGAAAGCGGCCTAAGATTCATCCAAAATAACATAGCAGAAAAAATACGTGTAGAAACCGCCAACATTTTAAATCATAACAAAACAATAACAAGCAACCTAACTCAACACGAAATAACAGCGATAAAATCACTAAAGTCAAATCCGAACATCTTAATAACCAGAGCAGATGAAGGAAGTGCCACCGTTATCCTAAAACGAACCACTTATATTGAAAAAATGAATCTGCTGGTCTCTGACAATAACACATACAAATTAGTTTGCTATAACCCAACTAATAGAATCAAAAAGAAAACAGAGAATCTACTTAAGTCAATTACTACATGGCCCAAGGATACGGTCAAAAAACTATTTCCATACTGCGCTCGTTCCCCTAGAATTTACGGGCTACCGAAAATTCACAAAGAAAACATACCGTTAAAGTCAATAGTCGAAGGAATTGATAGTCCGACATCATTTAGCCAAAAAAATTAGCGGCAAAACTCGAGGAGTTGGTAGGTCATTTCCCCTCCTATATAAAAAACACACAACACTTCATAAACATCATCAAAGACATTACATTAGAAAACATATTAGTCAGTTTTGACGTGTCTGCTCTCTTTACGAATGTCCCAATCAATGACACAATTCTTCTTTTACAGAACAAATTTCCTCCAGATATCACGGCGCTCTTTGCGCATGTATTACATTCTGGTTATTTTGTATGGCAAAACGCTTTCTACCTACAAAAAGAAGGCACAGCCATGGGCTCGCCATTATCCTCCCCCGCCCCCCCGATTGCTAACTTAAATGGAACATTTTGAACAACTTGCTCTAGGTTCCTCCCCTTTAAAACCCAAAGTTTGGCTCAGATACGTTGACGATGTTTTCGCGATTTGGTCTCATGGCTGCTAGACACTAGACACTTTCCTTAGTCACCTAAACAAGCAACAGAAACGTATACAGTTCACAATTTAGATTGAAAAACACAACGCACTGCCGTTTCTAGATACACTTGTCACACGTCTTCCCTCGGGCAATCTTTCCTTCACTGTTTACCGGAAACCGACACATACTGGCCAATACCTACACATAAACTACTACTACCAAACACAAAAACTAGGTGTCATCAATACCCTAAAAAACAGAGCTCTGAAGATCTTCTCCAGTGAATAGGCACTGAAAAAACGAATTTAAAGTGATCAATAATACTTTTTAAAATAATGGATACAGCGAAAACACTATTAACAAAATTCTCTAAAAGACCTCAATAAAAAACAAAGACAAACCAGACTACAGTAAAACTATAACCATTCCCTACATTAAAGGGATATCAGACAAAATAAACAGAGTATTATAAAAATACAACCTCAAAGCCACCTTTAAACCTCTTGCAAAATGAAATAGCTTACTCAACTCATTCAAAGACCCTCTCCCTCCGCTGGCCCATCCTGGAGTATACTGTATTTACTACACCTGCAACATACCATACATAGGAGAAACAGGACGCGCAATTCCAATCAGACAAAAAGAACATAAACGACATATCAAATATAATAATTATGGTGAAGCTAGCCTTTCTGATCATGCTCTGAACACCTTACATAGAACTGACTGGAAAAGCACTAGTTGTCTACATCACACCAAAACATGGTATGAACGCAAATTTAATGAAGCTTGTGAGATCATTATCAACCACCCTAATCTAAACAATAATGATGGTCTAAAAATTCCATACATATAGAAGGCATATATTCATCCTACGAATCCTATAAACAGGACTCTAGAAAATCCAGGATCCTAAATCCATAATAACTTTAATACTGAAAAAAAAGGACACCACTGTTAAAATCTATAAGAAAGTTTATTCATGTTGTAATTTATATATATATATTTAAATCCACAATAACAATCGTAATAATAGAAATAGGACATCACTGTTACTGGAAGGAAAGCTATCTGTAAGCAAGAATGTTTATTCATGTAATCAAAAATTAAATTAGCTTGATGTATTTTTTTTTTCACTAGAGGTCATGCCAGTGAGTAGCATGTGATCAAATCATTGTTTCTGTAGCTTTCAGTTTGAAATGTAACGCAGATAACGCAGATTGTCTTGTATATTTATATATGCTCCAGATGATGATCTTGATATGAAGATCGAAACGTCGGGATAATAAAAAGAATTATTTTAACACGGTTCTAGAATCTTCTAAATTTAAATTATAAACTATGTCCGCCTCTATCGATATAGTTGCTAAGCGAACCAATCTTTCTTGGGTTATTTCAGTTCGCAAATAATTTTCAATCTGTTTAAGCTTGGAAAAACGTCTTTCCGCATTTGCTACGATAACAGCCTACCGCAATATGGCTGAACGAGCGCCCTTATTTTAAGCCACGCCGTGAGGCAGGCTCAGGGTGACCACTACTAGTACTTTTAGAAATTTTTAGTGTTCTAGTACGTTCACCAACAGATCTAGTACTTTCTTCCTTCTGAATAATAATAATAACATGAGAGTTAGACATTTGAGTTTGATATTTTTCTTTTCTCCCACCTCCCCATACGTCACATTCAGTGACACAAGCATGATTTCTCTTTTTTTCCTCCTCCCTCTCACTGTTCGCTAACCTTCTCTTTCCCCTGATCCCATACTCGCGCAGTCCGACTGGCATTTGCTAATGAAATTGCATTCGTCTCTATTCAAACTTCTCGCGCGGTATAAGATCATTACAACAATGAAAACAAGTGAAAAAATTAAATATTTTAATAAGAGTAATCATTTTTTATCGATGCACAGCGTAATTTATCTGGATTATCCCACCTGACCAATAATTTATTGTGTTTATTAACATTAAAACTGCAATCCCAATAATTTTTTCAAGTCTATTCAAATCTTTCTGAAGGAAATCAATATAAGCTCCTCTCACTGAAGAGAATAACAGACTGAACAAGTACAGAACTGTGCGGTTCTGTTGTTGGGGGCCTTGGTTTCCTTTATCTGACACACACACACACACACACACTGGCCATTACACAAAGCTAGATGGTATAAGGGGGAGAGAGAGAGAGAGAGAGAGAGAGAGAAAGCCTGCATGTAAACAATCTGATATCTCTCTCCACCTCCCCCCCCCAACTTGAATATTAATGTGGTAATCTAAGTCTTCCTCATTCAACATATTTACCACCTCATAAAATGGAAGTAAATTGCTAAAGCAAGACCAACCTTTCACAAACACACTTCATATACTATAAATATGGAAATTTTGTTGAATAAATGATTTGAAACAATTACTAAATGGAACCATATTTATGAATTAGTTATAGCAAGCAACTTAAATCATCACAGATTTAAGTTATGAGCTTAATAATTTCAGTCTTGAAGAGAGTGGAAATTGCTTTTTATTTTTTTTTAATCACTCACCTCTCATTTCCAGACAGCTTCCATTTTCATGCTGTGAGACCGCAGGCTTACTCTGTATAAAATAAACATACATGAATTAGAACAGAAACATTCATGATACTTTTGAGAATCACATAAATCACATAAATAACAGGTTTAGTTAAGCTCCCAAAAATTCAGCCAATCTTACAACTCATTTGTGTGTACCAACTGGAGACAGTGGTAATGCTAATGTCAGTAATGGTCAGATGTGGGCTGGTAACCTCTCATGGTGAAGGTGTGTGTACTTAGACTCAACAGAAATTATTTGCTTGGAAATCACATAAATAACAGCAATGGAAATCACCACATGGAAGTTTATTGGAAAACAGATTGCACTACCAGGAAATTGCAAGACATAAATATTGATACTGATGATGCATCAGAAACAAAATATTAAATAAAATTATTAAACAGAAACAAATATTTGATCTTCAAAAGTAACTTGTTACAGAATGCAGGTTATTGTTTTAGCTTTAAAACTGCATTGGCATTCTCATCATGACATAGTCATAACACTACCAATTACTGATTCGTTATTCTTGAAGTCCACATCAGAAACAAAATATTAATATAACGGTAAATAAGATAAAGGTGTCATACAGTACAGTCAGAAGCTAAACCTGAATAGGCATTAAACATTATATCAACTGAAGCATGATATAAAGCATGAACAGGATCACAGAATACCAGTATTTAAAAAAACTACACTCCTTATAAATATGGAATACTCTACAAGAGGGGCCCTAATAAAATCATGATGCGTGCACATAAACTTCATAGATATAGGTACAAAATATTACTTGTCATTAGAAAAATGCAAGCATGCATCGAACATTCTGTATATAGCAACAAATAGTGATGGCATCATGAAGGATCCTAACACGTCATTCATCAATACCACAGCAAAATCTTATCCGATGTGCAAGAGCTTTTATCATTGATTTCTGTGAAACGGTTTCACCACATTATGCAGAATGGCAAATGTCTGCGATTATCAGCCAAAAGACAAGTTTCCATGAATTAATGGGCTTATTAGTGAATTTTATCTGGTAGTAAGTGATAAGATTACACCCAGAATCACTGAGTAATCAGTGCTTTCTGGAGCAACATGGGCCTTTGTTGCTCTTACCAACATTCTTTGGTACCTACTGCTGGTTTCTCAGTTGGTATAATATCTGTCACCCCCCAAAAAAGTGACCTTACTAAACTTGTAAACTGTATTCATTGTGAACAAGTCTAGACTTGCAATGAATGAAACAATGGACAAGGATTTGGGGCGCTCCATTCTAAGAAGTTTCATTCATTAAAACCTGCACCTCATTAGATCAAGACAAGTCTTCCACTATATTGAACATCGTGATTATTCATCTGCTTTAAGCTTATGATTTTTGCCCTGGATTTCATTAATGCATATAAGTCTATACAAAATCATCACACTGAAGAATGAAAAAAGGCAGTCTGCTTTCTGGCCCTCTTAAGAAATCACCTCGTGATTTCTAGATGTGAGCTCTTATGTAATGGGAAATGGTATGTACGTACAAATTGAATGCGTAAAGAAACTTCTTGAAAAGTGGTCTTCAGCATCTATTAATGGTAAAGTAATAATCCTTTTTATAGTATGGGTACTTTAAGTGTATAGCATACGTACACTTCAAGATTCTTATTCCCCAACCGCATTTTACATTTTATGAATAGAATGTAGTCAATGATCTATCACTTCATACGAGACAAAATCAGGTTTCATATTTCAATCAATTTCTTCAAGAAGTAGGCCACAACTTGATACCCATTGACTATAGGATGATGTTCTTCCTCAACACTCAAATATGACTTTCACACACAAGCATACCACAGAATATGTTCCATTAGACTGGTTTTCAGGGGGAATGAGAATGTATTGGAGAAGGTTTACTAAGTTAGTGTCAGTTCAATGGAATGCCAGATATGAGGAGAGACTGAGTCTTTTATTTTTTTTTTATTTTTATAATCTGACCTACAAATGAAAGACCATAAGACCTATAGCATTGGTGCTGTATGTGGGTAAGAGGAATAGAAGAAAGGAGAAATCTGTCCACATTTTTTGTGAACAGCTGAATGTAATATTTGGGAAAGGCAGAGTTGAGGAGAATGTTCCAAAGAACAGACATAGATGGAATGAAAGAGGAGGCAGTGACATTGGTTCAGTAGGTAGGTTTCAAGACTGTAAAAGGATGATGGTTAGCAATGGACCTTGTTTTAATTATTTTGGAGGAGATTGGAGGAATAATAGTGTTCTGTCCCAATTTACGATTTCTACTCTAATCTTACAAATTCCTTTTATCTATATTCTTCTAACTTCTATGCCCGAGATTTTACCAAAACTTATACCAATATCCAAGTTATTGCTCCCCGTAGTACCCCTCATATTTGTATTTATACTGCGCCTTTTGGGATATTTAGTTTAGGATATTACATACATAAACAAGGAGAAAGAACTTAAATATATCTGGAAGTGTAACTATTGCAGTCGTGACACTTAACTCGATTCTCAACTTAAATTTTCCACGTGACTAAGTACAATATTTTCAAGTGGTTATCAACTGCACCATTTATGTTGTCATGAACAGGGAGAAAGTCACTCTCGAATATATCTCTTAGTATTAAATATTATTGCAGTCGTGACTCTTAATCTCTTTCCTCAACATTAAGTTTCCCGCGTGATTAGGTACGATGATTTTAAGCGGTGCATTGGATTAGCAACATCGGACAACTCTTTTATTATTAAACGAAAGGTTTATTAAGTTTCTAAACATGGTACAATTCAAATACTAAACTAAAATACTTATAGACTAACATTAAATCATTACAAGTAATATGGCTATTTGTGATTATGCCGCCATACACATTAACTCATAAATTCACCTGATGTGAACAAATTAGATCAATTCACACTATCTGAATATTCATACTGAAGTAGATTAACAAATTATTCACTGCTAACACATACTTGTGACATTTCGATTATTTTATACATTATATTAGGCATTCAATTCTTAGGATACATAATTACTTAATTCACACTGTTCCGTTATGCCGTTATTTGCACTAGCACACAATTATGTCATTTAAATATCTTGTGTAATATAATAGAAATGCAAAAATACCTTAGGACTCTTAACTATTCACAAATCTTTAACACTAGTCAATATACACATAACACATTCTATCATATAATGAAGTCCTAGTATAACTTCAACAGTTCTGTATTGGAATCACGATACTTTTCACAGACACATTTCTAGTTAAAATAGGTTATGATTTTCAGTATCTTTCTTGAGCTTTTCGTATGGGCCATAATGTTTTTCCAAACGAACCTTTGGTATAACTTCTCGTAACTCTGGAATACTTTAACACACATATATTTTCTCCACTATCATCAACGAGGACATCGATCTCTTTACAGCTTTCTGCTTTGCGTAGTTATCACTAACGTCGAAACGAAGAAGATCCCTCCTTTTCTAGGACTCTATGGCAAAATTTTCTTTGCTTCCTACTCGGGAAAACGGGAATCGAAATCCCGCTCACTTTCGTTTCCGTGTTGTGACGAGGAGATATCACCCCTGTCGCCACTCAGGAAAACCCCGTGAACTCCACCGGAACCAAACCAAACTCCAAGGCCAAAAGCGACTATCCAAAAAGACCCTTTCTCATGGGCTACCAACCCTTTTATAGCTGCTCTTCTAACGGCACCTTTTCTTACTTCCTTTCTCCTCCTTCTACTTGTTTTTTAATCATCGACCAATTAGGGTGTCGTTTTCCCGCCAAACGTCATTTGATTGGCAAGCCCGTTCTCAATGTTTCAATCCGGGGATCGGCCCTAAGCGATCGCTTTGCCTTTCTTGTGCTAGTCTGACTTAATCCCGTTTCAAACCTTTTCTATGAATTCTACTTAATAACTTAATCTCTCACATAACGTATTTTATGACTCACCCATTTCAACGTATTTACTTAACTCTCTCATTTTTTATCGTATTACAATATTAATCTATACTTTCCTTTGTTAGCTACTTATTTAGTTAGAATTCCTTGTTTTAATATTAATACATTCCTTCCTTTATCAGCTACTTTAACAACAACCCTTATGTTTTATACATATTACTGGATGCAAGAAATGTTCCATTAAATAATTCATTTTTTTATGCAGGGGTTTTAATTTATGATATTTATTCTTCATGTTACACCATGATAGCTGAGAATACTATATTCCTAAGATATCAGGTGTAACAATAGTGACCAATTCAGCAGAGAACTGTGCATGAAAATATCTGTAGGTTGTACGTACGTACGTACGTGTAAGTTGTATATTGCGTAATGGAGACGTTTGTGCACACAAGGGAAAAGATGATATTAAAGATCATATAAAATGTGCTAAACACAAGAGAGCACTAAGTAGTGCGTAATATTACTGCTTATTTTAAATCAACAGATGCTACTGATGATGACCTTAAATACGCTTCTAAAGAAGCCATATTTGCTTATCATTCTGTAATGGATGAAATCGGTTTCAAGACATCAGACTGTACACCTAAGTTAATCAAAAATTTATTTGAAAACCAAAATTTTCAGCCACTAGCACAAAACCTGAAGCGATAATTATAATGGCGATAATGATATCGCCATTAATTTTTAATGAAATGCTGGATGATTTAAAAACTCTTGGTTACATAACTGTAACAATTGATAGTTCAAATCATAAAGACATAAAACCACGATTTCCTTTTACTTCTTCATACCAACGTTTGTTTGGCATGCAGGAGTGTATAACATAAGTTTTTGGCTTTCTTAACATTGAAATTAATCTTTCCTAAAATGGAAAGATATTCCAGATTATCTCTATTTCAATGAAGCGCCTGGATTATCTTTCCTGAAATATGATAATCCATCTACTAATGCCCTTTATTTCTCTATAGGAAGTAAGAGAGACTGTTTTAGTCCTCTCTAACGTTTTGGAGACTGATGGTACAGTTCAGTAATATGTGTTGTATAATGTTATAGCTGAGCGGAAGTGGTGTTTTCCATCCAAGGCGCAAGACTGCCCCAAGAAAGAGAATCTTAAGTTCCATTCTAGTCGACAACTAGAGAAACTTTTACTTAACTTTTTTTTTTGACAGCCTCCAGTCAATTGAAGTCCCGCACGAATAAGCGTTTTTTTCGTGTCGTAAACTCAAGAAAATGTATCATAGAACTCGCACTATTTTCAGGCAGCAAACATAGTTTTACTATCTTCACCAAAAGTGTTGGTGAAGTGAGGCGGTCAGTGTATAATTAGTCATGGGCCAGCTGTTTCCGATTGGCTACCGGTGGAGACTGAACTGCTCCCTCAGTTTCCAAAGGTTAAATGGGGTTTAAACGGCCTCGCTTACTCTCTATAAGGAATCTTATAGGGAGTAAGCGAGGATCCAGATAATATAATGTTTATTATATTATCTGGATTTGTAACATGTTATCATTTTGATAATATCCCCACAAAACTTAAAAAATTATAATAGCTGAATTTTTGAGCACAATACATGAAAGTAAATTATTTTTCAAAAAGGCGAAAACATAGCCAAAATGTAAATATGGTGAAAGCGTAAATTTATGGTCAAATTTGCTACCTAAATGCTAATATGGAAACCCTGTCCAAGTCAGTTTACATTAATTCCTCTACTTTCAAACATCAAGTTGAAGTAAGTTTTTTCTTGAACGAAATGACATCTCTTTATCTTAATTTAACATAGAAAATACGTTTTTTGTTTTTGCTTTTTTTTTGTCTCGATAAAGGTTCCTTTATGGTCTTAAGAAAGGAATGTGGACGTGTTTCTGTGGTGTAGTTTTGTGTCACATTTTCGTGAATTTCTTTATACCTGTGTAATCTTCTTTTGGTAGTGCTGTGCTGAATAGGCTTAACATGCGTACAGTTTCGAACAGGACAGTACCGTTTTTCTTCATGTTTCCCGGCTGTCCCGTCGTTTTAATAAAAATGTCATTTTTGTCCCGTTTTTAATAAAAACTATAAATATACTTTAATATTCGTCAATCATAAATTATTACTCATAACCTATAATCGTATATCAATATCATCGATACCAGTAATTCAGTAATTTAACCATGAAGTCGTCGCATTGTTCGATAATAAATATCGATATCTGCAATGATTTATTCAGAGAAAATAAAGCAAAATACATGTTGTCAACACTTGCGCGTCTCAGACGCGACATCTGTTCTGCCATAGCGTTAGTTTCTGTTTTGCATGTATGCTAACCGGTGGCTTTGTTATTCAATGCCGTTGGTTTAAATTTCATAGTTTTTAAAGTTTTAAGACTTATTTCTTTAAAGCTTTAAGTCTTATATTTTTAAAGCTTTAAGGCTATCCTTGCAATGTCAAAGAGACGAAACTGAAGTTTTAATGACGATCTCCAGAAAGAATTCAAATTTATTAAACTGGACAAGCTGTGTAGCGATGGAACAAAAGCAGTATGCCAATATTGTAATGTCCATTTTTCCGTTACTCAAGCGACATCAACCAACATCTACGTAGCCAGAAACATAAGCATGCTGAAAATACTCTGGTTTAGTTAAAAACATCAGCTCATTTACGGTGAGACGTGATGTTGATAGTGAAAGCGATAAAATAGCAGCAAGTGAAGATCTTGTTGCTTATCATACTGTGCGTCACGGTCAAAGTTTCCGCGCAAATGACTGCTTGTCGGCATTGAAAAATAAAATTTATGAACCAAAATTTTCTTCAGCTCGTACTAAATCAGAAGCAATAATTACCAATGTTTTATCATCATACATATTGGGCGAAGTAATAGAGGATTTAAATAAAACAAAAAGTATTACACTCAGTTCAGATGCATCAAACATAAAAGACAAACTTTTTCCAATGTGCGGTACTTTTTGCCAAGACAAAATTATAGACTTTATTTCTTTAACTGGTGAAATATCCGACCAACAGTGGGCTATGTTGAAGGAGGTAAGTGAATTTGCTTTTTAAACAAAATTGTTGCTTTGTGTGCAAATAACACGAAAAACAGTTTTGGTGGTTGCAAAAGACTTGGCAAAAATAATGTGGCAAAAACTCGAAATTGAACAAAAGAGGCAGATTATTCGTACTGGTTGTGGGGTACACTTTATACACAATTGTCTCTAGTGTGCTGTCGACTGTTAAATTCCAATCGATATTAAATGTTTTGCATTTTTTTATTATTATTATCATTCGTATGGGGTTTCCCCCGTTCCTCAACTATCCCTTAGGACTGGTTCAGCGCTCCTAGTGAGAGACTAAGTATGAATTTATGACTAGAACTCCGTGTGTGTTCACAGGCCGGTTTGCCTGTACTGAGGGATGAAAAACCCTTTACTTCCGGATAACTCACATTTTGTCGAAAGAGACCAGATAAAGGTTCCTCATGTCATGGACGGGAATCGAACGTAGCTCTTTCCGACCAAAGGGCTTCGTCTATACCGACTGAGTTACGGAGACTCTGTTTTGCAGTGAAAGTGTAGTATACAGATACTTTCACTGCAAAATTTAATTGAAAAACGTTTGTGGCTTTGTAGGAATCAATTACGCTAAATTGTTAACGCATTGAAATACAAGATTTTAAGCATTTGGTGGGCTTCGTTCTTACTTTCTTTTTCAAGAAAAATACCCTGTTATGTTGCGAAAATTGTTTGAGGATCCCTGTTTGAAACTGCTGTCATTTGCAAGAGATCAAGTGTCTACGTTCCAAACATACATTAGCTTAATTGAAAAAGATAATATTTCAGCTACAGAAGTAGCCATGAACATTGAAAATCTTATAAACAATTTAGAGTCCAGAAAAAGTGAAGTGTTTGTAACTATTGGTTTTAAAAAAAACAACTGAAAATGTTAATAGATTCAGGAGAAATTAATAAGGGCAGGTTTTTTGAGATAGTTGAGAATTTCTATGAAACTAGCTTAGAAAATGTCAACAAGTGAAAGTGAAATTTAGGAAACACTGAGAAGTTCAAGTGGGTGCTACTAATGAAGACACCTGAATGGAAAGAAATACAGGACAGCCTGAAATCACATGCACAGAAACAGAAGAAACTCCTGTATTCGATCAGTGGACCTTCATAAAATCTATAATTGTGAGGAAGTTGGATATATGGAATAAAGAAAACATTCCTGTATTTGACAAATGGGTATACAGATTTTTTCTTAAATGAGCGAAAAACGCCTAGACTTTCAAGGCTTTTGTAATATTGTAGAGTTTATTTCTTGTCTCCCAGGAATTACGGCATCTGTTGAGAGGATATTTTCTGTTATGAACAGTATGTGGTCAAAGGAGAAATCTAGATTAAGTGTTGAGACAATGAGGTCTATGCTAGTTGTAAGACAAAATTGTGTCATGGCGTGTGAGAAGTTTTATGATAAAGTGTTGAAAGATCGAAATTTGCTGCGTAAGATCACTTCATCGGAGAAATATTTTCAATGATCATAATAATTTATCTGAGGATACGTTAACATTAGAAATAGCTCGGTTAAAAGAAATTATTAGGAAATCGGTCAGGGAATTGAAAAAGGTAGAAAAACGTTTTTCTAAACTTCGACAGGATAAAAAAAAAGGATGAGAACAAGAACAAGCAGAAAAATACTGAATATGGAAACCAAAATATTAAGAACAACAAGGTAAGTCAGTTAATATCTAAGAAAAAAGAGATAATATAGTATGGTGACTCAATTTTAAAATTTGCGCTCGCCGAGGGAGTCACCACTTTTAGTTTCCCGGGAGCGAAAATTAAAAATATGACAAACGTAATTGAAAACCAAAAAAGAAATGTAAAAGAAATGGTAGTGTTGGAAGGTACGAATAATTTAAGTGGTGACAAACATAGTATGAGAAAAGATATGAAAGGTCTATTGGAAGAAGCGAGAAAGAAATCTGAGAGAGTAAAGATTGTACGATTACTACCTAGATATGATGGTACTAAGTTAAGAAGGAAGGCGATGATAGCAAATGATTTCACGTGCAGGCTATGTAGAAGATGATATAGATGAGAGTTTTTAGATGTGTGGGGGTGCTTGATGGCAGAAAAGATTTATATAAGAATGATGACCTGCACTTGAATTCATACTTCTTGGTATGAGAACCAATGCAGAGAGTCAGGGAAACTAGATCATCAAGGGAGAATGGGGAAATATGTGTGAAAGTTCAGTTATGGTATACAAACGTGATAAAGATATCAATGCCTTTGAACATGGTTATGTATGTTGCAAAGGAGTGGAAAAGCATGCTTCGGGTTCGAACCTTTTAAGTATGTCTGGGGAGGGAAAAGAGAAAATTCTAGAACTAGACCAAATAGATTGCATATCTAATTATGAGAATAGGCTAGGTCGTAATTTGTTATGTTTATACACAAATGCCAGGAGCATTAGAAACGAAGGGGTTGAGTTCGTTGCTTTATTAAATACGATGTGGCTTAAGATTGCTTGCATTAGCGAAACCTGGCTATTAGAATCAGATATGGTAAGTGGGATCGAGTGTAATGGATATACTATTTTTAGGAATGACAGAAGAGATACGAGAGGAGGAGTGCTACTAATGATATCAAATGACTTAGGGTAGAAATACAAGAAAACAATGATGGTAACAATGTCCCGTAGCGATGAGTTATAGTCTATCTGGTGTGAACTGGAGGTTAACAGAATGAAATATATGGTGCGGTGTTTCTACAGACTTGGCGGCTAGGTTGTAGGGGACGAACAAATGCATCGCTAATTTAACCTTATGGGTACCAAGCGAATGATCATTATGAGTGAATTTACTTTTTCAAACACTGATTGAGTAGAAGAGAAATCTCATGATAACAATGAACAGGAATTCATTGAATTGTTGCGAGACAACTTTCTCAAGCAGCATGTGAAAGAAGGTACTCGAGGTCAAAGAGTGTTGGATTTGCTCATAACTTCAGAAGGGATCTCTGTCAAGACTATGGCTATTTTACCAACAATTGGTGACAGCGACCATGCTGACAGTGACTAGGTGTATGTAGCATGAAGTACAGTGCTACTGCTACGTTGAATGAAGAGTTAGAGGTTCATGAAAATAAAATGAGGTTGAAGAGCTTTTGCATAACCGGAGAAGAATTTGCCAATAGGAACAAATGGAATATCAGCCCGTCTGCTAAAGGAATGTTCAGCTAGGCCTTTCACACATTTGTATAACTTGAGTCTCAGCTCAGGAATGATACCACAGGAATGGAAGGAATGTATGATAGTTCCATTGCACAAAAGTGCTGCAAAAACTAATGTGTCTAACTACCGACCTATTAGTATCTCTGGTGCAGTAGTGAAGATTTTAGAGAAGTTGGTAAGAACTCGCATACAGAAGTGGGGGTAGACAAACATTCTATACTCTGCAGGGAACAGCATGTGTTTACTAAAGAAAGGTCATGTTTTAGCAGTTTGCTTATATTTTATAACAATGTTACGGCCGAGTTGGATAAAAGTGATATATCATGATAATGTTGGATTTTTTAAGGCATTTTATAGGATACCACACAACAGGCTGTTGCATAAACTGGAGAATATGGGATTAGAATATAATCTGTTGACTTGGATCAGGGAATGGTTGACAGACAGATATCGTAAAGTGGTATGCAGTGGGTGTGAATCTACCAGATGTAAGGTAACCAGTGGTGTACCTCAGGGTTCAGTCCTTGGGCCACTATTGTTCAATCTATACATTAATGATATCAAGCAGGATCTATCATCAGATGTGTAATTCTTTGTTAATGATGCGAAGACAGGCAGGGCAATCAGGGATGCTACTGATATTCAATTCAATTACGAAATGATTTGAATAGACTGGAAATCTGGGCAAATGAAAATGGCCGTCAGTTTAATGTTAGTAACTGTAAAATTATGTACTTTGGCGTGATTAGAGTTCCAGTGGCATATTATATTATCGGAGTTATGCTACAAAAAACTGAAGAGGCAAGGGATATTGGTGGATAAGAATTTACAGTTCAAATTCACATAGCAAAAGTCGCAAATACATCTGAAAGGTTAATTGCTATGTTGAAGTGAACCTTGACATGTAGGGATGAGGAAGTCATTTTGCCTCTTTATAAGTTTTGATAAGACCACACCTTGAATACTGTGCGCAGATTTGGTCTCCCGAGTTCCAAGGGGATAAAGAAGCTGTGGAAATGGTGCAAAGAAGAGTTACAAAGATTATATCCGGATTATGGGATTTAGATTACTAGGACAGATTGCGAGTATGTGGATTGCAGACTCTCTCTCTCTCTCTCCAAGGACTCGCTCGCCACTCTCTTTCAAATAATGCATTCCAATCACTCGCCACTCTCCATGCAAAAAGTAAGCATATATTCTCTTTACATAGCTTCCAGGTATAGCCTTTTATTTTTCCTCCATTCTTATGAAAACTTTCACATTAATCCGATAATAAGCCGCTTAAGAACGTATATGTGTTTTATTATTTTTTTTTATGGAAAATTCATCCACGAAAGATTGGTCAACTTATAGTGCATAGGTACCATGGAAATGGGGGGAGGGAATAAGGAATGTTCACATTTAACATGAAACGCTGTAGATTGTATTCCTTGGGAAGCACAGACAACGGCAAACCGTTTTAGAGGGTGGCAATGGATTTGGAATTGAACTCTCGGAGGGTACTGGTTGCCTGCTGCAATCGTTTGAACACTTTGCCAGAAGGTGGTGGAACAGTTGATTCTAATTCTGATGAACAGCGGCCAGAGAAGTATTTATAGCAGATGCAGACTGCAAAAACTGAACGCCTGTGAAAGTGGGCAGAATACATTAGTGGGCGATGATTTATCAATTAAACTGCCCTTTTCTGTATAGAATACAGTATTTTTAGGGAGCTATTAGGAGCGCCACTGCAGATGTGAGAGCAATATTCAATGTCCAGGCATATTTGTTCAGAGACTGCCGGTAAACTGCTATGTGGCTTTCAGCATCAAAGTCACTGAACCAATACTTTATCCTCCTCCTTTATTCCATATACCTGGGAACAATCTTCGCGACATTATTTTTTTCTATTAAGCAGTAGCTCTCAGCTCTTCATTACATTTATTAACCAATTCCTTTTTTTTCCCTCTTTCTTCACTTCCCCATTCCACAGAACTGTTTTGTTGTAGCTCTTGAGATCTCTCATGTGTGGAGATGACATAAAATAAATAAATGTGGTGTGTGACATAACGGTCAACAAGGCAAAATATATACATTGCTTGGAAAGAAGTCAACGGACACCATAATGTGAGGAACAAACAGCCTTGGAACCCACTTTAATAAGATGTAGGACCTCTATTCGCTGCAATGACTGTAGCAACGGGGCATACTTTCCAATAGGCATACGAAAAGCGGTCTATGGAATTTTCGACCATTCAACCTGTAGTTTTGGACGGTTGTAGAAATATATAGGGTGGACGTCCCTTCACCTCATCCTACGCTACAGTTACATCAACAGCCTGTGCATTGTCTTGCTGAAAGCTACAACGATCGGTTCTGAAAAACGCAACAAAGTACAAAACATTGCAATGCATTGTCCAGAATTTTTTTCAGCTACCTCTCGAAGTTCAATGTTCATGGCATCACGAAGATCCGATGCCAGACCAGGATCATACCATTTCACCACCACCTCCGAATTTCATAGTTGGGGTAATGCACTCCAGTAAGAGACGTTCACCAGACATCCGCCGCACCTGTCCATCTGCTCGGTAGAGGGGTAAAGCGTGATTCGTCGCTCCATAAGTGTGGGACGTGGCAGCTTGAAAAGCTGCCATGTCCCACACTTATGGAGGTCCTATCATGGAAACTCATGTTGTTGAGCCTCAGTTCTGAATGTTTTTGTGCAGATTCGTGTTCTAGTAGATGTCCGGAACGCCTCGTTGTTGTCCGGCAAATGACGGTTGTGTGTGCAAGATAAATAGATATAGACATACAGTGATGGTGTGTTCTTGATATGGAATCAACATCGCAAAATTAAATTCCCTCAAGAGTTAGAAACCAATGGTTTTCATTTGGATGTTAGATTTACTCGTTTTCTTTAGACATGTTGTAGACTACATTATACAGAAAACGCATTAACAAATATTTAAATGATCACGCTCATCATTATCAGCTGCAGGAACTAGTATTATATCAACATTAGGACATGAAGTCAGCACTCTCATTAACGATGATGAAGAAATAACCAAAGAACCGAAATTTCTTTCGGCCATACTCCAGAATAAATGATATCATGGAATAGAAAAACTGTTAGCAGATTTCTGTTCCAGCCACGACAACAGCAAAATAAGAGGTTATATTTCTCTTCGTACGTCAGGCTGTTACAAAGTTGATTCTTTAAAAAAAATATTGACCACAATCACACCTAAAACCCAGCTATGATCCTTGCTCTTTCATTCAAACCCAAAAACGCAAGCCTGAAGCATCCAGGGCTTTTTTTTCTTTGTGTGATTGCAATATCCTATATTGCAGCCAACAGAAAAATCCATAGCACAGCATACGTATGAACACGTTAGAGACATCACGTATGGGAGATCCCATACATCAGCTCCATTCAGTTATGCACTAAATTCTGAAGTTTCCAACGACAACCAATTTAATAGACACCTAGTAAAGTGGGGCATAATCCTAATGCCTTTTATTTCCCAAAGAGTGTATACATGTTATTTATTTGTTTATTTTTTATAATTTGATGTGAAAATATGAACATTTTCAATATACATTATAACCAATGTGAATTAAGCAAAACTTAATTCTGTATTCATTTCTATATTAATCAAAAATAACTAATTTTATACCGAAATTAATAATATTATCTTACTGGTTTGGGGATTCCAATCATTATTTCCGGAAACCGAAGATCATCTAGTTCCTGATGTATACGTTTTCTTCTCTTGGCCCTGTTAAAAATTATCACTTGCATAGATTTGCAAAACGACTGACTGAAAGTGATCTTGTAGAGAAAGAAGTAGTCTATGAACTAGAGAAAAACTATAAATATTCAATATATAACTGAATATCAGATATAAGCTTTTAGGATTAATGTAGTCCTTATGATCGTTTTATTTACTAATGGTAAAGAAGGAAATGACATGCTGACATGGATGTTACCGAATTCCTTTAGGTAGCAGATTAATTTCATTACCTTCGTCAGGTAATGAAACTTAGTACTTAGTACACTACTATACGGTAAGTTTCCAATCTTTCGTGAATGGGATTTAAACAGGGGAAAAAAAAGCCGAAGAGAGACGGTTTTCCGCTTTCCCAAGCTGAGGACTCAGCGTAAAGATCTAACATTCTGTAGTGGTACTGAAGTGCGGAACTGTTTTTGTCGGCGGTGTCGAACACCACTACAGAATATCTGTGAGCGGTTTTTTTACAATTTTATTATTTAGATTCTCCTACCAAATATCCAAATGGCTTTTGAAGGCAGATGTACCAACTTTATTTATCATTTTGACTGTTCTTTCAGTCAGATATTCCAGTTCCGAATCACATAGAGGCATAATGCATCGTCCTTTTCTTTGGAACTGTAGAAAAGTATTTTATTTGTAAACCTAAACATTCTGTTTACTAGTTCAGTATTAAAACAAAAAAGGAAGCGTATTCGTGTTTCATTTTTTCGATGCCTTCTTCCATACTCATAATGAACGTTTAGACACTGAAACTTAGATATGTATCTTCTGCTCATCCATTATTCATAAATAAGAAATCGACTCGAAGATATACAGGTAATAGACAAAAAATGGAAATACTGGGCTATCCGGTCGCGTTATTGGTAGCTGCAATGCAGCATCTACGATTGCATATGAACACAGATGCTGTTGATATGAAAATATACTCCTGACATTACTAGGGATGTGTGTATAAAGGCAAACGGAGGGCTGCCGTCGTTTATTACATGTTAAAGGAATCCAGAAAGAGAACCTCAGTGACTTTGAAAGGGGTGTGCGTGATTGTTGGAGCCAGGCTGGAAGGAGCATCTCTGACCAGAACAGCTGAAATTGTACATGTTCGTCGAGTCGCAGCCTCTAAGGTTATGTCAGCATGGCAGTCGGCAAGACAAACATCATCAGCGAAATTCAATAGTGGACGAAAATGAAGCTTAATGGAAGAGAGGATTAGTGGATTTTCAGCTTAACCTCTGCGCCGGATACTACACAGATTTGGATATCACCGTCGGGTTGCTTTACACAAGCCTCTGATCACTCCCGTCAGCGCACGTCGTCACGTCCAAAGGTGCAAAGATCACAGGCAATGGACTACACAATAGTGAAGGGATGTGATATTGTCAGATGAATCCACACTCACACTTTTTGTTGCAAACGGACGGTACGTGTGTGCCGTCAGCCGAAGGTAGCTTACCAGTCAGTGCTTACTTCCAACTGTGAAAGGTGGTGGTTCTGTAATGGTCTGGGGCGCATTCTCTTATCATGGTTTGGTCTAATAGTTGTAATAGAAGGCAAAGTGGATGCTGCATGTTATCTTTCGATCATCTTTGTCCCATATTGACACACTTTTCTTCTATGCAGCTACCATTTCAACAGGATAATGCTCCCATTCATTGAGCTCACTGCTACCTCTTCACTGGATCAAGAAACACAGGTGTACACTTGGTACACTTCTGTAGCAGTTTTGCTTAATTTATAGTAAAATTTTATCACAACTCTTTGCTGCAGACATAACATCTGACGCACTCCACTCACTAACGGTTGCCACACAAAAACTACTGCTTCACCATATTGGAAAGTTACACCTGCGATTACAACACACTCTTAGCGGTTAAAACTATAATTATGTTTGTTGCTTTTATTCAAAGGGATGTCTTGTAAAAACTCAATCGCATTAATTAACAGGCACACTGTGTATATGATGCAACGGATTTATTCGGCTATAGGAGAAGCAGAATCAAAACAAAACAATAATAATAAAAAAAAACTATTTATTATTTGAGTTCACAACTAGTTTCGTCTTTTTAGAAAACTTCATCGGGTGCATAACATGAAAAGAGAAATACAAAAATATGTTACAAGAGAAACAATAGCAAAGTTAATTTGCAAACGGATTGTTGATATTTGAAGGCGTTCTGGATGCGATGGTATTGTTGGAAACGTTCAGTCGGGCATGATCTCGTGCTCGTGAGCACCAAGGCTGGATAGCTGAAGACACATGTGTATCGGAAAAACGGAAGATCTCTATTTATAGAAAACTCACACATACCAAACAGATACCTTTATGCGCAATCTCATCATCATTATCCGTCCCAAAAGCTTTTCATTATTTCTACATTTGACAAACGTGCTCACTCTCTCCTCAGTGAAGTAGAAATAGCCAAAGAACTACAGTTTCTTCTTACAACCTTTCTGAACAATGGCTATGAAAGAACTAGAGCCAGCGCACTATCTAATTATTTTCTCAATTCTACTCGCTCTAACGATAAAGATTCTGTCATTCATCCAGTAATCCGGAACAAATTAGAAAACATTTTAGATGCTGCGATGAACTGGGTATAACAGATTGGGTATAACCTTAGTTATACCCAATCTGATTGTCATTTTTCAGTACACGAATGATAGGAGTATCAGGAACAAAGGGGTAGAGTTTGCTGCCTTGGTCAATATGTTAGGACCACAGACTGTTGGCATTAGTGAGACCCGAATTTCAGAATCAGACCTACTAACTGGTATCGAGTGTAAAGGGCACAATATATTTAGGAATGATAGATAGGAGAGGAGAGAAGGAGGAGTGCTGCTAATAATATCGGATGACTTGAATCCAGTTAGAGTTGAGACCGATGATTGCAGTATACTACTACTAACAGTATTTCATGTGGTAGTGAGTTTGAAGCCATCTGGTGTGAGGTGGAATCTAACAAGATTATTAAAATAGTTGGGTGTTGTTATAGACCTTGTCGATTAGTTGCTAATGATGAAAAAATGCATCACCGAATAGAAAAGATGAGCGCTAAAAGAGTAATCATAATTGGAGACTTTAATTATCCAAATATTGATTGGGTAGCAGTAAAATCTCATGAGAAAAATGAAAATGCATTTATTCACCTGTTGATGGACAACTTCCTCAAGCAGCATGTGAGAGAAGGAACTCGAAGGCAAAGAGTGTTTGATTTGATCATGGTGTCAGAGGGCGTTTCAGTTAAAGACGTAAATATTCTGCCTCTGGTTGGTGACAGTGGTCATGAGGCACTCACTTGGGAAGTGACTAAGTTTATGAATGTTCCATTCAGAAATGGTTACATGCTGAACTACAAAGCAGGAAATTATGACCAACCGAGTTAAGTGGAATGGGATCGGTTGCTGGATGTAAGTAAATATAATTAAAACTACATTATTTTTGCGTATATGCACGTAAAAGTGTTGTTCGCTACTTACTTAGCTAAGAGTAGTGGATTTCTTGTTGTCAGAAGTTCTTGAATCTCATGTATTGTAAAGAAAAAGAAAAGATCATGCTCTGGTATTCTTCCTTCCTTTACCATTACTTCGGCTAAGTAATGGAAACCTAACCGCACTTCGTTGAATGCTTTAATCATAAGTGACTGTAAGGAAAACAAGAATATGGTATTATAATAAGCGATAGTTTGGTTTCTATGATCAAACTTTTATAAAATGACACATCCAAAGTCTGCTTTCTGAATATGATCAGTATTGCACAGGCTATAGACAATATTTGCTTCATAAGAAGTAATATAAAATCAAGGTACTACTGGTCACCATTCATATGATGATAATTATCATTTAAAATCTAATCATATATTAATCAAATAAAATATATCATATAGTAGTTTTTATTTTAGAGATGAATACAATATAATACAACGTAATAAAACTCGTGAAGAAACCTTTGAGCTGTTGTTCAACAATGCTCCTGCATGTGTTGTGTAATAGATCGATCATTATCATATAACATGGAAAGCACACGTCTAAAATATGTTATATACAACAAAACAAAGTATTGTATATAACAAATCAAATTATTTTTCACGTTTCGCTTGGGAGAGATCATGACAGAATACTTTACATAAATATTACTATGAATATTTCAGTACCAATTTAAGTCGTGAATATAATAATAATATAATATAATAATAAACTAACGCCTTTTTATTCCCTTATAGGGAGTAGGCGAGGCCTTTTAATCCTTATTAGCTTTTGGAGACTAAGTGGGCAGTTCAATCTCTACCGGTAGCCAATCAGAGATAGCAGACCCGTGACTATCACTAATTATAAGCCGCCAATTATGAAGAAACCGGCAAGCAAGTGGTGCCATCTCTTGGTACTTAACCCTAACAGGATATGTCACTGTCTGAATTAAGGTCGGTTCTACGGTGAGTTTACGGGATGAAAAACCCGAGTTTCCGAGAGAGAAAAAACTCGCTTGTGCGAGTTTTTTCTCTATCTCGGGAATCGGTCGAAAATACGCTTAGATAAAGTTCCTCCAGTCAGCTAATAGGATTGAACTGAAGCGTATCTTCGGGCGGCCTAGCGCCGAAGATGCATCGCCACTTCCACTGAGTTACACTGACCTGGCGCTCGTGTGTGTGTGTGTGTGTGTGTGTGTGTGTGTGTGTGTGTGTGTGTGTGTGTGTGTGTGTGTGTGTGTGTGTGTGTGAATGCTGGATTCGAACCGTAGTCTGTTGGTTACAGAGTGGAAACGCCGACCACTGGGCCAACCAGGCTGACACATGCTTGTTGTCTTATAGTTTTTAACTCATATTGGTAGTAATTAAATATCTATTACTTATACGTTTCTTTTATATGGAGTCTAATGATTTCCGTTTGAACATATTCGATGTTTATTATTTAATGTAACAACACTAATAATAATCTGAAACAGATAGTTTACATATTTGAATAATGATGGTGTTAACTTTTCAAAATTTCACCGAATGGATTTTTATTATATATGATAATATCAGATTCATTATTAATATTATTATCTTATTATTTTGATATAACGGAAGTGAACACTCATTATTATAACTGCCATATATAATTTATAAAATTTAAATTCGTTTTATCATCTTGATGTGTTTTGCAAATATTACAGCATACTTTTGCTATTAGAATAGTCCTAGTGGCATATAAATTGGTTTAGGGAATAGGGCATTATTATTACTGGCTGTTGAGAAAAGGGACCGCAGAGTGTTGTTTAAGTACTCGCAGCATAGTTTGGTTCTTATTATATGAATATCTGTTTAATAATTATGGAACGCACAACTGCCATTTGCCTAAATACTACTACATGATTATTACATTATGTATTATTATGTTAAAATCGTTAAAAGTCTGATTAGATATGAGGTATTAACCTATAGTATGAATAATAATACATAATATCAGGCAATGGTATGCTAGTCAGTACTTGATTTGTCACTGCTACACAGATTTCCATAAATTAAGGAAGAAAGAGAAAAATCAGGATAACTCAAAACTATGATGATTTTTTTTTAATTCGGTGAAAAGCAGCATATATGAGATGAGATGTGAAAAGACACACCCATAAAACTCTAAATAAATAGTTTAATTCAATTACAAATGAATAGTTAAAAACAATGTCACATGAGATAAGTCACACGTTAGTCTGGGTCACAACGATGTTTCACACAGTTTATAATGGTGTCCAGGAGCTCAGTTGGTAATATAAACCACTGCTCCTGCAAAGCTCTTTTAAGTTCTCTGGAGGATTTATTTTATGTGGGGGGGGGGGGAGAGAAGGTTGCGAGAAGAAACACATCTACGCAGCTCGTTACAGACATGCGCAATAAGATTAAGATTTAGGAGACCTGGCTGGCTAGTCCATATGTACGTATGATAGTCTCATTTTGAAGATCGTGGTCCACGAGCATCTCACGATGAAAGAGAACATTATTGTAGGATAAATGTCTTTCCTATTGCACCTGCATTCTGACAAACATCGGGATACAGGACTTCATGTGTATAAGTTGCAACATTCGCGGTTCCACTAGGAAGGCACACACACAGATCGATGTGTCCACCCAGTCAGATTCCTCCACAAACCATCACGCTGTCTCCACCATAAGTCTCTTTCAGGAATATTAGAGGGATTACAAGTGTAACTTGATCTCTCCAGATTAGGCACGCCTGCAAACAATTTGTAGAGCAAATAGGGGTTCATCTGAAAACAATGCCGACCTTGTCCCATTAGTTTGGGTCCAATTGACGTAAAGCCTGCACATTTTAAACGTGGATAAGGAGCATGGATAAGGGCACACAGACTAATAGTCGCTTAGCATACAGACTGCCTTCGGGAAGATGTCTACACACAATGGAAACAGATACCAATGTTCCTGTAGTCGGCATGTGGATAGATCGTAGATGATTAGGGGATAATTGGAGACATCGGTCACCCACTGCGGTTGTCCGTGTGTTTCGGCCTAATACTGTAAAGAATTCATGTTGTAGGTTTAATGGAGTATTATCAGCAATGAGAAAGGTTTAATTTTAATGCTTCAAATTATTTCGTCTCAGTCACAGAGACATCTTCAGGGATTACAAAAAACTTTTTGTAACAACACACACACAAATACAATACAACAGGGATTGAAACTAAAGTCCTATCTAGGTGGTGCGCCCTCTATGGGCATTTGCAGTTCTGGATAATACAACATGTTCTGGATATAATCCACAGGATCTCCTGGGAAAAAAAAACAACATGCTCCACCATAGTAAATTCAAAAAAGTAATACTGTTCTTTGAATCTGCATCTGCACTCAGGAATCACCTAATTGAAACTACGGTTGAATAAAACTTCTCAAAATTTGGGAAAAATTAATTATCAGAGATCCCTCTTGATATCTTATGCCATTTGCAAACGCCGATAAACGGCGCACCACCTAGATAGGACTTTAGTTTCACTCCCTGTTGTATTGTATTTGTGTGTGTTGTTACAAAAAGTTTTTTGTAATCCCTGAAGATGTCTCTGTGACTGATACGAAATACTGGAAGCATTAAAATTAGTTTTAATTCTTTCTCAGTGCAGATAATATTCCATTAAACCTCCAACATGAACACTGCGGTTGTAATCCGTGGCCTTCCTTCACTGCATCTTCCAGTATGCTGTTTGTGATTATTGGAATTGGTTTCAGAGTCTGTAAACTACGAAACGACTCATATGCAACCATTTGGCTACCTTCGCCTGGCTTTGGCCGGCCTCTAGTCTTATGATGGCTTGCTACCTGAATTCATCAGTTAAGTGATGTCTTGTAACCATATTCAAGATTTTTTCTATCGCAAAATGTCTTGTTCTCGCTCCAGACATGAAACAGAAAATTACTTCAAAACGTTCTCTTTTATGTCGTGACTCATTTGTGTATACCGCTTAAAGCGACACTCATTTGACAAGATAACCGGACTCATCGTTATTTTTTACATAACATACCTTGCTTTCAGATTTTTTCCCTTTTCTCACTCCAAGTTATCGCGATTTTTCTCTTTTTTCCTCAATTTATGGCAACCAGTGTATTATATGGACGATGAGAAAGGATCACTCCTTCTAGAAATGTTACTGCTAACTGCCTGTTTGCTAATAGTGGATTTTGATTAGCACGATTTGACCAGTAAATACTGTGGTGCAGGGCAGTAGCAAAATATACCATATACCTGATGGTTGCGCGTGTTTTCACATCTTGTATTTTTGCTGGTTCTGTTTAGGTGATGACTGCTATGCAGAAGAAACATCCCAGCCAACAAACGTTCTTAGAATTGAAATGCAAGTCCATCAAGTGTTCTAATCGATTATAAAAAGAATATAAAAAGGCTATCTTGAAAATATTTCGTAGAATGGCTGCGCACGTTCCTAACTGAAAAATCTATATTTCATAACTGCAAAGTCTGGAGGACTTTTTCTAGGCAATTTTTCAGTTAGGTTCACAGAAATCAATCTTTGGTGTAGGTGAGTGAGATTTTTTTTTTTTCGAAAATTATTTCGGTTTTTGTCGGTCAAATTTAGCAAAATAGACCGTGAAACTTACAAAGTATGCATACAACTAAATAATCTTTGGATTAGGAACGTCTCTTCTGTCTAGCACTCTTTTTGATGTGAGCAATGATTAAAGTCAGGGATAAGTTACTTTGACGCTGTGTTCTCGTTTCTCTCTCTCTCTATCTCTCTCCCTGATTTACGCTTAGATCAGCATTTCCCCACTTTGCAGGTGTTCGTTACTAAATCCGACAGAATGGGATGGTTAATCCGTATTCCAGCAGTGTGCTATGTCTTTATATTGCGTATGTTCTTCCGGCCGATTTGCCTGTTTAGAGAGAATATTTACTAGAGATGAAAAATCTAGGTTTCCAGGAGAAAAAGCCACCACCTTTTTCTCCGCCTTAGTTGAGACCAGCTAATTCAACGGGGACTTTTTTTACTCTCCTTCTTTCGGCCAGTTCCAGTTAATCAGCTTTTGTCTTGTTGACTGCACTGACTGGAAATGCACTGACCTAACATCATGAAAGGTGTAGACAGGCCAGTAGGTTTCCAAAAAACTTAAGGCTTAAAGAGCAACGTCACAGTTTGGAGATTTAAAAGCAGTTAAATAATTTATTTTATTTTTACTTTTCGTTTGTAAAAGAAAATCTTTCACATTTCTTTAGAAATGAAATTTACTACATCCTGTTCTAAAATTCCGCTTAGAACAGAATGTAGCGAAATACCTCGAAGTATAACAGGTATCCTATGGAAATTATATACTTAAATTTGATCATCACGGGATTTATATATTAGCATATTAAGTATCAGTTACACCTATGTGGGCATTATTCTCCCTACGGAGAACAACGATGAATATCACTAGTTTTGAGGATTCGTAGTTTATAGCACGTGCTTTGTGATGTCCTGAAGAGTACAGAGTTCCCCCCCCCTTAATGATTGTTTGTGTTCTTCTTTCTTTTCCACTGCATTGTTACAGGTCGAAAGGCCATGAGCGTAAGGCCATCGAAAGAAGTTGGTTGTTTCTCATATCCTTCCAATCCATTTTCCTGAAATCATTTTGCAGAGATATTTTAGAGCAGCTGGGAAATTGTATTAAGCACAGCATCCTGCTGTAAGTACACCTCGTACTGAATACTGAATTATTGCGTTATGAATCAATTCATGAAACATTCGCAGATAACTATATTCTTTCTGCCTATTCACTGAATAAAGTAGGTGCTATTAAGTGCATCCCACCACTGCACTAAAATTAAAACGTGGAAAATTTCACCAGATTTCTCAAAACAAACAAACAAAATTAGAATCTTTTGCACTTCGAAATAAGTATTTCTGAAATGAATTGTGCACGCAATCTCTGAAAAATCTTGTTGCATGAATGTTGTGCGGAATGTTGGAAACAAATTATTACAAGTTCTCCTGACTATATCTCAATCACACAGAATATTTACAAACTTGGAACAGTAGGAATGAAAGGGCAAATATTTCCTAAATGCGAGTGTATGCTTTAGTGTAAAGTATGGAATGCCATAATGGAGGTATGTACTGTAATACTACCTTTTCTGAATTTCTAATAGCAAACTCTCTGCTGAAGAAAGATTGAAAATCTATCACAGGTAGTGCCACGTGTAGGTCATACGTTAGATTAAATTCTACTTGGATCCAGGATTTTAGTTTTTATCCATTATTGACTTTTTATTAATTAAGGATAGTGGTGCCATACAGGGTAAAGAGAATACCATTGCAAGCCAGTTTTTGTCTTTAGAAAAACTCGTATAATTTCGAATTAGAGGAATATTTCACACATCCTTACCATAATGAGACAAAATCATGAACTGCATCTGAAATAAAGGAGATTTTTGCTCAATACTCCTCCACTAAAGTTGATAATGTAAACAGTGAAAGAAAATTCATCATAAGTTCATTCGTAAGTTATGATTGTGACTGAAATGACATTTGAAATTATTGCAAGAAAAATGAACCCAAACAGTGGAAAGTTTCAAACAACTCAATAATCGAATAGGTATGGTATAAAGTTTCATATGCATTTTATCCATAAATAATAAATAAAATAAGTCTAGTAATGCTTTTTGTTTCATAAAAGGGAGTAGACGGATTCGTTTAAGTCTTAACTAAATGTCGAAGACTGAAGGAGCAGCCAAACTCCACTCTTAGCCAGTCAGAGGTAGCTGGTCCAAAGCTACAATGATTTTAATATCCATCCATGGAGGAGAATACGGCAGACTACTGCTACTGGGCCCTAACCCTAACACTGTATATTATGAGATAGCGTGATTTCGACTCAAGAAAATCGACCGCAGAACTTTCAATTGTTTTGAGTTGTGGGATTCCAAACCCGAGGTTTCCCGTAAAGAAAAAATATACCTGCCCGATTCGGACCTAAATTTGATATTCATATGTTATGCGCAGTAAAAAAATTATTGTATATGATGTAAAATTTACAAGAAGAAGTGTTAAAACTGATTCCTCGGTTAGAACATGGGAAGAAATAACCATTTCAAATGGGACTCATCATCTTATTTTATATTTTATAGCATCGATCTTCCCTATGAAAAGTTGAAAACGGGACTGAGGATTTAGATAATCTGTGAATTCTGCTTAAGAAATGAAATGTATAAAGTCATCAAACTACCTGATGTCTGTACTAATAAGAAGACAGTATCTCATTCACACTGGGCAATGTCAATCATCTACCATTTAGACTTTTCAAGCTCGTGTAGTAGAATCAGTGACATAGTGAATGAAAAATATGCGCTATCTCTCGAGAGCTTGTGCTGTCAACAGGCAGTGCCAAGTAACTTATGTCAAAGGTAACGTAAGTTTCATACACTATCACGCATTTGAGAAACTTCTAAAGACGTTTGATATACGAATATTAACTTGCCTACTTGGGATAACACGAAACAGTTAATTTCAATATTTTTTGAAATTACCGTTTTGTGTCTGTTTATTCATTTTCAAGAATTACATTCAATGTTAATGTTTTCAGAGTGTTCCGTTTTTGAAATGAACTAGTGAGTTGCACTAGGAAGTCCTGAACCATAGAAAATAGCACTAACCTTCGCACATTGATAACAAAGTTAAATTTTCACTTTGTAGACTATTAAAATATATTAGACCTACTTTAGATTTTTCTCGAAGTCTTACACCATTACGGCATCTGGGAATCACAAACTTCAGTAGCAATCTATAAGTAGTAAAAATATGTTTTCAAATTATCTGAGAAACATTTTTGCAACTTATTTTTTATTGATTCTAAACAATGCAAAAAATGAAATAGAAACGAACTACACCTCATATATATTAACCTAGTTGCAAAGTTAATACATAAAAATGACATTATGACTGATTTAAAAAAAAAGCAAAAAAAAAAAAACAGACTTCGTGAATTCAGCGATTAAGATTTAAATAGCACCTGCATGTCAGACATGTATACACTGTTTTATATTAATGAAGTAGAAACCTGTAGAAGATCTGCGAAGTTCATCTCACCTTCTTTACGTTAGGTTCAGTGAACCAGAGAACTTCATTTTAATTCAATTTCCTAATTTTAATTTGGCTCTAATGTAAGTTACACCGAATAATTATGCCCAAATTATGAAATTCATACGTTATCAAAAAAGGGATGTTTTAGATTTTCATAGTTCCAGTATTATTATGTGATAAAAGTGATTTTTTTTTACTTCCATACCTCAGTTAATAATTATGATGTCCTTTAGTTTGAAAGAAGTAGTTAAAATCTCCTTTAGTTGGTATCGCACATACGTAGGTTATTTTCTTCGTTTCTCTGCTCTTCATTTCCATGTATCTCTTGTACAGTGAGTTATTGTAGTATTTCTACATTAATAATTAGAGTGCCTGTCATAAATGTCCTAACACATTTATGATAGGCATTTTATTAGCATTTAATGGCGACATTCATTCACTACTGTCCCCATCAAAATATTCAAGTTTTTCACTTCTTCCCATGCGCAAAATCTTTCTTATTCCATTCCCTTATTTTCAACATTCTCATATAACTCAAAGTACTCCCTAACCCTTTCCCATCACCCGTTACTCCATAAGGAATCTCCCCTTTATCTTTCTGTGAGTCCTCTTCAGCTTTATAATTAAGTGATATTGTGATCTTCAAAGAACAATAGTTGGTACGCAACATTGGCTATGGTGGTGTGAAGTATATCTGGAATAATATGACATCAAAAGTTGAAGTACATGTAGAAGCTAAAGTCTTGTTTACAAAAATTCAAATTAAAAATATAATGCATTAAACATTTTTAACCCAATTACAAATTCAAAAACTTCTACATAGAAACATAGAAAAAAATCCAGTTATCCATTTTTCTAATAATTTTAAAAGATGATTTTACTGGTATTGCAAAAATATCAATACATTCGTGCGGACAATATAAACGAAAGAATAGCTTCAAGACGTTGTTCTACAACTGCGATGCACTTCAACATTAAGCAATTTTACATGATCATTTCTGCAGGCCAAAACTCCTCACTGAGCTGATTCTGATTCTCTAGAAATGTGCTTCTTTTATTATCCTAATATCGTAAATTGCAGATCCTTTGCTGCAGACTGTGGATTAGACGATAAGCTAGTACTAGAAACCTAAGAATAAAGTTAAAATCTGAAAGGACTTCTAGAGTCAAAAGGAGAATGAATATAAATAAATTACAAGACAATCCTATTCTAAGAAAATATCAACTAGAACTAGATAATAACTTGAAGGAATTACTGTAATATCTGAGATGGTTTAATCCTGTCGGAACTGCGCCATTGTAAACGGGGGGGGTCTATTCTGCTTATTTATTATTTATATCTTATTTATATATATATATATATATATATATATATACGTTTAATGCAACTTTTGTTATTATATTCTTCTAACTATTCTTTCTTATCACTCTTTGGTATATCTTTAATAAAATGTATTAACGTTTTCTATTAACAAGAAGTGTAACATGCGTCCAGTAGTTTTCTGTTTACCCTCAGAATATCTCTAATTTAACTAGTATCTGCAGTCGTGGTGTACTATCTGTTCTTTACTATCCTTTTTATCGGGTTCCCGCTAATAGGCTCTAATACTTTTTTCGGAACAGTGCTTCAAATAATTAAGAATCAGGCAACACTCATTTAATATTTAAACAACAAAATTTAATTCACATAAGACAAATTTTCACTGCATTTGCAATAATATAAATTAAAACATCTCAATTCAAATCTGCATAAGTAAATTAGTTAAGTTCCTGCATTTTACTCACACAAATCATACCACATATTTAACTAATTTTCTTAATATAACATAAATCATTTATACTGAGCAATGGTACTTAATACTTAATTGTTAACTCTTATTCATTGAACATATAGACAATATCTTTTACACATATTGCTCTTTCCTTTCTATGCTGGGAATATTCTATAGGTAAGTTCCACCAATTCAGCAAACAGTTACACTATGACTTATTTCAATTACAAATTCCTGACAATTAATTACCTTATAATCTTTAACTGTTAAACATGCCTATTTAGATCAGCCTCTGCTTTACAGTCCACTAATAAAAGTTCTCTTAAAAGCTCAAGAAAATTTAACAAACGGGTCAACTCATTTTATAGCTGCTACCCACTGTGCACTTGGCTTCGAATTGCACTTCTGTTCCCTTTACTTCCGTGTCAGGTTTTTCTCTCCCTCTTTACACTGGCGATATATTTTTTGACGCTTCTGGAATGCTGTACTCACCGCACTTCGGACGAAGATTGTCGGCTTGTGGAATGCTTGCATGCGTTGGACTAACAGAGCAATTTCTTCCCTCTGCTTAACAGCTCCCGGCAAATACTCGTCGATTCTTCATCAAATATCTGCTTTGCCTGGCGGATCGGCTCCTCGTCATCTTTCTCTTAGATCTCTGGCATGATTTCTCCTGAAGTCGCGATTTCAATGACATACATCTGTCGGATAACTGCCGACGACTTCTAGACAACCTCTGAATCACTGACAAAATTTTTTGGAACCGATGATGCGATCTTTTCGCCAACGCCTTTTATTCTGTCACTTGCGAATCCTTGCACGGAGATATGTAACCCCCAAACATTTCGGTGAAATCCCTTGATCCTTTTCTGCGATTGACCCTTCCTTTGTTTTTCTTCAACACTCCCTAAATCCTATTCTTTCTGGCAGCAGACATTCGTTTGAAGCTTTTGTCTGTCCACCTAGCACTGACCTTGAGCGTTTCCACTTATAAAACACACAAAATTTGACATCTTTACAAAGAGCTAAAAATATCTGTTTACTAGTGACAATGTATTGCCTTAATACTACACCTTCTAGAATATTCCCTTATTTGGCAGAGAGCATACAATTCCCATTGGGATTATTTACATCGAAACAAACAAACATCTATATACAAGTTACAATTCTTACTTGGCTTGACCATGGTAAAATTTATGTAAAAATATTTAGACTTTTTGGAGCTACATAAATATTTTTACACTACCAAAACAGAATATAAGAATCGAAGAATATTGGTGCAAATTAAAGGAAATAATATTAAAATCAGAAGAAAATACAACAGGCTAAACAGACAGAGGAAGTAAAAAGGAATGGATCTCGAATAAAGTAAAAAGGTTAAGCGATCAAAGGAAAAGCATGAAATTAAAATAGGACTATAACAGAAATGAATACAATAGATTAACCAGAGAAATTAGAAAACTAGTTAAAAGAGACAAGAATAACTGGTTAGAAGAAAAATGCAAAATGGCAGAGAAGCTATCAATAGAAAATAACCTCCATGGGTTACATAAACAAATAGACCAAATTAGTAAGTTGGTACGGACAACAAAAATGATAATGATCAAAAACAAAGACAACAACTAATTAAAAGTAAAACAATGGCCAGATGAGAAGAATTCTTTAGAGATTTATATAATAAAAACAACACTCAGGATATTACTATTCCAGGCACTGAAATGGATGAGGAAACAAAATATCTTTACCAAAGAAACAATAGCACATAGTATAGACAAACTTAAAACTAGGAAAGCACCTGAGTATTGATCAAATATACGCAGAATTCTTAAAAGCAGGAAAGGAACAACTTTTGGAACAATTAAAAACATTATTTGAAAGGATCTACAAAAACGAAGCGGTGCCTACTGATTGGACCAAATCTGTCATAACTCCTATATAAAAAAACGAGATAAAATAGAATGCAATAATTAAGGTTTTCACGAAAGTACTCCAAAAACAAATTAAGTCATATATAGAACTGGCATTAGGAGAAGAACAAGCAGGTTGAAGACCAGGACGAAGCACAAATGATCAATTATTCACCTTAAGACAGATATTAGAAAAGATTCTAGGGTACAACCAAAGTTGCTATATAAATTTCATAGACTTTCGTCTGGCATTTAATTCAATCCGTAGAGAGAACTATGGGAACTATTAAGGAATTTGGAATTCACAACAAAACTATAAGAATAGTAAAGATTCTCTAGGAGAAATCTGAAAGTGCAGTACATGTGGAGGACACCTTAACCAACTGGTTCCACACAGAGAGTAGAGAAAGACAGGGATGCAATGAGTCATTCTCTACTCTCTGATTGCATCCCTGTCTTTCTCTACTCTCTGTGTGGAACCAGTTGGTTAAGGTGTCACAGAGAGAGTAGAGAAAGACAGGGATGCAATGATGCAATCAGTCACTGGCATCCCAGTGACTGATTGCATCCCTGTAAGGTCTTAAACAAAGACGAACTCCGGAATCAAAATATATGGGGAAAATATAAAAAACTTAAACTTTGCAGGCGACACTGCATTTCTTGCAAACACGGAAGAAGATTTACAACTAATTTCGGATAAAATAAAAGAGCAATGTATGAAATTTGGATTAAACCTAAATATAGACAAAATAAAAATTATGCAAATAAGAAAAAGAAACACCAATCTGAAAATTCAAATTGATAGTAAGAATCTATACCAAGTAGAAAACTTCACCTACCTTGGAGGAGTAGTTGAGTACAATAGTGAAATTACAAAAGATATATAACAGACGAATTAGACAAGCATCTCAAACTTTTGGACGACTAAATAAAATATTGAAGTCAAGAGACAACAAACAAGTAACAAAACTAAGAATCTATGAGACAATGGTTCTCCCAATACTTCTCTATGGAAGTGAATGCTGGGATCTCAAAAAAGCTGGAGCTAAAAATTATTAACTACTGAAATGGGTTGGCTAAGAAGATTACTTTAGTATCTCTGCTGGATATACTACGAAATTAAGACATAAGGCAGCGAATAAAATAATAAAAATCAATAATAGACAAAATCCAAGAAAGAAGACTGCGATCGTTTGGCCATGTGACCAGAATGGGAACAGAAAGATTACCAACTAAAGTCCTTCATATAACAATGGAAGGTAAAAGATCCAAAGGACTGCCCAGAATTAGATGGGATAGACAAAATAAAAGAGGACCTGAAAACCAAATCACAACAAGCGACACCAAAGTAGACAGAGCTGTTCGGACTCTCCAGGAACAGACAGAAGTCGAAAGAGTTCATTCGGCCTCATCATAATTCACATACATGATGGAAGAGGAAGAATTATCTTAATAATGCATAATGATTGTTACGCTTGACATACCATTACAATATATGTTCTGCAAAGTATGCAATTTTAACATTATTACAAGACATTAACAAAACAATAACAAAGGAGCAAATCTTACCTGCTTTTGAAACTTAAAGGTATCTTAAGTTTAGAGATAATTTCATCTGTCGTAGGATTTATTTTTCCTGTTCCTTCACTTTTAACACCTTCTATAAATCCCTATAAGAAGAATTTAGCAATGTAAATGAAGTTTCATATTCAACATTTTAAAATATCAATTATTTCTGAGATAATACTCCCTCCCTAACCAACCATTCTATCGACATCTATACCCACGTTCCCTCCTCCCATACCCTTGAAATTGGGTTATGCAGTTATAGATCTAAATCTAAGTCCCAGATTGTGGAATCATAACTGCTATCAAATTAAACCAGCAATTTGATGCGGCAGCTTGCTATGAAGAGTACGTGGATTACTTTGAAAGAAATTCATTTTCAGATTTGAATGATTGTTCTTTAAAACAGTCATAATAATTTATGGAATAAAGTAGAATAGATTTCGAGATATTAAAAATATGCTTCTCAATAGAGAACATTTCTCCAATGGAGAGGTTTACTGAACCCAACACTACACAGTCTATTAATATGATCGTCGTTCGTATAGATCGTAGCCACCTTCTAGCTGCCAGAACTGCTCCTACAGATGATTTAAATTTAATATTCTTTACACTAGTATAAACTGAAACTAGTATAACCTGTATTGATTGCCATTGTTGATGTTTGTCCTATGTATTGGTATATTTCCATTTATACGGCCATTGTGCAGCTCTTTACGTTAATAGGTGGTAGATCACCAAGCTGCTCAATGAATTTCCAAAACTGATTCGAAAAGTGCCATGTTTCAAAGCTATCGCAATGAAATCACACTATTCTATCCTAATCTGCACATAGAACACTTCCTAAATCTTTCGTGGGTGGTAGTCGCATACAAAAAATATCTTTACGTAAATATACTGCTGCCATCAAACATCCCGCCAGACTTCTCAACGTCTGGCTTTCACAACGGATTGTAAATATTTCCGTACCTCCCTTCTGATTACCATTGGTTTCTTGCTGATAGCATCCTGTTGTTTAACACTGAAAGAGATTCAGGATCCCGGGAGAAATTTTCTACAGAACTATAGTTCAAAGGACACATTGCGAGAAGAGACTAGATCAAATGTTTGTGACAGAAATCATTGTGACTTCCATACACGTTCGGTCATGTGATTTCCGTGATCAAGAAACTCAGAACAGCAGGACGATCCACTTACGTGTAATAAAGGTAATATCAAACAGTGTGCAATGTTAGTTTTTATGATGATAATTCGAGGGGTTGTAAATTGTAGAGTGTGGCAGATAAGTCAACAATCTGTTCTTAGAGTTGTTGATGTTATGTTAGTGAAGGATTTTCTCAGATTAATACGGAGGAGATTATTGATACAGTAGGGGAAAGAGACTAGAAATCTGTGTGGTTTATAAGCGAATGAGAATTGGAGGAGAGAAAATGAATGATCGGTGATATTGACTATCATTTTAACAAGAAAGTATATATATGCTTGTTTTTGTTTTATTATTTTTATTTATATCTGATTATTCATTTTTCCCTATACAGGTCATTTTCAAAATTCTTGCAAAACAGATTTTATTCTTAACTAATATTTCCTACAGATTTGCACATTAAACGACATTTTCCTCCATATCTGCTGACACAATATAAAGAATAGTAATATTATCAAGCTGCACTTTATCACTTTCTAAGGTAGCCTATACAAAGATGTTTTCGTAAAATTCTGAGTTAGTGCTCAGAATTAACTTAGAAACATTGCTCTATGAGAACGCATAGCATTTCAATTCCTAAATGTGCCACTGAGGTGCAATTAATAGATCGCGTTCCATGCAGAAGTAATGATAACTTTCAAGTATGAATGTGAAAATTATCACAACGAACGTAATCTAAAATCTAGTCACGTGGCAATTCATTAAACACCGTTTCATCCAAATTTCCAAATCTGTTTGTTCACTGTATTACAAAAAATCTAGAAGGGATGGTTTCCCGCTATAATTAGTTATCGGGTTGAATACCTTTATAAGAAAACGTTACATAAATTACAACTATGTTTTGTTATCCAATTAAGTGAGAGGACCTTTTCATCTGATACACTCAATACTTATGTCATTCAGAATAAAATCCTTTGGTAGGAAAAAACTTTGATTTGTCTCGATGGAGAAAACACACTCTTACTTACTTGAAGCATCTTTATCAGTGGTTCAGGATTCTTTGCCCAAGGCTCGGGGCGCGTATCAAACTGGAAATAATTACAGGGTGATTAAAAAATTATATTTTTTCGATTATACAAATCAAAATCATAATTACAAGTTAAAATCTTTGAAATGTGTATTAAAAGGACAATAATATAAGGCACACATGCAGTGGCAATAATATAAATGTTCAAACGTAGATATCAGTCCTAAATTTTGCACACTGGATAGCATCATCTGTGCACTCAGACAAATCGCCAGTTGTGCAAACATTAATCTAGTTGTGACTATATCAAAAATGTTCAATGGTTTCTATTTCACTACGCTCTCAGAGATCTGAGGATTTCATGTAACTTCACTTTCTGTAGTTGTGTTTGGATTTCCCATCTTGATGCTTAGCCTGTTCAAGCTCTCCCAAGTATTCCCGTTTAGAGCTCTCCTCAGGTATTAGGAGGAAGAGATTTTTTTAAGTAATAACTCTGATTTAAAACTATATCACGTTTGGAGTTGTGGCAAGAATTTATTTATATTAGACATGCATACTCTACAGGTGCAAAATAGAAGCAAAAATATGCAGTTCTCAGGGTATCGGTAGTTGAACCCAATTTTGATTAGGCACGTTTTTTGTTGGATGTTGTTGCTTGCACTGACTTTGGCTATTGTTTTCTAAATGTGTTTTAAATGTCAGGGTTTTGCCAAAAGTGACACCCAGATATACTGGATGTTTTAGGTGTATTAGACCTGCATTGATCCATGTAATGATTAATTCTCTGTTAGCCTTGATTGTTGAATAAAAAAGGTTTACTTGGCTGGATTGGCATAGAAGAAATTATCTTGCCAGTCAAGAAAGTTTAGTCTCAATGAGGTTAACGTCAGGGGCTTGTAATGCAACAACTATGTTATCTGCATATGCAAAACTTGTTATACAATAATTGGTTGTACATTCATAGAAATGATGATTTTATTCTCTTTGAAGAGGGCAAGCAAGTGCTCCACTCCTTTCTCATTAATATTTAAAAACGATGGTCCATTTTTCCATGCATCCCCCAACTCGTTTTTGCCAAACAAACTCACAAAGGATAATCGAAATTTCAACAGCAATAACAAAAAGATGTTCTGTGTGAGTTTGTAGTAATAATGCAATAACTAAATTGCTAAAGAAGTCTGAGTCTGTAGTTGACAGTATCATAGACAGAAGTGAAGTTAACTAGGACAGGTCCTGTCTTAAGCTTCCTTTCAAGTACATTTTCGATGTTTAATGTGAGATTCGGGATCTCTGATGTACAAGATTTGGCAGGTCTAATGCCAGATTTTTAGAGATAAAATATTTCTCAGAAAACATTAGATGTTGTTCTGCTAGCAAACATGAAGAAAAAGCTCAAGAAATGCTAATGGTAGTGAATTTAAAAGAGAGAGAGAGAGAGAGAGAAGGAAAATATGTTTAACAATTAAGTAAAACAAAATTGAAATGACAAATTCTGATCACATTGAAGTAAAAGTAGCAGATAATCCGATTGAAATTGTGGATATATAATATGGAAACTATATTTACTTCAACTGTTTGGAGATTTGCCTCTGTTTATAAATAAAAGTTGTTTAATATGTGCATTACTCCCATGTTTAGCTATGGAAGTGACATGGCAACGATTAAAAAAAACAGCAAGACGTTTGCAGCTCAAAACGTTTGGAGAGAAGAATGTTCCACATAACAAAAACGAGAGATCTAGAAATAATATAATTGAGAGATGACTGGAGTAGAGGATATTGTGAAATATTGTAAATCATGTAAATGAAGATGGGCAGGCCGTATTGGTAAATTAATATGTGAAAGATGGACAAAATTAAGCACTTAGTGAATACCAAGATAAAAATCATTAAAGAAGAAAAGGGGAGATAATCTACGAAACTCTGACATGAAATAATGGGCATTGGTTAAGGACAGAAACAACTGAAATTTTATAACAAAGTCAAGCAGCAATTGTTGGATAGAAATTGAAGGAATTTCATAATTTTACTGCATCAAATCAAATAATTATTTCAAGTTCGAAACGCACTTAATTTATTTATAGAATATATCTATATTAATTTATAGAATTTTCATGATACAATTATAAAAGTACAAAAATCATTAATTTAAGCCATTAGATTTCAACTGTTTACCTCCTTTAAACATCTGTGGCCATGTCTCTGGAGAAACTCTCTAAATTGTTTGCCTGCTTTGGACTGGGATATTTTCAACCATTCTAGAGCTTCCTATAAAAGAAAAACACACACAGCAATTAACAATCTGATATATTTATCTTATTCTAGAAGTTTGTTAAACTATTACTGGGGATTATTCAGCGTACTAATAGCGATAAGAGGACTTTTTTTATCAGAGAAACTAAAATAAAGAATGTTTTTATGATTAAGTATTTTTTTTTCTTAAATTTTAATTTAAAATGGAAACTAATCATGCTTGTTGCTTACGTATTTTCAGCACTGCTTTATGCAATTATTTGAATACATTGCGAAATTCTTTATAATCTTTTAATGGTATCCGTTTTAGGGAGCTCCATAATTATCGTGAATATGTGACGTGGTTTTAAAAATAGCTTGAAGTCATTTATAAAAGATGATTTTTTTTTGTTTAAGAAAGACAAACATAAATGTTAGCGTAGCTGTTCAATAACCAGATGAGAACCAAAAATAGTTTTCAAACTCTAGTTGGTAGTTTAAACTTAAAAAAAAAGTCATGAAAAATATTAATTCGTGCCATAAACCGAGCGCTGATAAATTTGCAAAATGAAGTTCTTAAAGTTGAAAGCTTCAATGGCTAACGACATATAAACAGAGATAATTAATTTATCCTGTATTCAGTTATGGATATATTATTGTAAGCTGTAGCTTATATTTTTGTACAAGAACCGATTACATTAAAGGAATTTTCTAGGCTTATTTATAAAAAATGTTGACATTTATAAATATTTATATGTATAAAAAATTAAATCATTTAAAATATAAACAAATTATCCCGGTAAATAAGAAAATCATAGAAAATAATGATCATTATTGGTGATTTTCGTTATGGATGTAGGGAGGAATAAAAAGATGACGGGAGGTAGCAAATAGAATGAAGTTTTGGAATTATTGAACGACATTTATCTTAGGCAGTACGTAACAGAGGGTACATGTGGATCAAAGGTCTTAGATTTCATCACCTCATCGGAGAATGTTATTATAAATGGAGTGTCAAATATTCCTCCATTTGGGGAGAATGGCCATGAAGTGATCATGGCCATTCTCCCCAAGTTTGCAGCGATATCATCGAATGAGGAATTGGATAGTGGAAGAATGAGTACTTAAGAAACATTTGGTAGTGACAATCTCAGAACATATTCTAAAATTAGCAGGTTAAACAAGGTGGTTTTAAAATGGATGAATGAATAGAAAAGGTAAACAGTCTGGCAAAAGAAGGTGTTATGGAAGCAGCATAAGATGAGTAGCAATAACTAGTCTACGAATTGTACAAAGAACAGAAAAGAGAAGTGAGTCGTTTGGTAAGGGGAGCAGAAGGGCAGTACGAGTCAGTTATTCCATGAAGCAAAAAAAATCTCAAGGAATTCGTTCAATACGTTTCAGTATCGAAACGTATCAAGGAGTATTTAATCATTTCTTCTATAATCAAGGAGTTCCCAAATCCTTGGGAACTCCTTGATTATAGAAGAAATGATGATTACGGAAAGAGGATGTTGGTTGGTGAAAATGGTGGAATAATAACAACTTAATGATAAAATGTTTCGCGAGCATTTTTTAAAGGTATTTCATTCTTGCGAACATAAATTTTTGCAGATCAGTACAATGCGAAGGACGGAGAAAGAGGCACTAATGGTAAGTGAGCAGAAAGTAGACCTCCTATGAGAAGTTGAGTAAGCGTGATGTTAATAAGGCTTAATAACATATCACCACGTGTTTCGAAGGAATGTTCCGGGGAATTAACGACACCTTTCGTATACCTTTTTTAAGAAAAGTCTTGCATTGGGGCCGAATTGTAAAAGAGTGGAAGGAGGAAAAACTCAATCTGCTTCATAAGGGATGTGATAAGATTAACACTTCCAATTATAGGCGAATCTGTGTGTCTGGAGTTGTGGTTAAATATTAGAGAAATTAATCAGGACCAGGATATAGAACTGGGTTGACCACAGCAGCATTCTTTTTGATAATCAGCATGTATATGCTACGAAAAGATCGTGTTTTACTAGTCTACTCGTACTTACTTATTATAACAAAGTGACCAAAGCTCTGGATATGGGTCATGCATGTACAATGGTATATGTTGAATTTGCAAATATGCTAAGCACAAAATAAATTAATTATAATCCTTTTTTATCTATCATTGGTCTCCTTAAGTTTACAATTTTTTAGAGTACAAAAACACTTCATTTTGCAAATTAAATTAATGCTCGGTTTGTCGTACAGAATTAAATCTGTTTAAATGAATTCTTTATGAGACGTTCTATCGGTTAGCAGATTCTGAGTTAAAATGCTTTGGCTTTTATAAAGTAATCAACAGCATTAAATGATAACATTTATACCATTAAAATGACTCTCTGAAAGATACTTCATTGGATAGCATATTAATTTTAATGATCATCCATCCACAAAAGATAAAAATCTATAATAGCTTAATATCATCATAGAATGAGGGTTAAATAATATAGAACATTAAAGGGTGATTTTTTCTTTGATTCTCCGGGAGTTCCGTGGAAATTTCTCTGAAATCTGCTTTATCTCCACAACACACTTCAGTGACATACTTTCCGTATATTCATATATACGTGGAGTTGTTTTGTATCCATACGATTAAATAATAATAATAATAATAATAATAATAATAATAATAATAATAATAATAATTTTTTTAAACATTTTATTATGTCTCAGTATAAATTACATACAATAATAATATTTACAATATTTACAATAAGGTTTATACAGAATTTTTGAATTTAGAATATAATAATAATATTTTTTTTTTTTTTTTTTTTATAAACGACTTATTTGTTTTTGTTTTTACAATGAAAATGATAAGGTTTACTATCACACAGAGTATCTGCATACACACAATGAAAAACATATTATCTTTTCTGTACAGTACGAAAATTTGATATACAAAATGCAGTGTACATTTTATAAATATGAGTATACATTTTTTTAAACTAGCTAAATATGGATTGGCATCAATGTGCACACAATTCACGATACAATGTAGTAATGCAGCATACACACACAATTCAATAATAATAATAATAATTTTTTTTTTTTTACATTTCATTATGTCTCAGTATAAGTTACATACAATAATAATATTTACAGTATTTACAATAAGGATTATATAGATTTTTTTTTTTTTTTATGTCTCAGATGAATTGCATACATAGTTGCTGTAGTAATTATATGTATATAATATTTATAACGCATTACAAGTGCGTTATAATAATAATAATAATAATAATAATTATTATTATTATTATTATTATTATTATTATTATTATTATTATTATTATTATTATTATTAATAATAATCTGAGCATCTCACTCAAAATCCATCACTTTGGCTTTTTACGTTTCGCATTTTACAATTTGAATTTGCATTACAATGTTTAAATAATCTCTTGAAATATTACCCGATCTTTAAAGTGTGACTGATATTCTGTATTTTCTTTGAAATCTGGTCTGACGTTATATTTGATTTAATACCATTAACTAGCCAGTTTGATATAATAAAAGTATATAAATATCAACAACATGAACGAACGAAAAAACTAACATGCATCAAACATTTTAAGAGCGCTAATGGATATCAGCTAACTTTTAAAGGTAAGGAGGTGCTGTGATTACCTCCTAAATATGTTAAACATCGTAATATGTTTAACACATTAGGAGAAAATCATACTTCGCTCTCTTACTTTTGGTAATGTTCTGATTTCCAGTCAAGATCAGTTATCTCTTCTTGGACTGACTTTTACACACCAGCTTATCATGGCCTAAATATATTGCATTCATAGCGGCCTCAGTCTCCTTAAAAGCTTGGTATTCTATGTTGTACAAAATGCTACTTGTCTTCTGCTCAAATCCTAACACTTTATATATCTCTTTATATATATATATATATTTTTTTTCTTGATTGTATATAAGAAGGGGATAATCCGCCTAAAAAGTTGCCATTCTCTCACAGACTTCCACCCGTCGCACATAGATATTTTGTTTTTGCATTATGCTATTACATAAGAATATATTGTATATACATTATTTTTTTTAAAAAAGGAAACAACAAATAATAACATTCCTAGGAATCATGTTGCGAAGATCACTTTCCAGGTGGAGAGAGGAAGTAAGACAACAACTTGCAGTTGCAACCAATTTTTATCTTTTATCAGTTTAATTTAAAACCATTTACTTTTGCAGTGCATATTTGTGTTCACATGTCCGGAAAGAGAAAACTGAATTTTAAAGTGATCCAAATTCGGAACGAATCTCGAACATCTTACGCAAAGCGAGGGATGCCTTTCTCGCTAAAGAAAAATTGTAGAGTTCAGAAGAAACTACACGGAAATTTCTTTCATGATTTCTTTAAGAATCTCAAAAACAGTAAATCCTGTTATTTTTATTTTTCGATAATGACGTTTCCAAAAATGTGTTTCGTTATCGTTTTATTATATACTGTGTACACACACACACACACACACACACACACACACACACACACACACACACACACACACACACACACACACACACACACACACACACACACACACACACACACACACACAAAATATCTGTGTGTGTGTGTGTGTGTGTGTGTGTCAGCCGAAAGGCTGCGGGTTCGAATCCCGCTGTAGGCATGGATGTTTGTAATTGTCTGTGAAAATGGTGGTATTGGGCGGTAGATGGCGTTGATGTAGTTGGAGAGAAGACAATTGTAGTGGAGGTGTCGTGTAATAATAATAATACAAATACACACACAAACACACATATATATATACTCACATCAGTCTTCATCTCTTTAAACTGGCTTGCTTTCATTTCCTCTTTTATTAGATATGCAATACTCTGGAAAAAAAGTCGTACGATTATTGTTGAAAAATAAAGATTTCAACAATAATCTTTATTTTTTCTGGTAATGAAAGTTTGTCTTTTATTAAAGCAGTTAATATCTCATCGGTCCTGTGATTCATATAAACTAATTGCTACTATATTTATATATAAAATCAAATGACTGATATTGGAATTAATTTTACTCTAAGAAAATGAAATTCATTTAATGACTATTATCTGAAATTAAGATTATATACAAATCACATCAATGGATCTATTGATACATGCACTTTGGTTGTTTTATGTTATATAAAACAACCAAAGCAACAGTGCATGTATTGGTTGTTTTATTTTATATAGATGTTTTTAAAAATTATGACTGGCCAAATAAAATCGCTTACATATTTTCATATTAGAACATTTCTGATGCAAACCCTTTATCGATAACTTAATTTATGAGAGAAAAAGCGCACGCACGCACGCGCACGCACGCACGCACGCACACACACACACACACACACACACACATCGCAAATTATTTGGTTTTAGCAAAAAAGAGGAAAGGGCATTCTCACACAGATAAATGTGAAAAGCGTGTAAAACAAGTCTGTAACTGATTCGCATATTAGGTTTGATTGAAGAGTTTGCAACAGAGCTCTCAGTAGGAATAAAAATAGCAGTTGAAATTTACCTGCAACGCTTCAGGAATATTAGCGCTCTCTACTTTGTTACAATCTGTTAGAACATTGGCAAAGTCACTAAAGACCTCAGAGTCCCACTCTGAAAATAACTACCTTTAGTATTTAATTTTATATTTTTTTTTCAAAACGTTGATACAAATTCAGATTTCCATATTAATGTATTTCTTATATTAATACAGCAATTATAATAAAATGTAAACACATTTAACAGCATAATCAAAGGTATATTGACTTTTGACTTTTTTTTTGACGGTTTAAGATGTGAAATCAGCCCTGAAACTAATTTCAGATATTTCCGCATGAAAGTGTGTTGTCTGTAGTCTAATACTGGAGTGCGAACCTTGGCCATAGCCTAATTTCAATGTCTTTTCACGGCAATTATATTAATCAAGTATGCTTTCTTGTTTTCTTTAATCCAGTTTAATGTTAGATTTAGTGAAAGATTGATTGAAAGAGGGTATTTTAATGTCACCATGTATATAACTTGTAGATTTTCGTATAGAATGGAATCTTTAATTATTGTGCTGAACGTACTTATACTACGCTGAGTTAGCTTTGCATTAGGAACACCCACCCTGATAATGCAGTACCACGTGATATAAACGTCATGCACGACTCTATGAAAGGCACACTATCCTCTGTACGTAAGCAGTAAACACTTGCCAGTAATCAGGAAACGTAGCGACGTAAACCAATTTGACTATGGGCAGATAGAGCACGGACGGTAGTATTTCGGAAACAGCCGCACTTGTTGGTTGCTCCCATTGTACTGTATCAACGGTGTACGAAGACTGGATTAACCATGAAGAGACATCCAGCAGAAGGTCAGCCACGCGTTGCTGATCCTAGCGGTAAGTGCTGGGTGTCACAACCGTATCTCAGCAACGACGTGCAACAGTCGTACAGATCACCCACTAGTACAGCAGCGAGGCAGTTCGAGCCATTTTCCATGCAACTTCAGCCGTAACCTTGCTTCGCCTGGGGTTCCACAATCGTAAACCAGCATGAATACCAATCCAAGCATCGCAAACTACGCCTCTCTGGGTGAAGGAACGTTGGCAGTAGACGTTCGACAAACGGAAGAAGGTCATCTGGAGATGAGTCCTGTTTTCTGCTGCACCATGCTCATGGCCGGGTTCGCATTTGGCATAAACAGCGTGGAGCCCTATCCCCTGGTTGCACAGTTGGGGTTCAACAGGGCGGTGGAGGTGGGTTTATGGTCTGGGGAGCGTTTTTTTGGACGCATCCCACAAACACTGAATGGTGAATGCAACAGGGACCTGTTACCCAGCCATCTCGAACCATATCTGCAGGAAGTCTACCCCGACCACGGTGCCATCTTTCAAAAGGACAAGGCACTTTGTCATCTGTGCAACACGTACGAGTTGTTTTGTGCGAGTTGTTGATGTACGAGTGGTTGAGGTTCCCCCAACTACTCATTGAGGATGTTCGACACCTTATGGAATTTGTTCCTAGGCGTCTGCTAGCCGTGATTGCACATAGAAGTAGATCTACGTGTTATTAAGTGGGTGTTCCTAATGCAAAATAACTAAGTGCATAATATTTAATCAATAATCTTCATATACCCCTTTGCAACATCTTGGATCAGAAAATTTCTTCCCTTCTGCAGCTGTTCTGATAAGTGATATTATTGTGAAGTACTTAGGAGCAACAACAGTACAATCACCAACTGGTGTGCTAGCCACATAAAATCACAAATCACAGAGCAGGACTACCGAGTACTGAAGAGCTTGGCGCGAAAAAATGCCGTCCTACACAGGCCCGAGTTCCGGAATTCCTCTGCAAGCAAAGTCAGCACATAACTGTTCGTTGGGTACTGAAGAACTTTGGTTTCCATGGCCATGCAGCCACAAACAAGCCTAAAATCATCAAGGAAAAGCAGCCATTGGACTCTGGATCAGTGGAAACGCTTTCTCTGGAGTGATGAATCACGCTTCATCATCTCACATTCCGACAGACGAGTCCGGGTCAATCTTCCCCCACCAAACTTCACCGTTGACGCAACTCATTCATGCAGATTGCGTTTTCCTGGTACCATCACTTGGAGCTGGCCCCTTTAGTATGAAGTGGGTTGTTAATGCTGTGGCTATAATGAGACAATTCTGTGCTTCCAACTTCATGGAAGCAGTTTGGTGAATCCTTTCCTGTATTAACACGAGATCTGTGCAGGAATGGCTTGATGCGATCATTGTTGAAGAACTTGACTAACTTGCACAGAGCCCAGATTTCAATCCGCATGGAACATCTATGGTATGAACTGGAATGCTGATTGTGAGCCAGGCTGATTTGCTCAACATTAATGACCGACTTCACTAATGCTCCTCTGGAAGAATGAAAGGGAATTACAGCAAGAACATACAAAAAATCTAGTGAAAAGCCTTCCCGGAAGATTGAAGTCTGTTGTTACAGCAGAGGATGGACAATTCCATATTAATGTCTTTTATATTAGAGTGAGGAATCCGAATAATTTTCATCAGGTAGCATATGTATTTATTTCTGCAGGAAAATAAGCGAATTATTTAAGATATAATTCTTGTTTCATTTTGAGACTGATGACAACATTCTTTTGTAATTCGCTAATGGTTTGCGATTCACAGAGAACCAAACCGATTCTCAGTTCACTGCAATTCAACAAATTAGTACTTCGCGCTGTTACTTGACAGACGCTTTCCAGGAGTTCTTGAAATTATATCTGATGTGCTGTTCTAGTTTTGTTTCACTTGTAAAATTCTTACTATATTACAATGCAACGTACACAGTTACTTGTATTCTTTTCCAAAACAAAAGAAACCTTGAAGGTAGTGAAATATGTTTAATATTAGCTTAAATGGCGTTAATCATTGATTAGAATAGAAACGTTGGTTCAAGTGACCTACCTCCTTTGCAGTTAGCTAATGATGTCATTACCGCTACGTTCCACACTGAGGATGCGACTGTGCATTCTATATGACGATACTGAGTCTGTAAGTAAATAATTCTATTAGGAATCAATTTCTGTTATCTAAAAATTAACTCAAGACAACAAACTATTGTTTAACTTCTAGTCAGCAAGACATCATGTTGAATCATAATGAAAATTCAATTGAAAAATATAAAACATTTTGAAGAATAGTTTATATGTGCACCACCTAGGGCTAAGAGCCTCAATGATAGGCTTATTTGGAGAAAAGAACTAGAATTTTTTATCAATACAATATGCAGATGTGATTAATTACAGAATATTATCATCTTCAAGAAGTTAATTTAAGGAAGTTATTTTATGAAATAACTTCCAATCATTGTTCATATTGAAATTGTTATTTACCTTTTACTTCTTTGTTCTCAGATATGTACTATAGTCGAAGTTTTCGTTCATTAGTGCAGTAACAATAAAAATTAGTACATTAAAATTATTATTGTTACCTCATTGAGGTACTTAAGGAAGAACAGCAATGAGGTAACAATAAGAACCTCATTGAGGTTCTTATTGTTAAGAACCTCTATTCCTCTAAAGAACCTTGATGAGGTTCTTTTGAGCTAAGAACCTCATTGAGATTCTTAGCTCTAAAGGAAGACTTTTGCATTGTATGAAAATTGATGCTCAACTTAGGAGGAATAACTAATTCTTCCTTCTACAAACGGTTGATGAATCTCTGCATCTTTGAATGAAACTCCGGGATTAAATATGGGACTGTTTTCCAGAAACATGCCATTTCTTTTTTGGTAGTAATTCTGCTTGACATAACTGTGTGCTTCCTATTATCGCCTCAGATGATGATAAGTGTTAATGGAATTAATATGGAATGATTTTATAAACTCATTGCTACTCGGTATAATGTTTTGCTATAATTTCTGTATGCAGTTCATAAATTCTTTGTTTTAATTTCATTTTAACATTAAGATGGTAAGTGAAATAATTATCAACACGTAGTTAAATCATTACCGGAATAAACTCAGTCATGTTGGAAAGAATCAAGTCGAAGATTTCTGTCGAGGTAGAAGCTCTTTCACATGAAATTCTAAAATTGGAAAAATCTTGTAAAGTCTTCTCCAGACGTTTTTCTGCAAAGAACATATCCTGGAAGCAAAAAAGAAAACAAAATCACTCAAAATAAAACCATTGCCATATTCAAATGTCTTAAAAATCCAATATCTTTAGACTGCGGTTTCAAATTTATTAGCGTTAATAATGCTATAATAGTTATTTTATATTTGACGGTATATATCAGAACACAAAATTATAAGTGTATGTATCTTTTATGTTCATTGATGCGGAAGTTCGCAATTCTTCCTGTTTGACCATAATAAGCTTGATCACAAGAGCAGGGTACTTCGTAGACTCCAGGATGTGATAAAGGAGGGATGCTGTCCTTGTGTGAACGGATGAGAGTAGCTAATTTTACACACGACTTGAAAACTGTGCGTAGTTCCTGTTTATTAAGAATTCTAGATATCTTTTCTCTTGTGCCTTTAATGTATGGGATGGTGACCGTTTTGTTGTAGTTCACTGTGGTGGATAGTGGGAGGGGTTTCTTAGGAGCATTTAGTATTTTGTTTATCTTATGGGGATTCTAGTCATTGGCCAAGAAGGTGTGGAGTAAGTGAGCCAGTTCAGCAGTAAGAGCATTGTCATTGGAACAGATTGCTGTCTCTCTTTGTGGGTTAGCGTTTTTAAAATAGCATACACTTGAGAAGGGGGATGATGTGATTGTTTGTGTAAAATATCTCCCTGCATGGGTGGGTTTTCTAAAAACAGAAAATGATAAGGAACAATCTGAAAGACGTGTGATCAGCGTATCTAGGAAATGCACAAAGTTATTAGCTTCCAGTTCCATTGTAAAGTGGATTTTAGGATGGTGGCTATTTAAATGCGCTAAGAATATTTCCAATGTCCCTGGACCATGTGGCCAAATTGCAAGCACATCTTCAAGATAGCGTAACCAAAGTGTATTGATAGCTGAGAGTGGCTGTATTGATAGCTAGTTTTTCCAGGTGTTCTATGTAGAAGTTGGCTAAGGGGGGAGCCCGTAGCTGTCCCATCTAATTGTTTGTATATTTTCCCTTTCCATGTGAAATATCCTGCATATATTGTGAATTTAAATAATTCAACTATATCAGGAGGAAAGTGTGACTTTAGTAGATTAAGGGTTTCAATTAGTGATACATTTGTGAAAAGTGAGGAGATATCAAAGCTTACCATTAAGTCTGAGCTTTTTAAAGTATGGTGTTATAAAATGCTTTTTAGGTGGGCAGAATTTTTGACAAAGGAGAGAGAATTGTTTGTGAGAGTGGCTAATAGCTTGGCTAAATGTGCAGCCCGGTTGTATGTGGGACCATTTATACTATCCACAATAGGGCGTAAGGATGTACTTGTTTGTAAATTTTTGGTGCTCCATATATCCCAGGTAAATAGCTGGGATATATGGAGCACCATAACATGGAAAGGCGTGAATTTGTTTACTGTTTCTTTGGGCCAGGAAGTGACTTTTTTCTGTAATTTACGTACCTTATTGCTTTGTGTGTTGGTGAGATTGCGATCTATAATTTTGTATGTTGACTGATCTTGTAAAAGTGTGTGCATTTTGTTTTCATATTCTGTTGTGTCCATCACCATGGTTGCATTCCCTTTGTCTGCTTTTGCTATGATAATCTGGTTATTATTATATAACTCTTTTACAGCAATGATTTCCTTATGATGGATATTATTTCTGGGAGGCTTAGACTTGATCAGGATGTTAATTACTGCCTCCAGCAATAGCCAATAACATACGTTTAGATGTAGCCAACATCCTAATCAAGTCTAAGCCTCCCAGAAATAATATCCATCATAAAGAAATCATTGCTCTGAAAGAGTTATATAATAATAACCAGAGTCTTTTCAATGCTGAAAATTTTTTGTACAATATAGGATTTCCATCCGTATATAACTTATATTGTTTGTATTGTTTGTGATATTTAATTTTCTATTTTTATTGTGCATCATTGTATTGCAGTTTGTTTCTTGAATTGCACACACTATTTTGAATAAATAAATATATCATACCACAATCACTATCTTCTTCATCCCTCGTATCCTTCTAGACTGGTCTAACTTTCATTGTGGCAGTATCTTTTCTATCTTTTCTGTCCCGCAGATTGTACTGGAAGAGGTCCTCAATACAATCCTTCCAGTACAATCCTAGATTCCTATCGGAAACAAGTCTTTTTTGAATGTTATTCTACACGATTGGCAGGCACCGTCCATCATTTTAAATACTTTAACATGATCTTTCAACCATATTTTAACTGTGTCTAAGCTGAGACTGTAAAACTCTAATTTCGACAGTTAGTAGTACAAATCGATATAGTTGACAAAGCTCTTGATTATGACTTCTTCTCCTATTGCAATACCTGACAGGGGCCCAAAGATATTTTTAAAGATTTTATTTTCAAAGATTGGCTTTTTTCACCATGGCTGATCTATTATGTTCCAGATTTTTGATCTACATGAAATGATAAGACTAACGACTGTTTTGTACATTTTAATTTTAATTAAAAAATCAATTTTTCCTTTTTTCCTTTTCAAAGGGAAAAAAATCAATTATTTCCTTTGTGGGGCTTGGGAGCCTCGCCCCACAAAGATTAAATCCTGGGTTCTCTATTGATCTGTAGTTGTTAATGTGTCAAGATATTTGAAAAAGTAGTATTTTAAAACTTATTATTATTAAAACTAAAATTGCCCTTTTTATTTGTTCGTTGGCTTAAATATTATGTTATGTTTTGAATGTTTTTCTAATGTATTCAATATTCTCGCCTACTAAAATAATACCCTCTGCATATTTCAATAATATTGTTCTCTTTTGGTTATATTTTACGGTTTCTCTAATAAGCATAGTCCAATCAAAATATTATGATTTCCACCGTTATTTCACAATCGTCCAATTATATCCTGCTAATCCAGATTTGAATCTCGGTAAAAGCCGGTATACCTGAGGTATGTGACGTGCTATTCATTGGAAGTTGCTGGTTCGAAGTTGGAAGGAATGATCATACGCTGGTAAAAGCGACGTTTGTAGAGTACTAGTTGAAGGGTGGCAATATAAATTAAACTTCAGTATTGTAGGCTGTTCGCGGAGTGCTGTAGTTAAGGTGTTCCAAGAGTGTAAGGACACTGAGAACAGTCGCAGAGTAAATGGTGAGTGATCATGCCACAATGATGCTCGCGGTGAACGTGAATTTCGTCCCTGGCCTTGTGCAAGCCCAGGTACGAAACGATCTGAAATGGCTGGCCATTGCAAAACTCTATTCTTTAGCAGTAGCATAATTTTCTTTAGATTAGAGCTTAGTATACGACCGCAAACCAAATTTCCCTAAAAGAATTGTTTTTTTAAGATTGCTTGATCTGAAATAAAAAGCTCCAGGACGATTCCAAAGAGATATGCATGCATTTTATATTTGGCCATTACGGTCGCTAGCAACCGATCCATCAGGTCTGTAACAACACCCCACTACATATTTAATCTTGCTAGACTCCACCTCACACTAGATGGCTTTAAACTCACTGCCACATGAAAAATTGTTACTAGTCTTGCAGTCATGGTCCCAACTTCAACTGGATTCAAGTTGTCCACTACCATGAGTAGAGCATCCTCCTCCTCTCCTATCCTGTGTATCCTTCCTAAAATTACTGCATTGTCACAGTTGATATTAGTCAGCATGTTCGCCTCTGATAGGTAGGTCTCTCTTTCTGATACTCCTACATACGTGTACAGACTTAATAAGTTGCTTGCATTTTATTTTGTATACTCTTGTCTGTGGTCTAGATGATACAGTTGGACAACTTGAAGATCTCTGTTCTTATCTAGCGCCTTACTTAAGAAGAAATATTCTTTGCACATGCTTGATACGTCCTAACCGGAAGAACACAAAATCGATTTCTTCTCATAATCATTTTCATGATAATGCCCATTCCCTTCATTATCAGAGCTACATAACATTGTCTCTCTTATACACAGATTCTATCTATTCTTCCCACAATAATTTAGTTTCCTTGATTGTGTCAGGTTTCATGCCAGTTAATAGTCTTTCAAGACTTCTGATACCAAACGCATTCGGTGTAGGCCATCCCTCTTATACAAATCCAATCTTCCCTCAGACTCACTCCAAACACCCAAAAACTCATATCCATTCCTTCTACAGAATCTATGTAGAAGAATATCTATGTTCGTACCTATTAGAATTTCAATCAAAATAGTACTTAGCGTGTGTTTACGCTAAGTACTATAAAAAAAGACTAAAATACACACTAATATGCTATGAAGCATTACTTTTTTCTAATGAAAAAAAAAACATATATGCTATTTCATCGTATTATTTCAACTAATCCATTGTTCACGTTCGACCTTGATGTCTTCTAATTTTCAGCTTGAAATATATGACTATTAAATTTTTACTCTATATTCATCCTTCTCTATATTCATAATTTTGACACTATATTCATCATTCCTTGTGTTGACGTGTTATTCAATCTTACTTCATTTTTTCTAAATGTTTTTACTTTTTAAACGCATACAGAAACACATAAAAGAAATATCGAAATAATTCATCAATGCTATTTTTAAAGTAACTAATAATAAAATTATTATATTAAGAGGACAAAAACTAAAGCATTTACCCTTAGCACGTAAAGAATAGCAATGATGGACTTGAGTTTTGAGTTTAAATCTCCAGGATACCGTTCAGCAGCAATATCGTACATGCGATCATCGTCAATAAATCTTCCAAAAAAGGAAATCATCTGAGAGTTAGTAAAAGGAGCTCCTTTTTTCGTGCTGTTACGCAAAAGTCCCTATAAAATAAAAACAAAAATAAAAATCACTGCTTTACAGTGTGAAATAATCGAATTCCATATTTGAAATTCACCAATTTTATTTTAAGAAAAATAATATAGTGCTGGTTTTATATCTTAACAGAACATTGGATTATTCTCAACGAGTAACATGGCATCCTCAGGCAGCGTGATCTACGTTCTCAGACACCTCAAATCCTGATAGGTGGGCCTGTTTGGCAGAATTAAATGGGAGAATTTCATAGCCCTCTGCGAGACCACCACTGCCCTTATTAGAACCCTGAAACGGCTTGAAATTGTTCCATGTTTGGTCTTTTTAGGGAAGGATATTTACTATAGAATTTCACCTTTAGATTACCAATAGAAATGATTTAGAACATTTCGTGTGAAGGATTAACATAAAAATATCCTTTGCCTGCATGCTGCATGAAGCAAATTTCAGTAGTTAAGTTTTAAAAGAGGTATACCGTGAGTAGACATATCGATACAAAATAAATAACGGAAAAAACTCACGTGGAAAGATTATTTAATAGTATAATTTTTGGTTGTCTGTCACAGGCATCTTCAGTACATTAAGCTCAAAATTAAGCACTAATTGACAATTCCAAAAAGCGCCACCTAAGTAGCTGGTGTAAGATAACTAAAAAGGTCAATAACGTTCCTAAAAAAATAAAAAATAATAAAAAAAATTTACACAATAAAAAGTTAGGAAAGATTAGCTGATTTGTAAAGTACTATCTCCAATAAAGGGGATAGACGTAAGCCGTCGGATCTGTTTAAGTTAGGAGAATGAAGTTGAGTTTCACATGTTTCTTTATAAGGGCGTTCCATGAGAAACCGACGTTTGTGAAGAACTCTTGTCTTTCTCCAATGAACTCTGTGTCTAGTGAAGATGGCATGTTCCTACCCAGAGTCAATTGAAGAGACTTAATTCTCTTATAGATAATGTATCTACATGGAATGAAGATCCAAAGAAAAAACTTAAAACCTTCTTCGGTCGTCCACCTAGATTGTATGGTCTTCCAAAAGTTCATAAACCAGGCATTCCGTTAAGACCAGTCGTAGATTGTATAGGTTGCCCCACTTACAAAATCTCAAAATTTTTATCAAATTTACTCCCCTCTTCAACTAGAAGAACTGATACTTATATAAAAAATACTTTGGATTTCAAAAATAAAATTTCAGATCTTCATTTGGACGTTTCTGATATCATGATCAGTTTAGTTGTTTCTTTATTTACAAATGTGCCTCTTTCGGAAAGTATTGAATTACTACAACAGGAATTTCCTTCAGACATTGTAAACGTATTTGATTTTGTAATAAATTCTGGTTATTTTTCCTTTAAAAATAAGTTGAAGGAACAGCAATGGGTAATCCTTTTTCTCCTGCTATCTCCAAATTCTTTATGGAACATTTTGAACAACGTATCTTTGACAACATTTCTCCCAAACCTACTCATTGGTTCAAATATGTCGATGACATTTTTGCTGTATGCAATGGCTCTTCTGATGAACTTCAACAATTTCTCACTAAGTTAAACGCATTTTATCCTAAGATCAAGTTTAACCTAGAAGTAGAATCAAATAAGCAGTTAGCCTTTATAGATCTTCTAATTCTTCGCCAACCAGTTGGTAACCTAAATTTCTCAGTTTATAGAAAGAAGACTCATACAGGCCATTATATCCATGCGGAATCCCATTACCATCCCAGTCAAAAGGCAGGAACTATTAAAACGCTGGTTCATTGGGCCCACTCCTTTTGTTCTTCACACGATCTTTTACAGAAAGAACTACAATATATAACTTCTTCCTTTCTATCTAATGGTTATAAGAATTGCTTCATTAAAAGAACTGAGTAGTTTTATGTCTTCCTCTTCAAACACAGAGGAAATAACGCGCATTACTATCCCTTATGTACAAGGCATCACTGAACGTATAGCAAAAGTTTTAAAACCACTGAATATTTTTGTTGCCTTTCGACCGTTTAGAAAAATCTCCACCTTTCTCACTTCTCCTAAGGACAAGCTTCCACATCTTAATCATCCAGGTATCTACCAAATTCCGTGCTCTTGTGGATTATCTTATTTCTGACAAACGGGAAGATCTGTCTCTATTCGGCTAGAAGAACACCAATCTTATATTGAATACTTTAAACCTAAAAAGTCTGGACTTGCAGAACATGCCATCTTCACTAGACACAGAGTTCATTGGAGAAAGACAAGAGTTCTTCATAAAAATCAGTTTCTCATGGAACGCCTTTATAAAGAAATATGTGAAACTCTACTTCATTCTCCTAACTTAAACAGATCCGACGGCTTACGTCTATACCCTTTATGGGAGATAGTACTTTACAAATCAGCTAACCTTTCCTAACCTTTTATTGTATTGATTTTTTTATTATTATTATTTTTATTTTTATTTTATTTTATTTTATTTTTAGGAAAGTTATTGACCTTTTTAGTTATCTTACACCAGCTACTTAGGTGGTGCTTTTTGGAATTGTCAGTTTTTGTTTAATTTGAGCTTAATGTACTGAAGATGCCTGTGACATACAGGCAAAAATTTTACTATTAAATAATCTTTTTACGTGAGTTTTTTCCGTTATTAATTTTGTATCGATTTCAATGGTTAATCTGATCTGGTATCAATACATTTAAATTATCCTTTAAAAGGGATCATGGAGAGCAGCGCATACATAAAATAATCAAAACACCTTAATCAAAACTAGATAAAATACTAAATATGAGGTAGTGCACGTCTTAAAAACTGTGGATAAATCTTAAAATTGGGTGTACAGCGACAACACAAACTGCCTATTTATGTATATGATGGCGGATACGTTTTCTTTCGCACAGTACGGATTTAAATTCGAATTTAAATTCTGTAAATTGTTTTTGAGAAAATCATCAGAAGAAAATGCAGAACGTCTTCATCTGTTCCATAAGCAAGGATCAGTAGAAATTCTAGTGAAGGAACGAATGCAAGCCACCATAAAGCTATTGTAATTTGTAATATAAGTGAATTTAAAAAAACAGTCACAATATTCTTCCAGAAATTTTAATATTCGACAATTAGGCAGCACAAGATTCGAGTATTCTGATACTTGCTAAACTCATTGTTTTAGACAATTTATTTTATTTAAATTATGATACTCAGGTTTTAAATTTTGATGTTGTGTACTGTTTATGAGAGCGGATAGATGACACAGAGAGAAATATCTCTGTTCCATTTATCTAGAGTTATATGTTATATTCATCAGGTTTGGAAAAAATAATAAATAAAATAAATTTCTATGGGGTTAATGTTGCAAAGAAATGGAGAATTTTAAATTCACTGTGACTGGGTAGCAAAGCTCCTTTAAGGAGATCCCTAAGCTATAAACACACATCTATGAGAATGATTGTAGAATATGATATGGAGGAGCAAAAGACACTTGTTCCGGGCGAATTGGGGTGGTTCGGCTTGTCTAGTTAAGAGTGTCATAAAACCTTAATTAGAAATCGTCTACCAACTCAGTCAGTGAGTCAGAGAGAGAGAAGATGGTTGCTTATCACTAAGATTAAATGCAATTTTCTTCAACTATGGAAAACCCTGAAGATGGTTGCCATTGCTGAAGAGGAGAGGTGATTTATCCTCTTAAATCACTGCTTTTGACTGGAAGTTCGAGGTGGTTACAGAAATGGGGCTGGTTGTGCGGGGATCGAGCTTCACATACTTAACGAGATAAACTAACGCAACCATTAATGAAATCGTGTTTATGTAATTTTTGTAATACTATTGCCTATTAAATATTATTTAAAAGAAGTACAAATGAAGTTATTGATTATAGTTCTTACTAAAATTAAATTGATATTTATTCATTTTATATATACAATTCTCGTTTTAAAATATTCGTAAAATATGAATCGTAATATCGTAAAATATCATAAAATATTCGTTTTATAAAACGAATGTCAATTATACTGTCATTCATTTTAATCTCAAACTATTCTGAATGTTATAATATCAATTTTATCTTATTCAAACGTTTAAATTTAAGAAAATATTAATAATTAATTTGAAAATCATAATTTAAACGGTCGGATTTAGTTACCAAACTTTGATAATAAATTATTGAGAACAATGTCAAATATCTGTAAAATTTATTTGTAAATAACTGATTTTTGTTTGCATTAATAATTGCAAACAAAATTATTTCATGAATTATTTCATTTTCTATTTTTTATTTATTTTTATTTTATTTTATTTTATTTTGTACTCCAAAGTAAGAATCTCAGGAATCCGCTAGTAGATTATGGATGATTTCCCACCTTAATAAAATGTTTTGAAGTAAGATTTTGTGATTTTTCATGCTAAAAGTTGTTTACTATTGTTCTGCTACGCAGACATGAATATGAGAATTTAAATAAATAACAACCCACTTCTCTACCCCTCATGATACACCAGCGATTTCAGCTATTCTGCATGCATAGAGCGGTGTCAAAATGAATATATCTCAGTGAACATGAATAATGCAATACATCGAGGAATGTATGCATCGGAGGGAATGTTTTTTCTTACACGCAATGGCGGCAACTATTTTATGATCATCCCTAAATAGAAAAATTTGGAGTTCATAGTTAGCCTTTGATCTTAGAGCGTAACGCTAATTATACAAGTTACTGTTCAATTTAGAAAATGGAAGCAGGAATGTGACTGCGAGCGACACAGTATTTCATAAACCAGATTTAACCAACAGTACACGTAATTGGTGATACGTTGAAAAATATTTGATGATTTGATGATATGTGTATAACGGACGGTCGGATTTTGTAAGTTAATGAAATTATAAAAATAAATATTGAAAATCTTCCCCGCCCTCTAAAATATATATTTGCATGTTTTATCTATCTTTTTTCAACATGGCAGGAGTTGACAAATGTGTTGATTTTCAAATATTTTGTTTGTTCTACTTCCGAGTGAGAAGATAAACGTATATATTGGACAGAAATCTTAAAATCGCGAGCAAGTCTTATCTGGCGTTGTTTTCTATTTCTTCCTGGAAAACGTTTTTACTACGCATTGTAATTCTTGCCAGTACAATATTACGGTTACGTTTTCTGGTGAAATAAAATTCGTTGTGACAAATGTTTCCATAACTGGAGACCACAAAATTGCTGTCCCTCGCATCCCGATTATCGTGTCTTTTTCTGGAATCGTGGGCCTTCTTTGTTTCGACTCAGCATTACGTTTGAAATTAATTCAAATAAAACTAGTATAAAGGTGCTAACTACTGTAAAAAGATTTTAAAGCTTACATTAATTCATTTACTTTTGTTAATATTTGTTCATTTTCTACAGATTTATTGCATTTAATTACAGTGATATTGTATCATCATGTCAATAAAGTATTTTATAGTGCATTTGCACATATTTTAATAAAATAGATATTTTAATAAGTGGTACCAAAAATTTTTAGTTTGGGTTTTTGTGGTGCAAGTATCAGAAAAAGGTCTGAGAACTGAACTGCTGCCTTAGGGACTTCAATGCCTTCTCTTCGTCTTACAGAATATGGTAAATTTATTGCTTTAAAATTATCGGGATACTACCTACGTTACACCAACCAACTGTTTTATTCTATAATCCGAATTTTTATATTTTGCATTTCAAGAGATAATTCTCCCTCCTGTTCTTCGTATAAAGCAAGAATTAGAACGATTTCATCTTGTTTTATACGAAGAACAGGAGGGAGAATTATCCCTTGAAATGCAGATTTTCATTTTTCATCAGATGTATAACTAGAACCAGAGTGAAATTAGTAAGGATTTCATCTACACAGGCTGCACCTCTAAAATATTCTATGTGTGATTCATCTTCTGAATCTCATTGGCCACACTGGCTCTTATATTAAAAGAAAAACAGATTCTACGATCTGTGTTTGTCTAATAACGAGATTATGGTTTTGTTTGATGATTCACCAACACACCACTGCAAGGGACGTTTCCGTTTTACACTATTATTTCCAAGAAGACATTGTTAGCCTGTTAAAATTCCCACCAATGCAGGCTATTTTGCATGGCGTAATCAGTTGTTCAAACAGATCGAAGGAACAGCAACGGGCAGTTCTATCTCACCAACCTTAGGTGACTATTTTACGAACCATCTAGAAAAACAACTCTTTGATATTTATATTTACTGAACATCATCATTTATAACAGAAGATGGTTATTATCGATAGCATGTACATGGTGCACATGTGCTGTTATGATTCCCTTTTGTTAGACGAAATGATTAAAATTAAAAGCAATTTGATGTTTAATGAATACAGCAACCTACCATCCAAAAATTATTGATTATTATCATTCTTCAATCAGATTATAATCCGATGTGAATAGAATTTCAATAGATTACCTTAAAGGTACCTCCGAATAAATATCACGGACTCTTCGTAAAATCAGTCTATACACTTCCTTTAAACCAGCTCAGAAACAGTGTGTTCCTTCGTACCATCTGCAAAGGATACACTACGATCTCTTTTATTACCATGAGCCTATCGGGCAGCCTTCTCATACCATCTTTGCTCATTTGGACAGACAAACAGTTCTATTTTGGTTAGAATCGAAGAATATAATTTTGGAATCACAATTTTGAAAACCAAAAAGTCTGGCCTTGCTCTTCATACTATTGACACTAGGCAGAGCAGAGTTCTTTGGAATCAGATAAAAAGATTCTCCATTTCGGCAAGTGAAAATTTGAATGTATTTTTCTTATAACAGCTTTTACAGTTCATTTGAACTCTAATAATGTAATCATGTACTTTAGCTGAGACCAAGACACGAGAAAGTGAACATATGCTTCATGATTCATGCTTTATAAGACCATAACTACTGAATGTAGTTACGGTCTGTCTCCCCGATGATGATCACATGATGAAATGTGTGGATGAAATATATTGGAGTCTTTGAATAAAATTCTACTTATTTTTTGGTTGAATGTGCCGTGAAAATTTTTAATTATGTTTATTACGTATTTTACATACATTTGCATAAAGATATGACAGCACTCTTGTTTACCTTTTTTTTTGCTTTTAAATCCTTTTTAAAAATTTTAATTGTAAAGTTATAACCTAATTGAATATAACAATTAGATAGGAAGAAGGAAGAACAGATTGGAAGAATTAGAAGATTGTGAAGAGAAGAGAATATTTCTTGAAATACATACCTCAACAACATTAAAAAATGTATGACAAAACACATTGGCACCTCCTTTTATAAAATAAGGAGTTTTTGGAAGTTGTGAATTCTCTCTTTTTTCCCATTGTTTCCTCTGTAAAGAACGAAAAAAATTCAAAAATAGAAAATAAAAATAACCATTTTGATTAACATCACACTCTTCCGTTATTGTTTAATTGTTTACTTAAACAATAACAAATGAAACAAATTTCCGATATTGTTTAATTTTTCTTTAATTTTAAAATATATTTTCAAAACCCTGTATTTATCATTCAGGGATACATATAAGATAGAATTCCATAACTTACTAAAATAGGTTTTGTTTGTTGAGAGAGAGAGAGAGAAAGAGAGAGAGAGAGAGAGAGAGAGAGAGAGAGTGGAGTCACAACATTTTTGTTAGCACCTTTTCCGAATACTTGCAGACTGATGGGGTGGTTTATTTCATGTGCTTACAGTTGAATATGCTTTCTACGTAAATTTCGTAACAATTTTTGTCTAAACAATTTTATATGTAACACAAAATTAATTTAGAAGTTATTTAAAAGTTATAGCAATAATTCCTTAAATAATGATATTTAGGATACCAAAATTGGAGGCACATAAATCACAGAGTCAACTGTTGCTGTAACACTTCGTCGTTTCTCTCATTAAGACTTTATGGTAAGTGTAGAAAAATATATGAGGAAATTACGTACAAATTACTAATAAGATAAAGTCTGAGATCGCACAGATTTTGTATATATCTGTGCAAAATCTGTGCACAGATTTTGTATAAAGCTAAACCTCTTCCTCTGAATATTTCTTTACCTGAATTACAAGCTCTCCGATCGTTACGCTGATCCTAAACAAATTAAATAAATTGTTAAATTGTTATATTCTTTAAATACTAATACTACTGAAAAGATGCGATTCATGATAGTCCTACACGCATTTATGGCCTTCTTAAAAGTACACAAATCGGGTCATCCATTACGTCCATTAATTGATTGCATAGGATCTGCTACTTATTATCTGGCAAAATATCTTTCATGGCTTCTAAAATATTTTATTCAAAAACCACCTCTTAAAAATAGGGAAATGTGATTTGCTAGGGAGGCAGGTGATAGATTCAGCTGTAAATAGTACTAATGCCATTAATCGCTATGAATTTGGGATTAATTGTTAGCAGAAAATTAACAGTATACAGAGTGGGGTAATTAACACACACTGGGAGATTATAAGAGGAATGGGGTGTTGCAGTGTATGTATACTAATGCTCGAAGTATTCGGAATAAATGCAAAGAATTTTTGTCATTACTTAGTACAACTTGGCCAAAAATTATGGGATTTAGTGAGACTTGGTTAACTAAGAATAATATAGTTATAGGGGTTGAATGTAAGGGGTACAGTATTTTCAGGCAGGACAGAGGTGACAGAATGTGGGAAGGGGTTTTACTAATGACAGGCGAAGCGTTACGGCCAAAAAAGGTAGAGATGCCTCAAGGTGACGGGTATGTAGAGGGCAGTTCATTCGAGGCTGTTTGGTGTGAGATAGAGATGAACAGGGCGAAATATGTAATTGGTTGTTGCTGTAATCCAAGGGGTATAAGGGAGAATGTAGATAGTATGTATTGGCAAATTAGCACGGTGAGTGATGGTCGAGTAATTATTATGAGGGATTTTAACTTTGGGGACATAGATGTGAGAAGGAATGGTCACAAGGAACAAAGGAAATGGAGTTTATACAGTTGCTAAGAGATAACTACCTGAGACAGCATGTAATAGAAGGGACAAGGGATTCTAGAGTGTTAGATCTGGTCATCACACCGGAGAACATATCAATAAGTAATTTAGTTACAATGTCTTCACTTGGGGAAAGCGATCGTGTGGTCTTGACCTGGGAGATTGTAAGATGTGCTGAATATTCTATTAAGAAGGGGTATATGTGGAATTACAAGGCTGGTGATTATGACAAGCTGAGAAGTTAGCTTTCAGCAGTGCAATGGCATGAGAATTTGAAGGGGAGAGATGTTGATGATGCATGGGAGATTGTCAAGCAGTATTTAAAGAAAGCTGTATCACACTTTATTCCCAGAGGTAGAAGGATATATCAAGTAGGAGTAAGATGGATGAATAATATTATTAAGCAAGAGTTGTAAATAAAGAAAAGGTTGTGGAGGCAGTATAAAGAAAAAGGTGATGAGTGTTCCCATGAGCAGTACAAGGTACAAGCAAAGAGAGTAACCTGTATGGTAAGGAAGCCAAAGCTAATTATGAGAGGAAGCTAGCTGATTAATCCAAAAGAAACCCTAAGGAGTTCTTTCGCTATGTGGCAAGTAAAAGGAAGAATAACCATGGAAAGATTACTTTAAAAAGTGTTGATGGTAGAGAAATAACAGAAGCAAATCAAATAGCTGAGTTGCTTAGTGATCATTTTGCAAATGTGTACCATCGTGGTTGTGATAGCGCGGTGCTGAATGAGTCATTGACTGATGAGAGTCTAGAGATAGACAAAAATAGAGATGCTTAATATATTACAGAACCTTAATGCTAACACTTACATTGGGTTGGATGGCATATCGGCCCATGTGTTACGAGAATGTGCAAGAGAATTAGCACCTACTCTAACCAGGCTGTTTAATTTAAGCCTCAGTTCTGGTAAAGTATTGGTACTTTACCAGAACTGAGTGGAAAGAGGGGGAAATAATTCCACTGCACAATTGAGGATCCAAGACTGAGGTTGCAAATTATAGACCGATCAATATATCTGGAGTGGTGCTTAAAGCTTTCGAGAAATTGGTAAAAATTAGAATTCAGGATTGGGTGGACAGCAATATGATACTTTATAATGGGCAACATGGTTTTGTGAAAGGTAGGTCTTGCCTCAGTAACTTGTTTACTTCCTATAATAAAGTAACAGAGGAGTTGGATAAAACAAATCCTTACTCAGTGATACTGCTGGACTTTGCAAAGGCATTCGACAAGATTCCACACAGAACTCTGTTGCATAAATTAGAGCAAATGGGTATGGATCCGAAGCTGGTGATTTGGATTAGGGCAGGTTGTTCAACCCGTCGATCGCGGAGCGATTTTTGGTCGATCTCTTGTGTATTCCTCCTTACTTACAAATTTAATTAAAACTGAAAACATAATATTTTATTTATCATTATTTTGTATTATTTTTAATTCGCTTAAAGTGTATTGCTATTGGTTATTTATTTTTCGTTAAAATTGTCAAATCAGTAATTTTCTTATAATTCCGGGTAAATGAATTAATTTGGATCAGTGGAAGTCAAACAGCGAGCTGAGTGAATACGATTATAAGCAAAGTGTAAAAACTCGATTGTAGCTTAAATATTAAATATTCCCAAGCACATTACATCAATTTTTTACTTAGGTTAAGCCCCATGTGAATGTTGTAAAAAATAAACTTGTTTGTCTCGGTATAGTTTGTATTAGATGTTTTTGTAAATAACTCTTTTGAAGCTAACTGTATATACTGCTTTTATAAGAATATGTTAGAGTGTTAAAAACAAAGGCAATTTTTGTCGCCGAAGCGGTACATGGCGGCATTAGAAAGATTGTTATTGAAACTAGTATGTATGAGAAAGGCTTGCAGGCTCTAAGCGTAAACATCTCCGAAGTCAGTCAGAAAGAGTTCAAACAACTTTCCGATGGCCAGCAACTTACAATCAAAAGAAAGCGGAGGAGAACAAAATGCGTGCCGAACTTGAAACGTAAGATGAAAGACTCTTACCGATTCTTTGGGGGTTGCCAAACTTCATGCGAGGTCTCAGAGGAGACCTAATAAAAAGGGACTGAAGCAAGCAGAAGGGGTCTCGGTTCCAGAATTGCAGTCAGAGAGGAGGCTGCCCAGTCCAGAGTCGCAGTCAGAGAGACTGCTCGGATCCACGTTGCTTGAGAGAGGAGTTTCTCGGTTCAAGACGTCACTAGAGAGAGAGACTACTTCTAGGCCGCAGACAAGGTTTCAAATTGCCAAAAGGAAGAGTTCCAATTGCCGGAGAAAAGTTTCCAGGCCAGGTTAATGTAGACATTCACCAGTGTGTTGCGTTTTCATTACAATTTGATGAATCAAACGACTTCACTGATATTGCTCAGTTAATGGTATTTATTCGCATGGTATTTCAAGATTATTCAAGTAAAGAAGAACTTTTGAAAATTATACCATTATTGGGAAGGACTAGGGGAGAAGACATTTTTTCGGCATTTGATGAATTTGTGAAACAACACAAACTTCCGCTTTTTAAACTTGTGTCTATTACTACTGATGGTGCTCTTGCAATGATAGGTAATAAATCAGGCTTCGTTTCATTATGTAAAAACGATGACAGATGTCCAGATTTTTTAACGTACCACTGTATTATCCACCAACAAGTACTGTGTAGTAAAAGATTAAACACAAAAGATGTTTTGGATATTACATTTAAAATTGTAAATTCTGTTCGAGGAAAAGCCCTGCAACGGCGGTTATTTAAATTACAGGCAGATGATGATAGGGAACTTCTATTGCACAATAATGTTCGCTGGCTCAGCAGAAGTCAATTTTTAGAAATAGTTCTTGTATTAATTAACGATATAAAATTTTTTCTTGATGAAAAAGAAGATATTTATCCACAATTGAGTGATAAAAGATGGTTGTTACACTTATCATTTTTAGTAGATTTCTGTACCAAATTAAACAATTTAAATTTAGAGTTAAAAGATAGAGATAAAAATTTAATTGACATGTTAAGTTCAATAAAAACTTTCCAACAATACTTACTTTTATTAAAGAAAAATATAAATGACCGCGAATTTAGACATCTCCCATATTTATTAACATTTTGTGAGCAAAATCAAAAAATGCTTCGCTATGATTTAAAAGAATTTATTCGTGAAATAGAATTAGTTGAGCAAGAAATAAATTCAAGATTTAAAGATTTTAATAAAACTGAAATGATTGTACCTTTTATCAATAATCCATTTCAAGAAAACTTCAACATCACAGAAATTTCAAATAAAATTAGTGGGCTGTTTGATATAAACCAAGCTGAAGTAGAACTTGAGATAATAAACATTCAGAATAGTTTACATTTAGAATCAATAAACAATGAAGTAATTTGGAAGTATGCACATGAAAAATTACCAATATTAACTGATATTGCGCGAAAAATTCTGCCCTGTTTCGGATCGACATACTTATCAGAATCCGCTTTTTCAAATATGACCGTCATAAAAAAATCAATTCAAAAACCAAATTACAAATGATAATTTGGATGATTGTCTATGATTGGCCACTTCTTCATATCAACTTGGCTATGAAAATATTGTGAGGTCCAAACAATGCCAAATTTCACAATAATGTTTTTTTTTTTTTTTTTTTTTTTTTTAATCAACCAGCATTTCCTGTAACTTGTGAGTTTGTAATCAATTTGTTGTTTTTTCTAACTTTGGTTTTCCAAAATAGAGAAATAAATATTTTATTCCAATATATATATATATATATATATATATATATATTTTTTTTTTTTTTTTTTTTTTTTGTATTATTGTATTGATTTTAATACAAATATTTTTGTATTAAAATAATTAACAATGAATAACTTTTTATAAGAAAAGTAGCTCGCGTAGTAAAAAAGATTGAACACCACTGGATTAGGGGATGGCTAGTGGATAGATATCAAACAGTGGTATATGGAAGAGCTGAGTCCAGGAAAAGACAAGTGACTAGTGGTGTACCTCAAGGCTCAGTGCTTAGTCCTCTATTGTTTAATTTGTACATCAGTGATATTGGGAATACTTTGAAAGGAAATATCCACTTATTTGCTGATGATGCAAAATTAGGAAGAGCGATAGTCAATTCAGATGAGATATCTTGCAGTATGACTTAAATAGGCTGACGGTATGGACTAAAGTAAATGGCTGTCAGTTTAACGTGGATAAGTGTAAGATGCTGCACTTCGGGAGAATGAGATTATATGCTGTCTACTATATTCACGGAACTGAACTGCAAGAAGTTGACGAGGCAAGGGAGTCATTGTGGACAGAGAACTTAAGTTTAAAGGGCATATTGCGAAGATTGCCAAAACATCACATCAAATTACATGGTTGTTATAGAACACACTGACAAGCAGGGATAAGGAGGTTATTGTTCCACTTTATAAGGCATTAATAAGACCGCATTTGGACTACTGTGCACAGATCTGGTCACCTGGATTTCTTGTTGATGAAGAAATGGTGGAGCGGATTCAGAGGCGAGTTACAAAGATTTGCAGGTCTGTGGGATGTTCCCTACCCGGATAGAATGAAGATCAGTGGGCTCCAAAAATTAGCTGATAGACGTAAGAGAGGAGATATGATAGAGGCATATAAATTATTAAAGGGGTTTTATAGGATTGATACTGATGACATTTTAAGACCAGCTCAGGAAGGGAGAGAGAGAACGAGAGGCCATCCCTGGAGATTATTTAAGAGTGCGTTGCCAGAAGTGGTTGTGGATGCTTCGTCTGTGAATGAATTTAAGGAGACATATGATAGGTATTGTGTAAATAATGGTTAGTGTGTCAATGTGGGGTCTCCCGCGATGAGTCTTTTGACTCCATGGAGACACCGTAATAATAATAATAATTATTATTATTATTATTTTTATTTTTTTTATGTCTCAGTATAAGTTACATACAATAATAATATTTACAGTATTTACAATAAGGATTATACAGAATTTTTTTTTTTTATGTCTCAGATGAATTGCATACATAGTTGCTGTAGTAATTATATGTATATAATATTTATAACGCATTACAAGTGTGTATAGCAGATACTTGCAACTTAGTAATTTTCTTCCTCGAAGCTTAGGAGCTTATCTGAGGAAGATAATAGATGACAGAGGGTGGTGGTTTCATGGTTGTGTTCCTATAGTGGTCACAAGCCAGGTGTTGATTTTACTGTTTGTTGGTACGTGCTTGAAAGACTTCGACTGCTATTACAGTTTAACTTTTTTTTTTTTTTGTGCAAATAGGGTTGGATTTAGACATGGTGTGTTTGTTTCTTTGTGTTCCTGTAGTGGTGGTTTTTGAGAGGGGGGTTGTCGTGGTTTGTGTGTGTGTGTATGTGTGGTGGGGGAGAGAGAAACAGGAATTGCTCTAATTTTCATTCTCGCTATAATATTTATATAGTGCCTGTTTCAGCTCTCTGTATGTTCCTAGGTTTCTGTTGTCGAACGGCAGTTTGTTTATCATGTCAGGTACGTAGAAGTTTCGGGTGGCTTTGCCGTGGTGATTGTTGTACTTATATGTTATGTAGTTTGTTGACTGTGGTCTTGTTATTTGATATATTGTTCTGGTTACTCTATATATTGGGCTGTAGTAGTGTTTTAACATGAGTGTGTAGTGGCGTAAGTGTTTCACCTTAAATATTTTGTGTTTTGTCCATGCTTCCTGCATAAGAGTGGGTTGTTCCCAGAATATCAGTTTTATCATTTTATCTTGCAACCATTGTGGCCTGTTAAGTCTGTAGTCTGCGCATGATGTGATTGCATATCTTAAAATGTTTTCACATAATGCTTTATAGATTAGTATTTTTATGTGGGTTGGGGCAATGTCTTTTAATCTGTATAGTTTGCTTGCTATTATCCTAAGCTTGGTATGTAGGTAGTTTGTATGGCTATTCCAACTTTGATCTGCATCGAAGTGAAGTCCAAGGTAGCGTGTTGTTTTCACCTGTGTGATGGTTGTGATTTTAGGTTCTGCACTTTGTGTATAGGAGGATGAATGTTTGATAGTGAGATATTTAGTTTCTATGGGCAGGGTTTGGGGGTTTTTGAATATCATTAGCTTTGTTTTTCCAGGGTTTATATATATGCCGTTTTCGGTTAACCAGTTAGTGATTTGATTGATGTCGTGTTGCATATTTTTGTAAGCGATTTTTGCAGTGATGTGAATGAATACTATGGCAGTGTCGTCTGCATACTGGAAGATTTTACTTTTTAGGGGGAGTTGGCTTATGTCGTGTGTGTATATGTTAAATAGAATGGGAGATAGGACAGCTACTTGCGGTACTCCACAGGTTACATGTACCTCTTTGATGTGTGCTGATCCTATACGTGTGATGTGCCTTCTGTTTTTCGTGTATGCTTTAAACCACTGGAGTAGACGACCTCCAATTCCGATATGGGTAAGTTTCGTTAACAAGGTTTTATGTGTTAGTGTGTCAAATGCTTTTGTTAGGTCAATGAATACCACTAATGTTATTCTGTTTTTATCCAATGCAGCGTTTATTAGATCTGTGAAATCTTCCAGGAGTGTTGCTGTTCCTTTATTTTTTTGAAAGCCATATTGTGTTTTGGGTATGATTTGAAATTTTTCAACGTATGTGGAGAGTTTCTGATATACAATGCGCTCCATGATTTGGTTTGATTACAGGCAGCGTGGCGATAGGTCTGTAATTACTTATTATGTTTCTTTTTCCCTGTTTGTGTATGGGTGTGATTAATGCAGTCTTCAGTGTTTCAGGTATGTGTCCCGTTTCGAAGATTTTATTTAACAGTTTTTGTATAACTGGAAGTAGGTCGGTTGAGTGTTTCTTGATGTCTTTTGGTCTGATTCCGTCTATCCCCGGTCCTTTGTTACGATTAATTTGTTGAATTGCCAGTGATAGTTCTTCTTTTGTTACTGTGGGGAACCACATCGACTGGGTTGCTCGTGGACCTAGTGGAGAATGTTCGTATGTGTGAGGAAAGGTTGTTTCTTGTAGCTTTTGGACAGAGTTCACGAAGTGCTGATTAAAGTTGTTTGCCAACAGTTTAAGGGATTTGGGGTCGCAGGCAAAGCTGTGTTTTATTGTTTCTGAGGCAGTGGTTATGTGTATATTGTCCAGCATTTCATTAATCAGGTGCCAAGTTTCCTTTATGTCATTCTGTGCTGTTGTTAATTTCTTGCTGTAATAGTTTCTTTTTGCCGTTCGAATCTGGGTTGTTAGGAGATTCCGTTTTCTTTTGTATTCAGCTTTTAAAGCGATATTGTTCGGTGACTTCTTAAGTTGTTTCCATAGGGCATCTTTTCTTTGTATGTCTGTTAGTATGTTGTCTGTTATCCATGGATTTTGTTTCGTTTGGGGGCGTATTTTTATTTTTGTTAATGCTTTGTTGTATATTTTGTTAAATGCAAGTTTAAGATTATTATATACAGCTTCAGCAGAGTCTAAAGATGCTATCTGCATCCAGTCTGTTTTTCTGATTTCATCGTTCACTATTGCTTCGTTTACAATGCTGTGATACTGTTTTGTAGTCTCAGTGATATTTATGGGTTCTGGTTCAGTGTGTAACTGCAATGCTGTGAAATAATGGTCTGCTAGTTTGCATGTTATGACGGCTGCTGTGTGGCTGTTTGGAGGGGCCCTTATATTTATATGATCAATGCAGGTTGAGGTTGTTGTGTTTCCGACTATCTCTTCTCGTGTATGGGGTTATGTTATATGCCGATAATAGGTCTAGGTATTGTTCTGTGTTGTTATTTATGTTCCTAATGTTTATATTAATGTCTCCTATTATTATCAAGTATTTTGAGGTGCCTACTTTCGTGGCTGAAAGCCATCTGTTTAGTTCTTCTAGGAATTTTGTGGTGCTTAAGTTGGGTGGTCTGTATATTGCGTTTAATATCAGGGAGTTTTCTTGTTTGATGTTTTTAATTTCGATGCATATGTTTTCTGCGTATTCTAATTTATAGTTTATTTCTGTTACTTCTAGTTTATGTTTGGTAAATATTATTATACCACCGCCTCGTTTTGTTTGTCTGCAGTGTTTGTGTTGTTGGAAGTGTGGCATTTGGTAGGAGGATGCCTCTTCGTTTGTCGTAGATACTTTAGTCAGTATTAAAATGTCTATTTCGTCTATATCTTCCTTCAAATAAGCTTGCAGGGTCAGCCAGTATTTTTGAATGCTTCTGATGTTGATGTGTTGAACAGATAGTTCTTTTTTGGGGATTGTCAGTTGTTTCCATTCTGATATTGATTTCAGAATGTGGCAATTATCATGTTCCGGAGTGATTACGTCTGCTTGATGGTGTGCATTCATGTTGGTTGGGGTGCTGGTCCCTCTTTACGAGTTGTCAATATTCCTTTCAATGTGACAGCCTGTTGAGGTCATTTACGGATTTTATTTCGATTGGTTTTGAGTCTTGTGTCTTTCTAAGGAATATTTTGCTGTCTCTTATCCATATAAACTGGTAATTGTTTTCTGTTTTTACTTTCCTTGCTTGGTAGAATATTTTCTGATAGTGTGAAGTAAGGTATTCAGACAAGTATATTGGGGTGTTGTCGTGGTCTCCTTTCAGATCCTTTACTACGGGATTTTTAATCCTGCTAGCTTTTATAAGTGTAGTTTTTGTTAGGCTGTTGGTGAGTCGCACTACGACAGGAGAAGGACGGATATTATTTTCTCTTTTCCTTTTTTGTGGTAACCGATGCACTGACTGGATATCTCTTGGTTCAATGGGGGAGCCGATTTTTTGGCTTAGTTGTATTACAGTGTCTGTTAGAGGTTCCATAGCTATTTCTGGGAGACCATTTATGAAGAGGTTATTTTTTGTGCTGCTGTTGGTTTGAGAGCTCGTACTGTTGATTTAGAGAGTTTAGTTCTTGCCGTAGGTCCGTTGTCTCTTTAATTAAATTATGCTGTCGTTCAGTTAGCTCTTTGGCGCAGTTTTTAATTTCTCTAACGGTCTGTAACATATCTTCTATCGAGTTATTATTAAATTTAATAAATGCCTCGTATTGGTTAAATTTTTCTGTAATTTGTGCGGTATGTTTTTTAAATAGTTCTCCAACAAAAACCATTAAACAGTCTTTTAGGTTGTAATCTATTTTCAAGTAATGCATTTAAAGATGGCTCACCTGGGTTTCCGTTGTTGTTTTCTTTGTTTTTAATTCCCTCTGTTGTTGATAGCTGTTTACTGCCTGCGGTTGTTTTCTGCGTTGGCTGTTTTCCGCCTGCGGTCGAAGGCGACGTTCCCTTGTTATCTCTGCAATGGGGACACTTCCACTCGTCACGATTTTTGTTTGATTTTCGCTGCCAGGTAGTCTCGGACAATCCTGAACATACAAAATGCATGTTTCTTTGGCAGTTCCTACATGTTACGTGGTTTTCTTCCCCCGTTAGGTCTTCTTGGCATTTGTAGCACTTCATACTTCTTGTTTGACGATCTTGCTGTATTTTCTAATATGGCGTCTTCCTTTGTTCTCTTCTCGCGTAGTTGACCAACGTATACTTCGAACTTTGAATACTTATATTTTACTTGTTACTTAACAGATACTTACAGTTTTTACATCTATATGTTCGTCTTGAAGAACGGAGTTCACTGATGTACTTTAAATTTTAATTCACAAGAAAAGATCTACTTTGCAACTTAAAATATGGGAGCATCGAAATAGCGTGCTTGTGACTGCTTGCTGCTAAGGCGCCCTCTACATTATAATAATATTATATAATAATAATAATAATAATAATAATAATAATAATAATAATAATAATAATAATAATAATAATAATAATATGAAAATTGTTTTCATCTTTAAAGAAAAAAAATTGAAGATCTTCAAGAATCTGAAATGACGGTTTCCTTTGATTCAATGATTACAAATACATCCTTTCAAGAAACGCTACAGCTATTAGAAGTGTGTTTCCCTGATGACATCGAGAAATTATTTCAATAATTGACGATATCTCGATATGTTGAAATAATTTATTATTTCAGCAGATTGAGGGTATGCGATAGGTAGTCCTATATCACTTTCTTTGGCTGATTATTTTATATAGCATTTAGAGGATCGGATTTCTAACACAATTTCTCTTCAACCTCACAGTTGGCAACGTTTTGTCGATGATATCTTTGCAATTTGGTCTCATCTAAAACAGAACTACTTCATTTATAGATAAAATTAACTCCTTTTATACCCGAATCAACTTCACTATTGAACGTCTCTTTTATTAAAAGAATTAAATAAAATAAGCCTTACTGTATTACTTAATGGATACAGCGAGACCTTGGTACAGAAAATATTTGATAATTATCATTCCCCTTCCAGACTGCAATCTGCTGTTAATAGGATCAGCATAACCTACCTTAAAGGAACATCTGAACAAATAGCAAGGACCCTTCGCAGATATAATTTGTATTCCACCTTTAAACAAGCCCTGAAGTTGTCACCTTTCTTATCCATATTAACATCAAGATTATGTATCAAAGATACATCATCACCTCTATTCTAGCCTGATGTTTGTCAAGTAACCTGTTCGCGTCATCTTTGCTACTTTAAACAGACTGGCCGTTCTGCTACTATTAGAATCGAAGAACATCAGTATTATATTAGGTATTTGGAATCTTGAGAATCCTACGCCTCTATCCTAATCGTAATCAGACAGAGTGTATACCTATCTCTAAGTTTTAGAAGTGATTGTTATTAATTGTTGATAATATTTATTTAATTAATTAAGTATACATACCCACATTTCTGTGGGTAATTATAATTAAACGTTTTATGAATGTATACAATATATTCACATAAAATAGAAAATCCTCACCGAAAATCCTACCGCGAAAAGGGTCCAAGTAAGGCTTAATCCAAGGGGACTCGTGGCACCAGGCATCACTTCCCTAGCAAAAAAAAAAAAAAATGAATTTACAGATTACTTGCATTAGTTTAGAAGATAATGTTTAGTTCACAGTTCACAGATTTTCATTTAGAGATTGCTACATTTTACCATTTTTACATTATCTGTCCTTATTTTAAATCAAATCTAAAATATAATAATAAAAAATGAATGCTTATCTTTATATATGAGGCAGATAATTTTCAATATCTAGAACAATAATAATTAAAAATAAAGATCTACGCTTTAGTCATTTTTATTTTTAGTTTAAATCAAGGATGGCGACAATTCCAAGAATTCAAAATTCTTAGAGGTATATTAATATGCCTCTATAATTATTTAAATTAAATATCTATAATTAAATTGTAGTGTAATTTGTTGCTTACATTCCAAATGAAAGGACATTCTAGAAATCAAAATCGATTTATTATTTTCTAAAGTGTATTAGGTTATGTTCCTTTAATATCAGTGAGTTAGCGATCTCATACGGAGGTAGTAGGGTTACTGTTTCTGGAAACTTGGATGATATTCTTCTGAAAAATTGGCGTTACATAGTGTATTAATGGGCGATAAGTGTCGAAGTTTATCGAGGGTGGTCTGAAACGTGTCCAGCCTCGACCATAGATGGCAAAACTATCGGCAAGAGATTTTTTCTCTAAGTTGGTACATCTGTCATAAGCATTCATGTGAAATATCAAGTAGTTTGTTCTTGATACAGCTGTCTGAAGCAAACGTTTTGTCTGTATCCCTTGAAATGGATAAAATTGAGTATCGTGCGGTTACACAATTCTTTGTAAAAGAAGCTTTAACGCCAAAATAAATTCATTTGAATTTCATAAAAGTTTATGTGCGTTCTTCTCCTTTGTTTTCGACAATTAAGAAATGGGCTTCAGATTTTAAAGGTGACCGTACCAGCCTTGCAGATGATCCACTTGAATGACGTCCAAAAAAGTGTAACACCATAAATCATTGATTAAGTGCAAGATATGACACTATATGACCGGTGAGTTAAAGTGAGTTAAATTGCTGAGACTATAGGCGTTTTTCAAAAGAACATGTAGGATATATTTTGCATGAAGAATTGCAAATGAAAACTTTGCGCAAGATGGGTGCAGGTTTTTGTTCTGTTTTTGATCTGCTCACAGCAGATCAAAAACGTACTCGCATGAAAATCTCTGAACAGTGCTTGAAACGCTTTAACAAGAATAAAACTGATTTTGTGCATCGATTTATTACTATGGAAGAGACATGGATTCACCATTACACACCAGAAACCAAACAGTAGTCAAAACAGTGGACAGAAGCCGGTGTTCAGCGCCAAAGAAAACAAAGTCGGTTTCCCGAAAGCATGACCATCAGGAATGGTCATGCTTTCGGGATGCTAAAGGCATTTTTGTAAATTAATTATCTTGAATAGGGTAAAGCAATAACAGTGGAATATTATCCTGATCTTTTAACCAGACTGGACAAAAATATTCGTGAGAAAAGACCCGGTTTGCAGAAGAAAAAAATCATCTTTCATCAGGACAATGCACCTGTCCACGAAGGGAAAATTAAGGGATCTGCATTGTAAAGTGTTATAACATCTACCATATTCCTCACATTTGGCTCCCTCTGACCTCTACCTCTTACCAGAACTAAAACTCTTCCTCCTGGTCAGCGTTTTTCTTAGAATCAAGAGGTGATTGCAGCTGTAGAGTGGTATTTTGCAGATCTTACTGAGAACCACTATAGGGACGAGATAATGGGGATGGAGCATCGCTGGAATAAAGGTATTAGTCTTAATGGATATTATGTTGAAAAATAAAAAATAGTTTTGAAATTATAAATTCGTTTTTTCATTGTTAGGCCGAAAACGTTTCAGACCATCCTCGTATATTAGATTATATACCGGATTATACACATACTGGTCACTGAATCAGAAATATTTATTTTACTTATAGGATACCGCTGTTCACTGTCACTGTCAATATCGGGCTCAGTTCACTGCTCATAGTTAGGTGAGATATGGGACTGAACAGTCTTCGTTAAATGTTTCTGTCGATTGCTGCGCACAGGGAGGTCTGTTTGTACGACGGCCTTCTCAGACGACGGCGATGTCATTCCTGAAAGACTGTTAAGCTTCTTGGTGGGTTATTTTTGCACTGATTTAATACCTGGGATATCTCACCTTTTGGTAAACTAATCAGCTCTTCAGATTTTGAAATCGTGGCTATGATACACCCCTGCACTCACAAACCTATTTCGTTTTACTTAAATTCACTTCCTTTTACTGGAGATGAATAGCTCCACATTCATCTCCTATTAAAACATTCATATACCTTGGGAATATAAAGAATTACTTTGACAAAAGATGTAATAAAGAAAATATAACATTTATTTCAAGTAAATTAAATAAAGACATACGGAAAGGATTTATAAAAGCATCTATATGGAGTGTATTCTTGTATGGTTGTGAGACTTGGCCTATAACAGCAGAAGACTGGAAAAGAATTGAAAGATTTGAAATATACTGCTGGAGAGTATTATTAGGAGTAAATTGGAGAGAAAGAAAAACGAGTTAAGAAGTTTTGCGTGAAATCAAAGAGAACCTAATATTGAAGAAGACTAACATGGAATGAAAGAAAATTACTGGGACAAGTCTATAGACATAACAAATGGATTACAATAGAAGATGAGGCATGCATTCTTAATCAAGGTGCTTAGATTACATAATAGCTAAGCACCTTGATTAAGAATTCATGTCTCATCTTCTATCCATGTCAACCGGGAATGTCCTTTATATGATGATGACAATTCGTCTCCTATGCTAATTACTCTTCCTCGCCGTATTGAAGTATTTTGCCAAAGCATACCAGTTATATCTTCCTTTGAAGTTTTTTGCGTGCTAATGTTCATCTAAAACCAGATATCCTTAAATGCATTGCCTTTCAGTTTTGCCAATGCATACCAGTACATACTAATTTTGCCAATGCATACCAATTACATCTTTCTTTGAAGATTTTTGCGTGCTAATGTTTATCTCAAACTAGATATCCTTAAATACATTGCCTTTTAGTTTTGCAATTGCATACAATTCATACTAATTTTACCAATGCATGCCAATTACATCTGTCATGTGCAACTCTATGATGTGCAAAGCTAATTTATCAAGAATAAAATATATTTAAATATTTATTTAAATATCTATAAATATCTATATATTTGATTCATATATTGTAAACTATTCCTGGAGATCCATTCAAATGATAGATCAAGTAGTGGCATCGGGAAGAAAGAAAAGTGGGACAGTTCCTTCTAGGTTGAGGTTTTCAGGATTTTAGCTTACTTGATGTATATTCTAACAATTCTTGTTTTTTCTGTTTATAACACTCATAGCGAAGTCAAATAATCCAATTGGATGATAAATGAATATATTTAATTAGGCTTCTCCATGAAGCAAAGAAGTAATAAACTTATGTGAAACAAAGGTTTTTTTTTTTTTTTCTACTTACCCAACATTTGCTTTTGATAAATATTCCGTCTCGGTTCTCAGGGGAGTGTCGAATTCATGCATTATTTCAAATTCTGTCGGTATGTCGATTGACGTAACTGGACGAGCCTATAATTCAAGAAATATTCTCGATGTGATATCAGTTTCATTTCAAATTCATACAACAGAACGGTAGTTTCACACATAGCAGAAAGACAAAGTATGCGTGAGTAGATATGTGGTTGACGATTTTGCTCTTGCCCAGAGAGAAAGAGAGAGAAAGAATAGGTAGGGTGAAATGATCATAATTTCTAAAATTTTAACTGGTAAGAAATAGTCTCAATGTTAGGAAAAAATCAAGTTCTAAGGTTACAAACTGAAGATATCGGTGTCAAAATAACATCGTTTAATATAAAGACTGAAAACAAAAAACATTCAGTTCAGGATGTGGGGGTATAAAGACACAGTGGGGGCATGCAATTTACCAAGCCTCTGAGAGAGGAGTATGATACACATAAATCAGTAATGTGTTACTCTGAAAGATATTTTTCATAGAACTGGAGAGGGGGAACAAGGCCTCTTTTTCGCCCTCCTCGTTCTTTGTAAACTGTATAAGTAGGATGCGAGGAGGTTCTTTGCATGGGTTGAGCAAAATGTGCGATGAATGCAGATACGTTCGATGAGTCTCAGTATGCAAATGGGCAGAATACCGTATAGACTGAAAACAAAAAACATTCAGTTCAGCAATGATGAGCTTTTAGTTGATGATTTGATGAGCTGATAATTTGTCGAATTGATGAGCTTTTAGTGCGATAGTGTGTGCTTCTCGCAATGAATCTTTTGACTCCATATAAGTCTGGTATTTGATAATAATAATAATAATAATAATAATAATAATAATAATAATAATAATAATAATAATAATAATAATAATCTACAAGAAGTCGGCTTTGGTGTAAAATTTGTCTTCTTATGAAGGACTCTGGTTTAATGAAGGCAGCACATTCCACAAGATCATATTTTGTTCATTTTCATACAATTTCATGAAGGAGATGTTCTGGATTGTAAAAGCAATTTTAATCCATAGGAGTAAGAAAATTAGCATCTACCTGGATTTCAATTTAGGACGTTTGTTTTCTTTGGGTCAAGCAAGGATTAATATTTTATTGTTAAAGGCTCATTGAAACCATTTGCTAAGAATGTGACTTAACTTTCTGTAATTGTTGAAGCATGTAGTAAGGCATTCGTAGAACACAAAGCGTGGACATGCTGCACTGCAGTTTTCATGGCAACTTTTTTTTTCTGAAACGGAGGATGGTGAAGGCGATGTATGGATATATTGCCTTGTATGTGTTTTCTTATGAAGTACAAATATCTCAAGACTTCTATCTCGTCGATGAAGAATCAATATATCTAAAAACAAGGCAAAATATCTTAATAAGAACATGTCAGATAACTAACGATGTAACATGTAAGCACAATAATCTTTATTGTTCTTACATATTGTGCTTCAGTGACCCATGATTATTACATTTCTCTCTCTCTCTCTCTCTCTCTGTGTGTGTGTGTGTGTGTGTGTGTGTGTGTGTGTGTGTGTGTGTGTGTGTGTGTGTGTGTGTGTGTGTGTGTGTGTGTGTGTGTGTGTGTGTGTGTGTGTGTGTGTGTGTGTGTGTGTGTGTGTGTGTGTGTGTGTGTGTGTGTGTGTGTGTGTGTGTGTGTGTGTGTGTGTGTGTGTGTGGTGCGTGCGTGCGTGTGCGTGCATGTGTTTCCCATGCTAATGCAGTGATATATACCTGAACTACTGAACATAGTTACAAAACCAACAATAAACAATAACTAATAAACGTGTTCCTGAGATAACTATAAAACAATTTTCGAAGAGGCACCTTACACCTCATCCAAAATGAATGTTAATAAAAACAAGAAAAAGATGTATTTATCTTACTAGTATCGTAAATACAGAATTCTAAATATGAATGAATTGTAAATGCATATTTATGTGAGCAACGTTTAATCCTAATTAGTACTGAAATTAAACATTAGAATTCCATCTACATTATATACACAGCACAATATTACAATATGGAACATATAACCTGTGTATGTGTATGTATTTGCACCTATGTACACATGTACATTTTATAAATGGTATGCAGGAAGTTTGATTGATCCATAAACAAATTGTTATCCAGAGTATTATTATTGTAGAAGTCTTCATGTAACCATGTTGTTTCCTCTTATTCACATATAATTCAGTTCGATCATTAAGCACTAGAATCTCAGCTAGCACTTGTTTGTAACTGAACCTGATTTTCCTGCACTCAAATAGAATTAATGAGGTTTTTTTATGTGAGATTCCAGCTTTTCTTTGCAAACTGATAAGTTGCGGTCCTTCAGTTTATTTGTGGAGGAGGGGCATGTGAGGAATTGCGAACATTTCCACAACAGTTTGATCGATCAAATGAGAAACCCCAAGGATTATTTAAATCACATTTGTTTAGCAGAGGTCATATTAGAAGGCAGGTCTCTTCTTGATTTGCTGGACCTTGGAAGGTTGAGTCAGTTTATCTTGTGGCAAAGTGTGTAGCATTTTATCACAATTCAGATATTTGGATGTCGATTTTTTTTAAGGCACCCTTTCTTTTAATTTTAGTTGTAGATCAAATTATCTTCTGAATTAAATTCTAATAATTGTCTTATTAAGAGGTGTGGTGCTCGAATCAAGGTGTTTATCATTAATCATGATAAACAATTATAATGATTAATGATGAATTTGATTGGAAAACATGTTCACGCGCGCGTACACACACAGTGTTGTGCGTGTGTTCAAAGGATATTATTTTAATCAAATTATTTTAATATTACTGCATTTCATTGGAAATGTTACACTGATTGGAGATTATCGTATTTTTAGTTGAATATATTGTGGGGCGACTGCGATGAAGTTCTGTTATTGCGATTAAGACTCTTTTTACTCTTTCGCTTTCTGATGGCTTCCAGTTGGATACTGTTGTTGTAGAGCTCTTTTACAATCCTTTTGGATACGTTAACTAAACATGTTTACATGTATGTGTTTTATCTACAAGACCACTATTCCTTACTTGAGAGTTATAAAAAGTGAATTAAATTCCGATAATTGTCATATTAAGAGGTGTTACGGTGCTCGAATCAATGTGTTTATCATTAATCATGATAAACAATTATAATGATTAATTTGACCAAATATTTGTACATATTAATAATTAATATTAATTAATTAATTATAATTAGGTTTAAAAATTGAACTGGTCTAGTTCGCTATTCGTTATTAAGTACGTACACACCTGTAGTAAGTAAACATCTTTCCCTATTAGTCCCCATTCCATATCCCTAGGTGCACAGCATTCGTTTTCTACCTATTAAAGAAAAAACAAACTTCAATATTCTGAAAGAAGAATTTCAAGGAGAAAAATAGTACTAATGAAAACTTAAGAATTTTTTCTTCCCAGTCCGATGAAGAAATAATATGTTGATTACAGCAATATCTTATATTTGTCATTTTTAATTATATTTTCTTAGGCTTCTGATTACCAGGTTTATCACATATTATACTATTATATATTATATCATATATCATATATAAATGAATGTTTCAATTTCACTACCCAAGTGCAGCATTAATCAACTATATAATGGGTTTAACAACTTGTTGCCCTCGAAACTGCTGTAAAAATCATTATCATCATAATCAAAGCCCGTATGTTGTTACACCTGATATCTTAAGAATGTAGAATTCTCAGCTATCATGGTGTAACATGAAGAATAAATAAAATAAATTAAAAACCCTGCATAAAAGATAATAGTTGAATTAATTAAAAGAAAAAGAAAGATTCTTTCATCCAATAAAATATATAAAATATAAAGGTTTTGTTAAACCAACTAACAAAAGAAAGAATGTATTAATATTGTGATATGATTTAAATAAGAAAAGTTAAATAAATAAGACAGAAAAGGATTGGTCATAAAAGATGGTATGTGAGAGGCTAGAGATTAAGTTATTAAGTAAATTCGTAGAAAAATTTTGAAAGGGATTAAGTTAGAGGCTAGCACAAGAAAAACAACAGAAAATCGCTGGGTCAATTCCCGGATTGAGACATCGTCACGGACTCGCTGATCAAAGGACGTTTGGTAGAAAAACGCCACCCTAATTGGTCGGTGAAGTAAAAACAAGAAGGGGGCGGAGAAAAGAAGTTAGAAAAAGTGCCGTTAGGAGAACAGGTATAAAAGGGTTGAAAACCCCCCCACGAGGCTTTTTTGGGTTTTGGTTTTGATTCTGTTCCAAAGGAGTCCTTCGCGAGCTCTTTCGTTGGGATTTCACGGTGATTTCCTGAATGGCGAGATTGGAGTTATATCTTCGGCGCCACAACACGGAAACAAAAGTGAGCGGAATTTCGGTTCCGTATTTCCTATGTGAGAAGCGAAGAATGCTATATAGTCGAGGAAAAGAAAACATATTCTTTGTGTTCCAACTTCAGTGACAACTACGGAAAGAGGTAAAGAAATCGATGTCCAGGTGGCGAGTTGCACAGCCGATATATAAATGATTCAGAGTGTGTTCGGAGTTACGAAAAGTTAAGCCAGCATAAGCCTAGTTCAATTCCAAAAAGAACGTAGGAGAAGCAGATTGTCGGTGAGGTTATATCAAGATAGTTCAATCAGAAGAAAGTAAAGGTCCATGTGAAAAACCCAAGAAAGAAAGGTACTGTAAAATATATCTAATGTTAACTAAAAATGTGTCTGTGATAAGTATCATTATTCTAATACGGAACTGTTGAAGTGACCAAGGAAAATTTATACTAGGACTTTAGTATCTGACAGAATATATTAAAGTAAGCTGGCTAGTGTTAATGTTATGTGAATAATTAAGTGTCCTGAGAATTTTGCATGTCTATTGTAATGTACTGGAAAGTTAAAATGTCATAGTTGTATATTAGTACAAAAAAAAATGGTTTAGTTAATCTACTTAAGTTTGAATAGTTAAATAGTGTGAATTAATCTTATGTGTCCATATCAAGTGAATTTATGTGTTGAATGTGTATGGCGGCATGATCGTAATACTCATTATAGGATCATAGCCTAATTACTTGTATTAAGCTAATGTTAGTTTGTAAGTATTTAGTTTAGCATTAAATTGAGTAATCACAAAAAAATTGAATTTGTACCATGTTAAGGAATTTAATAAACCTTTGATCAATGATAAAAGAGTTGTCTGAAATTGCTGTCCAATGCACCACTTGAAAAATTTCGAACCTAATCACGCGGGAAATCAATGTTAAGAAACGAGATAAAGTGTCACGACTGCAGCATAGTTACTCTTTCAGACATATTTGAGTTCTTCCTCCTTGTTTTTGTATATATTATCTCAAACTAAATATCCCAAAAGGCGCAGTATAAATACAAATATTAGGGGTACTAAGGGGAGAAATAACTTAGATATTAGTATAAGTTTTGGTGATATATCGTGCGTAGATAAAAGGAGAACATAAATAAGAAGCAATTGTTAGATAGAATAAAAATCGTAAAATGGGACACAACATAAATGGCGCAGCCGGTAGGATTTAAAGTATAAGAAAGTTAATAGAATAGAATAAGAAGAATAGGTCACAACAATGTATTCTCGGAGGGGAATTGTATACAGAATACAATGATAGTAGTACATGAAAGGTGTACAGCTTTGCGAACTTCCTATTTTTAATCTGAATTAGTCTACTATCTGTCAGGATTCTAATATTGTCACATCTTATATTTCAGTCTTCTAAGATTCTTCTTACTGCATGAATATATTCAGATCTTGATCTTTTCTTCTTCTTCTGGGTATTTTTTCTGCATTTCTTTCATCAAATGCTAGTTTTTTTAAACTTGCCTCTTCCATTCAATATAGATCGAGATCAGCTCTACACGCACACACACGAATTCAAACATATCAAATATAACAAATTCCTTCATAGTATCTCCATTTTAATACAGTTCAGCTATTGATGGCAATTGTTCACTTCCATAATATTTTCCACATTCTCTCATGTATGCCTGTACGTCAGTGTATTATTACTTTCTGTCTTATTCCATTGCTAAATTTGTAGTCTCCTTTTTTATTTAATTTGTCATCTCTAAAATTTGGGCATCTTTTATGTATTCTGCGAGAAAAATATGCTTATATTACATTAAAAAGTACTATATCGCTCACTAGATGAACCAGAAGCACGCTGTACTTCTGTACGTCCAACAACTGAACCGAAGGTTGTTACATTATCTGCCATGAGAATCATACGGACACAGGCTTAATCAGTAATAGCAATGCGCAAACAATTAACGTTTTTGCTTGTCTTAGAATAATTGCTGAAATATTAGCGACAGATAAGTTTTAGTAATAACTTCAGTGCAATGTTGTTATTTTCAATTAAGTTTAACATTACTTTTATTGTAGTATGATAAATGAAATAGTCCATTTTAGCTTATGAGCTATTTCATATGGAATCAAAAATAATATAAAACTTACTGAAGTATCCTGTTTTCAAATTTCAAAAAAAAAAAAAAACCTTAAAATCCAACGCTTTTATTGCACTATTTTAGTCATCGAGATGATGCTGCTGAAAAATTTTCCATTTCGTTCACTATGCAATTTCACAATCGTGCAGTCTAAAGTAAACTCACCCAAACACCAACTTCGCCCAATAATAATGCTTGTGCTTCGCTCAGGCAACACTTTTTAGCCTCCTCATCGGAAACGTCTTCTTCTCTTGTACCGCTGGAGGCTGAAACAAAAATATCATTTAATGTGATTACCATGATCAGGATTGGGATTTTAAGAAAGGAAAGAGACAAAATAATAAAAAACACTTCATGATAATGATTATTTCATGATGGAATATTAATAACAGAAATAGCTAAATAATCATTTCGATCAAACATAGAAAATCAAAAATTGTTCTAATTGGAAGATGCCATTAGTGTACTGATAGAAGAAAAGATTGCAGTATGCGCCCCTCTTAATGAGAGCTGTCGGAGATTTTTGAACGCAGTTATGCCATGAAAATATGATTCTCCCCCGTATTCAGTTGTTGTTTTTGTTTCAGAATTACGGTTGAAGCAATCTATGAGGGCAGTCCTATGTCTGTCAGCTTCGTTCGCTATAACGAAAAATCCGTTGGACGTTTTTCACTTAGTTAGACTCTAAATTATATAGTTAGTCATTTATACAAGCAAACAAAGTTTGCGCCTGAAATATCTTCAGGACTGGGGCAACTCTCGGTAAAGATGGTATAAGTTCTCATCACTTGACTTAGGTATCTCGCATAATACAAAGGACATCTCCTTGCGGACATGTATAATGCTATGCATTAAGGAAAAGGCCACTAGCCAGATCGGTGTCTACCTTTATTGAGATCCCTTCCATTAATGCATATCATTATATACATATCCGCAAGGAGATGTGCTTTGCATTATGGGAGATAATAAGGCAAGTGATGAGAACTTATACTAACTTTACTACGAGTTGCCTCAGTTCTGAAGATACTTCAGGTGCAAAGTTTCTTTGCTTACACTTGGATAAAGGATTAAACTAAATATATAACGAAAACCCATGTTTTTAGGAGAATAAACTTTGTACTTCCATAGGGGACGAGATGAAAAGTCGTTATAAAAAGTTCTTCATGTTCCTGGTGGGACTCAGACCTAGGTCTTTTCAAGTAAAGGGCATTGTTGATACCAAATGATACACGGAGACTATCTCAATTGGAGATAGTCTCCGTGAATCATTTGATATCAATTCAATCTGGGAGTGAATAAGTTTCCCTATTGGTTAATGTTCACAAATTAAGGACGACAGAAATTTGAATTTCCATGGTGTATGATATTTCAGCTCTTTGAGCATTATAAACTACCGTATAAACAAAGACAATGACCAAATATTCAAATAAATAAGATTCAAAGATTATTTCTCTTAAGATTAGTACTATTCAATTTTACATTTAGAAGCTGAAAGTGCAATGCAGCATAGTTCTACTAAAATGTGTCACAGCATTGTATTTTTTTTTTTAGCAATTACTTTGACGAGTCGGGTGGCTTAGCGCTTATAAATTGCTGGAAGTAATTTAGATTGAAAATTGCTTATAAAAAGCAACTAAGAAGCCCTAAATCGCTGTCACGTGGCAGTCAAGTGATGCAATGTGAACGATGAACTTCATTGTTTGTTTTCAGGTCATAGCTTAAGCTTTTAATATCTAATTGATCTTTCCAGAAGTTGCTTATCTTCCAGTGCAAATGCTTCTCCCACTGCTGAAGAACACATCCGCAACATAAAGAAAATTTCGACATCAGTATAACTCGAAGACCTCTAATTTTTTAATAGCAATACATATTACCAGAGTGTTTAAAAAATAAATAAGATCGCAAAAATGTTTGTGTTTTCGCATTTTTCTTTATGTGAATGGAATGGCAGTTTTCTTTGTGTTGCATGGGAATCTTTATGTGATACCTGATATGTCACGTGGTCATCTCTTACTGACGATCCATTACTTGCAAGATGACGAAGTAGAAGCGAGAGTGCCATCTGATTTCGACACGTTAATGGCACAGTATTTGTCAACATTTAAGAAAAGGGTACAAAACGAACGTAACACGAAACGTGTTTGGGTTTAGTATAGATTATTTTAATGGGAGATTCAAATCTCTTTAAATCAATAAATTGACTAACGTGTGTCAACATCCTTAACTAGAAAATGCGAACTATTTTACGTTGTAATTCCGTGAAAAACTTGATTCTGACTAAGATATAAGAATAATACACAATTTCATTTTGGTATTATTTTTTTGAGAGATCCACGTATTCTGAATGAATGAAACAACTGAAAGTACAATAGAATACGAATGTACAAAACCGAAAAAAAACCTCTTTGTATCTTACCGTCTTGAACAATCTTCTTACTTTTACTGCCCACAGAGATGGAAGAAATTTTAAGGTGATTCTTGAGATCTCTTTTCAGGGTTATTGTGTCCGGCTCCGCGGAAGCCGATACGACAGACTAGAAAGGAAAAATAGAAGTCTACATTTGGTGATTGGAATCTGATGAAACAATAGTTTTTCAGTTAACTACTGAAAACATATAATTGTTTTGTTTGTTAAAAAAATCAATTTAAATAACATGCAAAAAATAAACAGATTCATAAACTTTTTAATTATTATGAACTTCTGTATTAATGGAACCGAGAAGTGGTCGATTTTTTTCTCTGACTCACTGCTGAATGACACTGCTACAGTTAATACAAGGTTGCCCGCTGTCCTTAGGTAGAGGGTGTCATTCGCAGTTTATTTTAGTTTTATCCTAATTGTTGAAAGAACCACCTCAGGAGTGTGATGTCATTTGCGAATTCTACTTTTCGAATAAGAGCAGGGTAAACGCTCAAATTCCCTTCCGGAGTGGGCACAATTAACAGACCTCAAATATTTATTGGTTTTACTAGTTCAGAAATCGACTAATAATTGCTGCTTTGTGGATGTCCATCTGCCAGCAAAACGAATGAAACAATGACGGATCAGGAGGGTGTCCTATAACGCCATTGATGTACATACGATGAAGAGATATACGATAAAAAGACCAAGGAAGCGGCTCGGCCAAGGATCCTTTTCTCCACAATGGCAATGCTCACTCTCTCACGTTCCTTGATATACAGGCGTTTCAAACAGTACGGTTATCGTATCGCATCCTCTTTAATCTCTAGGTAAAAGACTTGCTTTCTGCAATTTGTTTCTTATATATTTATATATACAACACTTAAATATTAAGTTCATCGATACATATGGGCGGATGGATTGACAACAAACAATCGTAGCGAAACTAATAGGTGCAGTCTGCTCGCGAATGTGCTTAAAACTTGTTCTAACATGACTATCAAGGCTTGTTAGAATATTGTCCTTATAAACTAACAGGTGTGGATAAAAAATCTTAGGTTCGCGCACAGTTCATTTTAACTACCGTATACAAAATCTGTAATAAATGCGTGTGTTTCTAAAATTAGCATAAATTGCGACATGTTGGAATCCAATAATTTTATAGTACTGATTGAAAACTCAATGAAGGTAACAAACGGAACTAAACTGGTTAAAATAAGAAATTACATACCTCTCCGAGTCCATAGTTAGCGGTTATGCTAATTATGGATGGATTGCTTGTGACTGGATCACACGTGAACATCACTCCAGCTACCTCACAAGACACCATTTCTTGAATCACAACTGCCATTGGCGTGTTCAATAGCTGTCCGTAACCCCTGGATTTAAAATAAACTCTTATATTGCTTTCAAAAGTAGACTAATAAATTAGATTACTTGCTTTTTATTATTATTATTATTATTATTATTATTATTATTATTATTATTATTATTATTATTATTATTCCTGACACCTCCAATTATTCACAGCAGTTTAGACATCAATAAATTTAGATGCACTTTGAGAAAACTTAATTCTAAACTCAAAAAAGTTTAGTTTAATTATTTATAGCAACGACAAAACTTTAAAAAAATGACAGTTGGTTTTTTAAAAAAAAAACACGTTTATTTTTGTTAACTGGATTTCCGTTTGAATGCGAAGCGAGATTTGCTATTGTGAAAAGTTCGTCCTCTGACGGGAGCTGAAGACGCGACTGTAAACACGGAATTGAATGAATCCAATTTACTCAAATAACAGAATTATGAGAAACATTAACATGGGAGCATTTGAAAACTAGAAATACAAATAATTATAACGGTTTAAAATTAAAGACAAGATTATGCGAAGTTCAATCTGATGGCTGATGAGGCGGCAGTGCCACGTTTACTAGGAATAATACTGATTATATAACAAGGTGCTTTCCCGTTGCTTTCCTTGGCCAACAGCAAACTTTATGACTGTGTATATTGAGTATTCACGTGGGCAGTTAAACATGTCATCGAAAGTTTCATATAGGGTTAAGTGGTCCGCTACGCAGAATGCACCGAGTTTGAAAAATTTTCCATGTTCTCATTAAATGAAAACAAAATCTGTCGTGACTTCACTAACTCTTCGGTATTTGATATTTTATTAAAATATCACAAGTACTGGAGAGGTAATTCTTTCCTTAGTTTCTTATTTCAATGATAACATAAGTAAACAGACCATATAGATTATGTTAGAAAGAACGATGTAATTTAATATTGTTGAAAGAGTTTTTTAGGAAAGATCTAAATAAAATTTAAAACAAATCCCGGGTAGTGACTGTGATAATTCTTGGGTTATTTCATAAAGCAGATTACAATTAGTAGAGTGTTTGAAGGATAATGATTATAGGTATTTTTTACAGTAGACGTGATATGCAGAGTGATAACATCGTTTACATTATAACTAAGATGAAAAGCCAAAAGGCTATTTTTTTCTGGCGAGGTTGATATAAGTTAAGGGGATAAACATCCCTACTTGTTTTTCAGCCAGTAAGTATAGCAAAGGTATGTAAGTTTTCTTCACTTAAACTCTGATATTAACTAGGTCTAGCTACTCACTGATGAGACCTCAAAAAAGGTTGAAACCGGTCTGGGTAGTGACCTCTCCTCATAATGTAAAACAGTACTACATCTCTTAAGAGCTGTGTTTTACATTATGAGAAAATATCAAGAACAGTGAGGAAGCTTGCTTCACCTTTGCAACGAGTTGCCGTGGTGTGGCACTACCAAGTGGTCACTTACGCTTGGATACGCTGACAGTTCGTCGGCATGAAACGTTACAGATCGTAGTGTTCGATCTTAGTTTCGCTTACTGGCTGAAAAACAAGTAGGGATGTTTATCCCCTTAACTTTTATCGTTTACATTAATTGAAATTGACCGTTGTTTGATTGGATTACTTACGTTATTTCTCCAAAAGGACCAAGACAAATCTGTAAATGTTTTATAATGACTCTAATTTGCATGTGCACTGATCGAACTGTATATTATACTGAATAAAATCCCTGAGATTCCTGAAAAAATCCCTGAAGCTGTTGTATGAATCCAGCTAGATATTTATTTTTAAAAGAAATTGCTATAATGTTTCCACCTGCCTAGACAGGCATCGAACACATGACTTTCCAATCACGTTGCGCGAGGACAATAGCAGAGTCTTTCGTTACCTCTTTAAAGATAAAGTAGATAATGAAAACTTCCTTTTCATTTTTGATTAATTCTTTATTTCCTTTTATGTATTTTTTTAAATATTAGTCCCATATACGAGAGGTCACAAAACATAATAACAAGTGTCTTGTTTGGTCAAACGTTTACTAAAACTATTTTGAACTGATCGTTTTTCTTTTCTCTTTTTCATTTAATCTTCACATATTGAGAGAAATATCGTATTGCTTACCTCTTATACTGTATCGCTACGAAAGAAAACTGAGAGGCCCAGCACTTTTTAACAGCCTGTAGTATCTAAATAAAGGAAAATTCATTGCTGGTTTTAGGAAGGACGGTAAAAACAAATGTAATGTGTGTGTGTGTATATATATATATATATATATATGTTTAAAATAATTAACTGACTTAAACACCGAGAAAAATGCCGACTTCGTCAGGAGAATACAGTGCCATGGAGAAAACAACATCATAAAAATGTATTATTTTTTAGACAAACACAGAGTTTAGACAAATAGTAGTTGTGTTTGAAATTGAGTCCGAGCGTTAGTTCTGGCGTGAAGCACTTTGCGTGTGAATGATATATTGGGATATCATTCACACGAGCTCTCGACCCTACCCATCTAAACAGCAATCTCAGTTTAGATGGGTAGGATCGAGAGCTCTTTCTTTGGATTCCAAGATACGTCTTTCTAATTCATCGGAGCATTTATGGATGTTTGAAGTTAAGTTATGGTCTATTTGATGTTTTTGACGTCTTTCAGCATTAGTATTGGCAGAGAATAAAACGTGGCTGGATAGGGGAAGAGAGAAGGAATTTTCTGTCTGTCCATAATATGATTTGCCGCACCGCAAATGATTTTTTATACTCCTGGGAACCGAAGGTTGTGGTTTACTTTAGGTTGACCGAGGCAAGATCGGAGTTTTGGAAAGGTAGAGAAATATCTTTTAACATTAAATTTCTTCAGGATTTTCGCCAGCTTAGGGGAAAGTGAACTTATATACGGTCAGGAGGTGTAGGCTGTGGGATTTGAGTTATCTTCATTACTATGTTGATTACGTACACGAAGATGATTGTAGATATTTTTAACAAGTGAAGTTCCTCTTATTCTTCCAACAAGGATCTCTCCCAATGAGCTAGTGTAGAAATAATTCCTAATTTTTGAGGGGGATAGTGGTGAGACGAAGCATGTAGGTATCTATCGGTGTGTTTGCTTTATAAAGAGAGAAATCTTGACACCATTTGTTGTTCTAATAAGTTTTATATCTGGAAAAGCCAAAATACTATTAACTTCTGGTTCGGATGTGAAGTTTATATTTTGATGAAAATTGTTTAAATGATGCAGGAAGGTTTGTAAATTTTCTGGGCCGTGCTCTCAAATTAGGAACATGTCGTCCATGTAGCGCACGCAGATTTTGGGTTTCAGTGTCGCTGAAGAAATGGCTTTTTCCTGAAACTCTTTCAAAAAAACGTTGGCTAGTTCGGAGACAACGGACTACCCATTGCCAAACCGCTGTTCTGTTTGTAGAGCTTGTCTTCAAATAAGAAATAGTCTGAATTCACACAATGCACAAGTGAGGCGAAATTCATTTTAGATAACTTGATAACTCTGGGTTGGAACATTGGTGAATAGCTTCGGTCTGTGTCGAAATTAATCATTCTGTCAGCTTTGTTATGAAGAACAATATATTTTTAAGATGTTGTTTTCTCCATGGTACTGTATTCATCTGACGAAGTCACATTTCCGATGAAACTAGTAGTGAAACCTTATTAAAACTCTTATATTTTTCTCGGCGTTTAAGTCAGTTAATAAGTTTAAACATGTCATTAAACCGAGTCAATTATTCTGTAAATAACCATATTCCTTCTGACGAGGATATCCATCATCTCATAAAAGAGTACCAGAAGTCTCTTAAAATATTGGACTTTTCATAAACAGACTTATGTTCTTAAAAAGATGTAAGTTCCATTAAATCATCTCTAAATTCTTACAATTTAAAGAGTCCATAAAAAACGACCGCATATTATTTATCGCAAGGCCAAACTAGAACTTTTAGCAAAAATGATTATGGATACCAAACATAGTTTAGCTTTCGTTCTCAAAAAAGGTACACAGCCTGGAGTCTTCCTTATAATCAATATTCAATGAACATTGTGTGTGTCAACTTCTGTTACACTGACCAACAGATAAATAAAACATTTCATCGTTGATATTTAGAGGCGAAGAATTTTTAATATTTTATTTTTCATAATTTTATAAATTTTAAAAAATCATCCATCCGTTATTCAACAGTTAATCGAAAAAGCAATTCATCAAATGGCGATTAATCGAAAACACAATTTAGCGAAAGGCAATTAACCGGGAACCAACAATTCATCAAAAAATCACAATTCTCCGAAACTATAAATCATCGAATCTTGAATTATAAGACTCGAAGTGAAGTGTATTTATCAAAACAAACAGCAGTTCTCATTGGATTAACTTGTGATTCAGTTAAAGCTTAGCATTGAAATTATTACAAAAATTGTCGAACTGTTTTATTTTTCATTTAAACTACATTCGAGTTAAAAAAGGGACACCGTGCCGAAACTAGATCACTTTTATTCTAACATTTTCGTAAAGAAGTTTCAAAATTATATCAGTAATTCCGCTCTGTAAATTAAAATTTCTTAAATGAAATTTAAGAAATTTTATAGTTAAGAACCAAATATTAAAATCTGTCAGTTTTAATCGGACCACTGTTATTGTGATCTCAATTAATATTATGATATCTCAATGACTATCTTGAGTAACGTCAGGTATTATTCATCGTCATCCTTAACTATTATTACCGAACACAATAGTTCGCAAGAAAATTAGTTCTTCGATGAATTATAAAAGAATTCATCGAAAAATTTATATCTGCCGAAGTGTTTTTACTTTATCACCTCAAACTCACGGCGATAATTATATCCATCATATTTGATCTTGTAAATGACAGCTGTTTTCTGTAGGAAGTAGAATTGAAAGCGAAAGAAGATCCAATACATAATCATCATACTTAACATATGGTTCATACCCTGATTAATAAGATTTTCCTATTCCATATTTTCAGACACATCTATCAGATAAAAAAGAACGCTATTTGGTATGCATTAAACTGCTCTTCCATGAAAAAACAAGGGAGCGGTGATTAGTATGTGAGGATTTTTGGCACAATACCCCTGCAACTCTGGACGTTCTGATCTTCTTTTCGAGAGACTTCACAGATGTGCCCCGGTTGTGCTGCAACCGCAGCAACTGATTGAGTAATAGACGCGATCTAATGATCTACTTCTCGGTAAATCGTTCAGATCTGAACAACGTTCGATCTCCAGTGGTGTATACAACTACAATTATTTAACGTGCATTCCTTGCTTTTTTACTTTGTTATGTTAGATTAGTATAGCTTGATTAGTACAATAATCAAGAACAAGGGGAATATCCTTGCCATATTTACACATCATTCTGATTATAGTGAATTAGGCTGCTTGAAAAGAAGTCAACATAACCCCCCACACACACAACATGTAACAAGTGACGTATTTCTGGCTGGTATAGATTGAAGGAATATGATTCTATCAAGTCAGTGTAGCTGTGACCAGGTGAAATGGCCGCAAGAAGGGAACCGACGGAGTTTGAAAGAGGTGTTCTGATAGAATGACATATTGCAGGCCTATCTGTTCAGCAAATTGTTTATAAACTTGGCCATTTCAGGTCAACAATTAGTAACACCATACCAAGAAGGAAGCGCAGGGAGTCGACTGCAAATGCTACCGCAGTGGATGACACACCGCACTCACCGAACGCGATCGCAGTGTGCTATGAAGGATAATATGTAAAAACCGCCACTCTTCTGTCGATACGTTGATGCACATTTCCAGGCGAAGAGTGGAACAGGAATCAGCAGACAGACATTCAGAATCAAGGCTCATGACATGAGTTTCCATGGTAGGGCCGCAATATGCAAGCTCCACAACTCGAGAGGCATTTGAACATTGTGGACAATGCAATGCTTCCTGTTATGTGGCGTTTCTACGCAACTGACCATTGTCTCTTTCAGCAAGGCAATGCCCTGTGTCACACGGCTGCTGCTGTAACTGACTGCTTTGTAGTAATGAACGTCACCACACGTGAATGGCCTCCACATGGCCCTGATCTCAACCGTATTTATGCAGTATGTGACAGCTGGATATGTTACATAATAGACACTTGAATACTCTAATAAATAAGTATTTTCTTCTCACCTCTTTAATGCCTTGCACTCCAAGGAAGGTATCCATTTGTCCTGCACATGACATCTGTTCTGTGTCTTCACCTACCAAAAAAAAAAAAAAAAAAAAAGGTAGTCCACAAAAATAGAGAAACAAAGCAACGTCACTTAATAATTTCTTCACACAAAATCGAATGCAAAATTCTTATTTATTACCATACGTTAGTAAAATAAACACGTAAAAGTAGATTATGTACATTATTTCTGGGAAAAATCCCATGTTACTCTTTTTAATAAACTATTATAATTACGGCTATTTTGCCTGCTTCAGTTTAGGAGTGCCCCTGTTTAAATGTCATTGGCTATTTACTCACGGATCCTTAGGACATTGTAGATGTACCAAAAAGTACATGTAGTATAAGGAAGAGAAATTTACACATACCTTTTTCTGGGTGTTGCGGCTTTTCTTCTTACTGCGATGTCGAAAAACTACTCAGTGTGTGGAGGGGGGGGGGGTAGGCAATTTGGGAGAATGAAATTGGAGAATTGGTAGAATTAAATTAGAAAAACCCGGGTTTTTTCAGTAATATATATAAAAACATATATATTATATTATTATATTATATAGGGTGGGGAAAAGTGAAAGGGTTGATTTTTTTATATAGGGAGGGGGAGGGGGGAAAGGGAGTTGACGGGGTGCGGTCCGTTTCGACTATTATGACGACCAATAATAGTCGAAACGGACCGCGCCCCGTCAACCCCCTTTTTCCCCTCCCTATATAAAAAATCAACCCTTTCACTTTTCCCCACCCTATATAATATAATATATATGTTTTTATATATATTACTGAAAAAACCCGGGTTTTTCTAACTTAATTCTCCCAAATACCTACCCCCCCCCTTCCACACACTCAGTAGTTTTTCGACATCGCAGAAAGAGGAAAAGCCGCAACACCCAGAAAAAAAGTATGTGTAAATTTTTCTTCCTTATGCTATATATACTTTTGGTACATTTCCATCTATAATGCCCTAAGAATCCGTGAGTAAATAGCCAATGACATTTAAACAGGAGCACTCCTAAACGGAAGCAGGCAAAATAGCCGTAATTATAATACTTAAAAGTAGGGTAACGTAACCAAAAGGTGCTTTATTTTTAAAGTTTAGAATATAGGTCACGCTTTCTGCACAACCTGATGATAAGAGCTGGAGCGATAGATGGACGCATTTCCCCAGTTTAATAGAATCATATTGCAATTTTAAATGCGCCTTAATTGATTCACTCTTGAAGGAATTTCTTCCTTACTTTATAAATATACTGATAAAGAGATGGAGCAATATAAAATCCCTTGCAGTATAAAATCTCTCTCTCTCTCTCTCTGTAGTTCCTTGTAAAATTAATTTCTTGTTTCAAGAGTTCCATCAAGGTATGAAACTTTCTCCTGATGTGAACTTAAACGCTTTCCTTTTTGCCGACGACAAATTAATAATTACAAATTCTGAAGATAACTTACAGAAAGCTATTTTAAATCTAAATGAGATTGCCAAAGATTATGAAATGATAATATCAACAGAAAAATCAAAAACTATGGCCTTTAAAGGGCAAGATCCAGCATGAACTAAAATAGTAATAGATAACAAGATCTTAGAACAGGTGAATTCATTTAACTACCTAGAATGTATGATCACATATGAAAATGAAAAAGATATAAACATAAAAATTGCAAAATATTTAAAAATAACAGGTGTAATTAACTCTATATTTAAACCAAACCTAGTTCAAAAACAAACCAGGCTAAACGTATACAATACATTAGCCCTACCGGTCTTAATGTATGGAAGCGAAATCTGGACAATAAAATAAAAAGACAAACAAAGATTAACAACAGCAGAAATGAAGTTTATGAGAAAAACTGCAAAGTATACCCTATTTGATCACAAAAGAAATTATGAAAGAATTAAACCTAGAACGAGTAATAGAAAAAATTAAAAAATATAAACATAAATGGATGGAACACGTTCAAAGAATGAAAACAGAAAGATTACCGAAACAAGCCATTAGGAAAAAGAAAACCAGGACGTCCTCTTAAAAAGATTCAACGATGACTAAAGCCAGAACAGGCCACGCTAGGCCTAAGCCTTGATACGCATGATGATGATGATGTTTAAAGAGTTTTGCAAACTTCAGCAGCTGATAGTTTGTTCAAAATGGGATTTATTAAATAATTCTACTATTTCTGATATTCAGTATTTAAATACCAAGCTATTGTTTAAAATATGAACCGTTTTTATAATTAAAGTACAGTAGTCATGTAACTGTTTTAATTCTAACATAAAATATTAATGCATTGTTATATATATGGTTTGTTATATTTAAATAATTTAACTATTTATTCAGTTCAGTATATTCTTTTCTGATGAATTTTCCAGTAATTCATCGGAAAAGTAATATCCTGATTTTTAAAAGAAGAAATATACAAAATCAAAAGAAATATAGCTAAAACTATAGTATATAATGTCCACCAAGATTTGTTAATAAAATAACAGATTTGTTAACACGTTCGCTGCCAACTACGAGTATACTCGTAGTTCGTATATGAGCTTCACAAGCCAACTACGAGTATACTTGTATGTCGATTTACCGACCTCCTATGCCAAACACGAGTTATCCCTTTGTATAATTACCTTAATTTGGACCCTTGGATTCTGAATAAAGCGGAGAGCACGTCTGGGGGCTTGGTAGAGGAGAAATAATTTCAACTAAAATATAGTATATTGTGTATATGCCTCAGATGCCAACTACGAGTATACTCGTATGTCGATTACCAACCTCGTATGCCAAGCGCGAGTTAATCCGTAGTATAACATCGTAATTTGTAAATCAATTTTAAACTCGGCTTTCCTCTATATTTTGTAAAGCATATAAATTGGTTTGTTCTACTAAAATTGTGAGAAAATCTTCAGAAAAGAAAAGTTCAACTAACCTTTTGATACTGAAATTTCCAGTGTCAATTTTAAAACCTGCAGTTTCAACAAAGTCAAATTGTGTGTGTGTGTGGGGGGGGGGGGCTTCTGAATTTTCCCAATAAGTTGATGTTGATGTATTTGGCTGGTTGCTAACTTCATCTTCAAAAGTTTCTTCATTATCGGAGTCACCGCGCTAGAGTCGTCTGTAGGATCATCTTCGGAATCGGAACCAAATATTTCATGAAATTCATCATCGCTCATATTAGCATAAGCTTCTACTTCTATATCAGTAAGTTTTCTTTTACGATCATGGCGAAATTGAAGGTTCTTAGAGACTAGAAACTAAAACTGAACTAGAAGCAATAAACACTGGCGTCAGCACATGTAATATATACGAGTGATACGAAGTGATACGATGGAAGTGATACGAGATTACTCGTAGTTGGCGTATGAAACAAAATTCGATCTGATAAGCCGGCTACGAGATTACTCGCAGTGACCTTGAAGACGCGAAAAGCGCTTGGCATGCGGGAACAAACTATGACTGAGTAGCGTGGTAGCGAACGTGTTCATGAAATAGAGGAAGCATACATAGCCGACAGAATATTAATGAAATTAAACAACGAAGAAAGAAAGAAAGAATACAGCGCAAATCAACATAATACCAGAGAAACAATGGATAGAACATAAGAATTTATGCTATGACCCAAATTTAATTTACAGAAAACAATAATGAAGAAATCCGTACTGTTATAGAACCAATTAGATTAGAACTAAAAGTAGCAATGAAGAATCAAAACCTAGAAAATCGACGGATTAGATGGCATAAATGCAGAGTTTCGAAAATATGGTGGAGAATATTTACATCACACAGATTCTTAAAATTAAAGAATAACTGTTGGAGGAAATGTTATGTTCCATCAGATTGGTTAAAAGCTAAAGTTATATCTGTATTTAAGAAAGGAGACAGCGATGCTTGTGGAAATTACAGGGAAATCAGTGTTAAATGCATTGATAGACATGATGGTTATTAGTAAAATCCTGAATAAAAGGCTTAGAAGCATTGAAAGCAATCTACACTCAGAAGAACTAAATTGTTTCCGACATGGAAGATCGTCTATAGACGGTATTTATGTGTATGTATGTATGTGTATGTATGGCGAGGAAAAAAAGAGGACTGAACTTCGACATCCCCTTCAGTACACTCGCTGTGAGATACACCGTCTACCAACAATTGTTCGGACGCCCTTGTTATTTGAAGTTAGGCAAGTTATTTGAAGTTTCTACAGATAATAGAAAGTAATATTTCATCGTAGCAGTTGAATACGGGTGGGATGACAACGTGGCGTGAATTCAGTGACTTCGAGAGAAGTGTCATCGCGGGGGGTCACATTAGTGACATGTCCATACGTGCCATTGTCGCTCAACTTCATCTAAAATCTACAGGTGACGATGTAATCAACAAATGGAGACGTTCTGGCATCATGAGTGCAGGAAAATACCCAGGGCCTAACCAAAAATGACTCGCAAGAACGAGAGGATGTTAACACAGGTGACACGCATAAACCAGCTACAATCGACACAGATGAGTCGATTGTAGAGTTCGTGAACAGTTCCAGAGCGCTAATAACACCATGGTGAGCACTAAAAAATACGGTTTGAAAAGAACTCCATTTACTGGGTTCCACGGAAGAGCAGCGGCACACAAACCGAACATCCCAACAACAAATCAGGCGGCTTGTATGGCCTAATGCAAAGAGCGTGTGAACTGGACAATTAATCGGCGGAAAACGGTACTCTGGAACGATGAATCCAGGTTCATCTGTTTCGAATTAGATGTCAGGGTGTAAGTGTGGAGGCAGCCTGGTGAACGCTTGTTACCATAGTGCGTTGTACACACAGTAAAGGTTGGTAGTGAGGGAGTAAATGTGTGGGGGGGGATATTAATTCGGTTTGGAGTGGAGCCACAGGTCGTTGTTCATGTTTCCATGAAGGCAGTGCAGTGATATTCTGGATAATGACGTATTGCCTACACTGCGGAAGTTTTATGGAACGGGCCCGTGTTGCTCTCAAGACAACAATGCCCCATGCCACAAAGCTGCAGATGTTATGAAGTGACATGAAGAGAGATGGGTGTTAAACGATTACCCTGGACTGGATAAATGGGGAAAATTTTCACCTCTTGTCTGCCGGAGGTGATAAAAGCCAAAGGTGGACATAGCTGATATTAGGGTTCGCCTGCTGGTATAAGTTGGAAATTGCTAAAGTGTCCGGACAATTATTAGTTGATAACATATGCCTTCGACTGCATTCGCATTAATGGAAGAGCACATGTAGGATCTACGTCATTACATTTAGCTGTAGCAATTGCGTTCACTTTGGAAGAAAACAAGTTTATTGTTGAGTGTTATTTTCGTTCATACAGAGTTGGGAGAGAATGGTACACGCATACCATATGTTTATGAACTGTTTTTTCGATGTTTCTATAAGCGTTCCCCAAGCAATTGTGTCATCGTTACCCTAATCGAGAGGTTCCGACATACTGCGAGTGTTCTGCCACAATGCAAAGGGTATTCGGAGTCACCAGGAATTCTTAGCATAAATTAGAATCACGGGTTGGTTCCGTTCACCCAGGATTTGCATAGAATGTGTCGTGCAAAAAACATTCCACTTCGTGCATATTCCAAAAGGACGAAGCAACCTGTCACACATCAGGTGGTTCTAGGGCCAATTTATCAGAACACTTACCTGGGAGGCTCATTTCGAGATTTACAGAATTCCCGTAACCGTCACGTTCTCCGGATCTTCGTTTGGGGAATCTTGAAGGAATGAGTTATCTACCAAGATAACTCATTCCTTCAGACCTTGATAAACTAAGGCATCGGTTACCAACCGGTGGTACGCGTATTCCCGGGGGTGCATTCAGAGGTACACGACAAATAATCAGTAATGGCGGAAAAACAAGTAAAGTAAACAAAATGCAAAACGTTAGTTATGGAACGGTAAATGACAGTATTTAAAAACAGCTATTTTAAAAAGAAGGAGTGCAATTTATAGAAATGGGTTTAAAAGGGGTACACAAGTGGAAAAAGGTTGGGAACCACTGAACTAAGGGATACAATTACATGATGTGTCCAGCAGATGCCCCAAACCCTTGTTCTCAAAGGTGAGAGATAAACTTTGCATGCCATACGAAACCTGTCTTGAAACACAAGGTGCTATTTCGAGAATGTGATAAGTCGTTAATGCGTTATTCGACCAAGATTCCACCGATAGGTGTGGTTGTGCATAACCATCATGTGAAAACATATATTTCTTTTAATAAACGTTTATTCCGTAACAGTCCGCGTGGTTAGCCTAGTGGCTTTGCACTTCGCAACCGTTACCAGGTCATGTTGCTGTCAGCGTTGTTCTCTATGCTGTGAAGATATTTTCCATACAATGCCTTACTTTTCCATCTTTCAGTTCTCACTTTTACTTAGTTGGTTTTGTATTCCAATTTTGTCTCCATGGGTTTAAATAAGTCCTCTTTCCTTACCTCAATAGGAAAATTTTCCGTTGTTTTCTGCCAATAATCATTCAAATTTCGTTTTTCTTCTTCAACAACTTGCTTTACTTGTAATAATCCTCTACCTACTTTTTTGCGTGACAGATAGAGCCTATCAATGTCACCGCAAGGATTGAGGGTATGGTGCATTGTCATTAATTTTCGGGGATATATATATATATATATATATATATATATACAGAAAACAATAAAATAAGGTATCCAGTTAACCAGAAGAACTGTTATTAATATAACCTGCTGTATGTCGATGAATAAATTTTCATTCAAAAACATGAATTAAACGAAATAAAGCCAACAATATAATTTAAAACTTTCAGGCTTTTAAAGATCGAGTTCATGTTGGATCAAAAATAGTCACAGATAATAAAATAATAGAAAAGCTGGCACAGTTTACTTATTTAGGTTCATAACATATCTAAAAGATAAATATATTGATTAAGAAATAAAGAAATTTCAGAAAATTAAAGGGACATTGAATGAAAGGCGAGAAAATCAACTGAATCTTTATGAAGTAATAGCCACTCTAACTCTATTATATGGCTCAGAAACACGGGCTGTTTTAAAGAAAGATGAAAGTAAAATTCATATAAAGATGAAGACATTAAAAGAGAGCTAGATATTTACAATGTAAATGAAACAATCAATAAACATAGAGAGAAATAGAAAGAACATCTTGTTGGATCAATGGAAAGAGAGAAATGGAAAAACAAGTTTAATTCATGTTTTTGAATAAATATAATTTATTCATCGGCATATTTAGGATGGAAAGATATCGGCTACCAAAAGAGGTGAATAGATATAGACCAAAAGGGGAGAGAGAAAGAGAGAGAGAGAGAGATACCAACACGGGAAGACCAGTGAAACTGGAACAGGTAAATGCACAACTTCGAAGGAAAGAAGAAGAAGATATTATTATTATTTTTTATTTATTTATTTATTTTTATATTTGCAGTGTGAACTGTAGAAGAAAATAACAAAGTCATGTAGAATCACAAATAACTTACATATGGATGGACAAACAAAAGAATCGAGCATTTTGTGAAAATGCTCGATTCTTTTGTTTGTCCATCCATAGTCTTTTGTTTCGATTCGAAACAAAAGAAGGATTTTGTGAAACATTATTTGAACTGTTTTCTCTGTAATTGAGCCGTTAATTTCCTTTAAAATAATACAAACCTTAGCAATGTTTTCACTGGGTCAACTTATTCAAAATAGTGAATATTTCTGCCGCAGTAGAATTCAGGAATTCTATCCCATCGTTCCTGTGCTCTGTGAAAGGTATCCAAATATATTTAAAAGGAAATTACTGCGGAGCAGAACAACTGCTCGAAAGCAGGGTTGCCACACTGGACCATTTATTAATGTTGCTTCCGCCCTTATTTTACACAATGTTTAAAGTGAATACAAATCGCAATTGCTGATCATTGCAATTCATGAAACTGAATAACAAACAGTGATTTGTAATTTACTTTTATAAATATACCCTGGAATATAACGTAGAAATAATGACAATGCGAGATTTATAAAAGAAAAAAAAATACCTGTAGCAGAGGACCTCACAGCAAATTTTATTGCGTTTATGTTACTCCCATAGAGTTTGATTAAGTTTCTTTCGATCTCTTTATAAACAAGATCAGGAATTATTTGCTTTTCGATTTTCTTCACAACTCTAAAAGCAGACACATACGAAGAACTTGGTTACTACACATTTTTCGCAATTTAAAACAGAAATATAAAATACAAAAGAGGAAAATGAGATCATATTGTAATCATAATTTCAAATTATCGGCATAAAAATGCATTTTAAATACTGATTCTGAAATCAATTTGAAGTGTTGCTTAACAGATAATGACTCGATACGCACGGAATAGCTTAAATAAACGAATGACATGAAGTAAATGAATAATTATGCAAAATCCGTCTTACTTTTGGCATTCAGCTTGCAAATCGCCTTTCTTTTGGCCGCTGTAAGTAAAAAAAATAATTTCAGCAAATATTCCTATGTGTATATATATGAAAAAATATGATTAATAACACACCGTTCAGTTTATTTTATTCTATCTGATTACCAGTAAGATATCTTATTTTTGCATAAATCGAGTATATAGTCACCTACTTCGAAATATTTTCCACGTTTGATAGGAGAGAAGTGATATTTGTAGCAAATTCCACGTAGGAAGCCGTAGTCACAACGAGACCACGAGGCACAGTGAACTAGAAAGTAAAATAATGCTAAGAATAAAAGCACTGCTACAAAATATAAAAATGCATTTTAATATTTTGATTGGAGTTATAGTAAATAAACACGGATAACAATTAACCGCAATAAGAACCCAAGAGCTGACAATGTCATAAGTTACAATTGTTTAATTTGAACCAAATGTGCAGTGTATTATTATATTCTGTTGAAGATCCAAAATTGACACATTTCTTCAAAATTCGTATACAATTTTCACACAACTTAAAATTACATGATTTACCTTGCTCTGTTTTGAGCTCATTTCAGTTAATTTGGCGAGAGATGATCCCTTTCCTCCTGTTAAATCTAAGAACTGGCACTGAGGATCTTCAAATAGTGCAACGAAAGGAGGCGGAGTATCTGAAGAAAAAGGAATTGAAATTAAATTCAGTTGAAATTGAGATGAAAAAAAAATCACTAAGTAAAAAAAAATCAGATTATTATGTTGTAGATTAAACACTTTTGGAGATAATATTCCAAGAATTAACTACACGATAGTTATTTCACAAAACATCACTATTGAGCAGTCTCACTGGAATATATTGCCCATATAGCGATCCCAGAAAGAATGCTGGAATTTCAGTAATTATTTTTTATTAATGAATTCTGAGTTAACATAGAATATTTTCTATCTCGAAAATTAGAGTGAAATATCTCCAAGTTTGAGTGTCATGTGATTCACAACTAGGAGCAAAGCTACTGCTTGCGCATGTGTGAGATAATCATTGCCCGTCAATTCTTCTGTTGCAGAAGAGATGAATAAAACATGCTGAACTACCGAGCTGGGAATTACGTGCATCTTCAATTTAGGAAAATACTATGTTTGGTCCCATGACATCAGTAACTGAATGCAAAAACTGTCAACAATGCATGGGAATCTTTTAAAAAGTGCGTAAATGAAGCGTATCCGAATATATCCCTAGTGTTCGAAAAATGAATTGGTTAGGAATGAAATGGACGTGCAACCTTATTAAGAGAGAGATCCACAAAAAAGATGATGATAAGGAAAGAATATTGTCAGAATAACAGTGAGAGGAGTTATGAAATATATAAAGCAGAGGCCAGAAAAGTTACGAGTTTTATGCAGAAAGCTCAATCGGAGTATAAAATGAAATTAATTATGCAGGTTAAAGGTTAAAAGCAATCCAAAAGAATTTTATCGTTTTCCCTAAAGCAAAAGAGAGAAAGAATGCGAAATAATAACTTTATTGAACGCAGATGGTGCTATAGTGTCGGAAGCTAAGGAGGTATTGTTCAGTTAATGAGTGCTCACTTTGCTACGATATATCAACCAGGTGGGTGCAACGTGGTGCACAGTGCTACTGCTACATTGGATGAAGAGTTAGCGGTTCGTCAAATCTCATCAGCTAAGATTTTGCTGGCCTGGTTGACCAAGTGGATACTTCCCCTCTATCTACTCTGCCTTTTGACTAATTATGAACGACTCTATTTCTTAGTGAGGATCACATCTTCTTTTTACAGGGAGTAAAAGTTTTAGAAAATCTTTTTGAACCAAGTTCGGTTCAAAAAGATTTTTTTTAGTTTTAAGATTTAATTCGGTTCTCCTACTGCATTTGCAAATGCAGTAGGAGAACCGAATTATCTTCTGACCCTTATCCCATTCATGGTACTAAATGTAATATATTTACAGTTTTTCGTAGATGAGATTAAAATCGCACAAGACAATATCAGTGACTTTGTTCAACAGTTTGATAGCTTCCTAAGGAGTATGTTCGGCATCACCCATGATCCAACAGAAACGTTTGTGTGAGTTGGATGCAGAAGAAGCTCTGTAACTCCCACTCATCGCTTGCATCTGGTGAAATTGATTTGTTTAGAATACTGATGGACTTCTTAATTTCCAAGCCACATACAACCAGTGATGATGAGCAACATTACAATTTCCTGTTTAATGACAAACGATTTCAATTTCACACTTTAATTTACTTTAAAATATACTGCTATAAATTTTAAATTAATACAATTTATAAGTTTAAATAAATTGCTTAGATTTCTAGAAGCACAACTAATAATGATACTTCCCGTACATTACATTATGCTCATAAATAGTGTGATCTAAAAATTACGTCTTTTTCTGTTTTTTCCTGAAGTGCTGTTAGCATTTACACTTACCGGCTACTGAATTAGAAACCTTTTCACAAATGCACATAAACGTTACTTATGCAGCGCAAATGCAAAGTGCTTGGTTACGTGCTTGACAACTATTTAAGAATGCTACTGGTTAATGACACGGGTGTTTAATGAGAGGAAACAGAACGCACATTGCTTGTCTAGGAGGCGTAACTGTGGTCCTAAGACAGTCTGTCAGGAACAAGATGGCTGTCGTCTGAGAAGGCACTGTACATAATCCTGTACATAATCCTGTGTGCAAACATAACATTCATTGACCGAAGCTTTTAACGAAGGCTGTTCCCGAATAACCATATCTCACCGAACTATGCGCAGGAAATTGAAGAGAGGCTCGGTATTGAAAGTCCCATGCTTATATGGAAGGCATTGATTTCTACGAAGTTTCTAATTCAGTGACAGGTATGTGTACTAAATAATTCATTGCAGAATCGAATATATCTGCACAAGGAACCCCCTATGCATTTTAAATACATACAATCAAGTTTCAATTCTATTTTACCTCTCAATATTGCTTTTGATATAATGTTCTTGGCTATCTGAGATTTTGATGCATGGCTGAAAAAAAAAAAAAAAAGAAGAAAAATAGAACAAGAAGTCTAATTGCATTTCATATATTATAATGACAAGTAGTTTAGGTATCATTTAATTAAGTTTTAACCAATTAATTCAATATTTAAATAATGTAATGACTGATTGGTTCTCTGAAAGTTTCATTTATTTCATTAGCAAAATGTTTAGGAAATATGCAGCTTTAGATAGCTAGACAAGATATAATAAATCGAGTCTTCTAGTATTCAGCTTTCAGTATTAAAATGCCTTCATTTATATATATATATATATATATATATATATATATATATATATATATATATATATATATATATATATATATAATTTGCATTTTGTTATAAAATGCAGTGCTATTTTTCATCTATTCGACTTACCCTTCAAATTTAAGACCGCCTCCATTGAAATTGTTTAGTTTAAAAGTTACAGGTGTGTTGCTCAGAGTTCCATCCCATCCACAGTTACTCTGAAAATTTGCTGTTCTATCTTCATGATCGATTTTCATGATGTAGTTTCTTTTTCCTGAAAGAGAATAAATAATTGCAGTTGGAACTATGACAAGCATGCAGCGATTTCATATGTAGAGTGAATGCAAAACGGTGCTATCCAAGCAGTCGTATTTATTAGCTGGCATGTTCCCCACGTTAATATTAAGTTACGATAGCATTTAGATACAAGCAAATGAGAATAGTTGAATTTTTATTGTTATCTGCTTTTTGATTATCTATCTGTAAAACAATGGGAATGCTGTGAGTTGTAATTTCCTGCTTAATTATATTATAAACTTATTTATACAGATAAAAATTACTTATGTCTTATTATTAATACTTAAGTATCAATATAATTAAATATAAATTTAATATATAAAAATAATATTAAAAAATAATAAACTGTAAAGGAGATGTATATGTATTAACAATAGTTTACCTGCACGAAAAGAAAGCTGCATTTCCTTCTTTTTTTCTCTTCTTATAGTGGCAATGGAGCAAGAGGATATCGAATGAATATTGCCGTCGGATTGTAACACAAAACCAAATAGCAGTCTGTAATAAATTAAAAAAATTTCGTGATAATACATTTACCTGAATATGTTTTTATTCATTTAATAAGGCCTTTTAAAAGTGTGTTGCCAGTAGCAGGCGAGTGTTAAACATTATACCTCCAGAGAATTTCTCATATTGGGTAAAACGATTTCTGAAGAAGTACATTCAAACAGATCTAGTTACGGCCACACAACAATATTCTGCTTAGTTTGTTTAAAAGTATGTTTTCATCTTCTCGGTATGGTTTACATCAGAAGATTATTTTCTAGCAGATGTTCACTGGTAAACCTTCTTTCATTCGCTTCAGTGATGAATAAGGAAGAAAATTTCATATTGTCATATATTGTCAAAGTCGTGTATTGATTAGAATATTTATTAAAACATATGTTATATTAGAATGAAAGAAAGAGCGAATAGAGTGTTTAAATGAAACTCGTATTATAATTATTAATAAAAATAAGAAAAGAAATTTTATTTTTTCGTATTAAGAAAACTAAACTATCGACACAGAATGGTTTTGTACTTTCTCTTTTGCGCATATTACAATAATTTAACGTTGAAAATTTATTACACTGATCATCAAGGTTCACCTTTTTAAAATTCCTCTTCATTTCGAAAATACAACACATTTCTGTTTAATGTTATTCTTAATTAGGTTTCAAAAAGGTTTTTAATAAAATCATCAAAACCGTCAATAGATACACCTGGTAGTAGGCGAAATAAGAAAATTACATCTTGAATATTCATATCATATTCGATATTAGCTCTCACAAGTGGAAAATACCAACAGTCTGGTAAGCCACCGTCGAAGCAGGACATATGCCGAAGTAGCCCGCTCATCCAAATATATCCAGCAGGACCAAATTCTTCCAAACATGACAACAGTCATCACAGCCTCATTGGCAAACATGCTTCAAGACTTCAGTAAGTCAAACCCTTCACGAAACTCCACAAAAAGATTTCTAAAAGAAACTCAAACCATATTATAAATGCTTGTTAATGAATAAAACTAGATTAATGCCAGACTCACTACAGATCGCAGCTTGGAACGCCAATGGCCTAAAAAACAAGACTCTGGAACTTCAAGAATTCTCTCACAGATACAACCCTGACGACATCCTAATTAATGAAACTCATCTAAGACCTGCAGACAATCCAAAACTGAGAGGCTACACACTATACAGAAACGACCGACTGGACTACAGAGGTGGTGTTACAGCCATATTTATCAGGAACTGCATCAGGCACAATGGAATACTCACCCCCAACCTCCAACCTAGAACTCACCGGTGTCGAAGTCCACACAAATTCAACTGGAAGACAAAATCTACGCTGCCTACAACTTCCCTGCTAAGACCCTGCTATTTTCTGACTTGGATGCTGTACTGGGCACAAATGAATCCATCATCGTCGCTGGGGACTTAAACTCCAAACATCCCTCCTGGAACAGCAGAACCAGAAATAAAAATTGCCGTATCCTCTTCAGCTACACAGTATTAAACAACGCTGTCGTAACAGGACCCAGTGAACCAACCCACCACAGCCCAACTGGCACAGCTGACATCCTAGACATCGCCATTCTACACAACATCAAATATCAGCACAGCATTCAAGCACTGAACGAATTATCATCAGACCACAACCCAATGCTACTTCACTTAGGGAATAAAGATCAGTCACCCCCCCCCCCAAAAAAAAAAAACTCCATCATCTGGGAGAAACTCAAGAAAGTGCTACCAGAACATATTGGTCCGGTTCCCCATATAAAAGTCAAGGAAGAAATAGACACTGTAATAAAGAACCCCACCAATCAAATCAATAAAGCCATAACAGCAGCCACAGTATCCACGATTACCCACAAACAAAATCGTCTCCCGGAAGAAATCATGGACTTAATAAGGGAAAAAAACAGACAAAGAAAAAGATATCACAACACTCGTGCTCCCCAGGACAAAACAGCCCTCAACAGATTAAACAAATATGTCCGAGAAGCTCTTCAGAACCACAGGAACCAACAATGGGACAACAAGCTCACCTCCATCTCCACAGCAGATCATTCTATATGGCAATTCCTAAACAACCTCAGGATCAAGCGCAAATCCCTCCCCCCTCTGCAAGCAGAACAGCACCTTGCATACACAGATGCTGACAAAGCCGAAGCCATAGCAAGAAACCTAGAGAAACAATGCAGTCCTGCATATGATAACCTAAACATCAGCCACGTATACAAGATCCATCGTAAAGTCAGGTTCACAGTAAATCGTCCCGATGTCAATCCAAGTCCTATACTGCCTACCTCACCTACCGAAATAATCGGCATCATCAACCATCTCAAGATCAAAAAAGCCCCAGGTTAGGATGGCATCATTAACCAAGTCATCAAGGCACTACCACGCAAAGCCATAGCACATCTGGCAAACATCATAAACTCCATCCTCAAATGGCAGCACTTCCCCCAGTCATGGAAAATAGCTGACATCATCCCAATTCACAAACCAGGCAAAGACCCACACCTACCTGAGAATTACCGTCCCATCAGCCTGCTATCCAATTTAGGGAAAATAGTTGAGAAAATCATCCTCATCAGACTCCAAGATCATGTCAACCAATTAAATATCATTCCAGAAGAACAATTCGGCTTCCGTCAAAATCACAGCACCACCCATCAAATCCATAGACTGGTAGAATACATCACCAGAGGATTCAATTGGAATCAACACACTGGAGCTGTCTTCCTAGACATCTCAAAGGCCTTCGATAAGATCTGGCACCAAGGCCTCCTCTACAAACTTATCATCGCTAACCTTCCACTAAATATGATACACCTGATCAAATCATACCTCTCCAACAGGAGGATGCAAGTCAAAATCAATGAAACAGTCTCAATCCAACGGAAAATCGTCGCAGAAGTTCCTCAAGGATCACTGCTAGCCCCGATCCTGTTCAACATCTATATGGCAGACATCCCTCAAAATCCTCTCACATCCACCATCGCCCTTTATGCTGATGACACGGCTATTCTAGCCAGATCTCGTCAACCACTTCTCGTCACCAAAAAACTACAAGACACCATCCTGAATCTAGAAAAATGGTTTAAAGACTGGCGACTACAATTAAACCCCCAGAAAAGTACAATGATACAACTTCACAAGAAGACGAGCATCCCCCAAAGGAGATATCACCCTGTTCAACTCTAAAATTCCCTGAAAAACTGAAGCAAAATACCTAGGAATACTTCTCGATAAGCGATTATGCTTCAACAGCCACATCAAGACCATATGTACCAAAGCTTCAAAAGTTATCGCCCAGCTATACCCCTTGATCAACAGACACAGTAAACTAAGCTCAACAAATAAAATACTACTGTACAAGATATTGATCCGTTCCACAGTCATATACGCCTCCCCAGCCTGAAGCCATACCTCCAAGACAAACATCCTCAAGCTACAAAGACTACAGAACAAATGCCTGCGAATGATTCTGGACGCCCCGTGGTTCATCAGGAACGTCCAGATCCACCGGGACATAAATATCCCCTACATCTCTTCACTACTACGCTCCCTAGCAGAAAAATCCTTTATGAAGACATCTATCCATCCAAACCAACTGATACAACAAGCCGGAAACTATGACGGTAATGACTACTGGAAACATAAAAGACCGAAAGCCATCCTAACACCCAACGACGAATAACCACTTCTGCCCACTCAGGGCGAGCTAAAATAGCTCACAAATCTCTCCCATCACTGCTCCCGAAACAGACAACAGGGAATATGAAAAGCGTCAAGCTTCACTCTCTGCGCCACATATGTCCTGCGTCCTGCGTCCTATTCGATATTAAAGAATATCAAATTCAGTTCTTTAAATATTATGAAAACATCTTAAAATATATTCGTTTTTAAGTAAAATAGAAGCCCATTTACGAAATACCTGTGATAACATATCATGTTTTACTTACTTTTTAACTAGTCCTGAAAACGATAATTCTGCTATGTGAGCGTAGCAGCCATTCTGTAAAATGAATCCATGATTAAATTTATTTATGCATATTCATAAAAGCACCATAAAACAATAAGTCAAATTTCAGATTCCATTCCAACAATTTTTATCAGTTAAATTTGCGTAACTTCGACAATTACTTAATACTTATTAGTACAATCCATTCTCTCCAACTCACTAACGATTATAATCAGATCCATGACAATACATTGAGAACGGGTTAAAAGTATAAGAAAATTAAACGTATAAAATTTACTTTCATTTTAAACATTTCATTTTATAGAAGAATTGGCTCGCAAATATCTTTGCGAGCCAATTCTTCCTGGATTTGACTATATTAATAGCAATGCAGCATTCGTAGATAAAGACAAAATATTGGTTGAAGAATTCGATAATCAGAGAAAAACTTCTAGTATTAGTAATAAACATATTTTTCCAATTAGACTTCTGAAGTAAGTGATATCAATTCCTACGGATTTCGTCGCTCCTTATAGTAGAATTAGAAATGTTCGCACTAGTCTAAATCTAGTAAAAGTACGGTTGCAGTAATCTCAATCTTGTCAAAGGAATAAGAGATGTGCATTTCGTAACCATTGAGTTACATTTTTAGTCGAATGCTCACGACTGGTTCATTCCTATCCACTTGTAAGAAGGCTTCAGCAATATCAGTTTCCAAAGCGGAAAACGGCTTTTTAAAATACATACCAATCTTTCAATTTTTTTAATGAAAGGAATTACTAATATCATTAATTTTAGTGATTATCAATTTACAAAGTGCAATATTCTGCATTTAAGAATTTCCTATGATTGCAAGAGGATAAAAGTGCTGTTGCATGGCTATTAATATAAAAATTAACTTCTCATCCTCTTTGGGATAAAACATTTATTGTAATTGAAGTTGGAAACAAAGATCACTGAAATAGTTAGCAGATTATAGATTATGTTAAGGTCAATAGACCTTAATAGCTGCATGATTCTGAAATTAAAAAAAACACACGCTAAAATATCGTATTTTACGTTGTTTAGGCATCTACACTTCTTCATTGAAACCTCTAAATTTCATTACAAAATATATCATAAAAATATTATCACTATAAATAAATATCAGAGGATTGCAGTGTACAATACATCAACACCATGTTCGGCGTATATCTTAATATCTAATCTTGTATTAAACTGGTGCTATTCTTAAAACGGTAATGAATATGCAAATATTTAAAACAATATACTCCACTAAAAGAAAGAAAACATTACGAACAAGAACAAACATTGTTCTTATACAACAGTGAAACCTTTAATAACCTATGTTAGGAACCATAAGAACATAATTAGAGAATATTTAGCAGCCTTTTAAGTAAAATCAGGCCTCCTAAATGCAAAGGTTCTAACATTTCGCTGGTGTAGGTAATTTTGTAATTGAACCGCCGTAAGTAGTTTTGTGACCACTTTGTCCATAAAGGTTGTAAACCTTTTGATTACTGGCACTGGGGGAGGGGTGACTAATGATAAGATAATCCGAGAACCCTACTCACATAATAGTACATAAAATAACAAACTAACACACATCAGCCTGTCTCACAACATGTAGGTAAATTCATTTATGACCTAAAAATATTTGAATATTTGCAAATCAACGTACTGCGGGTTAAAGGTATCTACTATACACAGCCAACGAGGTCATAACTGTGAAGTTAAATTTTGGAAATAACTAGAGTTATCTGCTACGCAGTTAAAATTTGATATCTTTTAGTGAAACGTTTAAATGAATCCAAGAATATGCCGCTGATATTTTTGGAGAATTCCCAGTTTTTTCTTGTTTTTTTCTTTTTTTTTTTTTTTGGATCATCTCTTACTCCTTACAACTTTGTGATGTGAATTACCGACTGATCACTTTTGATCAGAAAATCAGTGCCTCCTACATCCAGAAGGTGTTAGTGGCACAAAGTGTTGTGTGATATTTAGTATAAAAAAGGTATGTTAATGTTCTGTAATTGCAGTCTGCTTCAATAAATAACACTTCACCTAAATAATTTCACCTAAATAACAGTTGAATACCTGGAAGTCACAGAAGCTTAAGTTAGGAACATATATAATATTCCGATTATTGCAGCGATTTCTTGACCCTTCTCAGAGTGTTAAAATAGTATTTTAAAAAGATGTACTCACTTCAGCTGATCCTTGTATGTGCCAGAAATCTGCCTTATCAATGTTCTTTATTTTTCCTGTGGAATGAAGAAATTATACACAATAATAAATATAAAAAACGAACACAGTCATAAAAGAAAGAAAGAAAAGATGGTATGAAAAGATGCGATGAAAACGCATCGTCCATCCTAAGTTTTATCAAAGTGTTTCAGAAATCAATAGGAGGCACTGTTGCATCTATCAACTACCAAGTTTGGAGATAAAATGAAAATATTATATCTTGTAGTAGTATCCGAATAGTAGGATATACTATTCGGTCTAGAAAAGACATTTTCCGCAATTTCATAAACTCAATATATATATATATATATATATATATATATATAATTAAAATTTAACTGACCCGAGAAAGTATAACAAAAAAAAAAATTAACTTTAATAAATCACGCTTAGTTTCATTTCCGACTTCTTCAGGTGAGTAGGAAATAACATAAGCCTTATAAAAATAACAAAGTAAAAAACAGGGACTTCCCATCTTAATAACAAGGTAAAAAACATGGACTTCCCAGCTTAATAAAAAGAAGCAGAATAGTAACAGTCATATTTGAATAGGTGACCGCGTGCTACTGTTGGCGTGAGTAGAATGTGTGTGACAGCTAATTTTAGAGCACCAGTATTGGATTACTGCGCTATGGGAATCAGGCAAATTGTAGCTTAGATTGTTGTTCAAATGTGAAGGGTCCAGAACTATTTCTTTTGATTCTATAATTCGTCTTTAAAATTCATCCTTGCATATATATAAATTGGTGATGAGGTCCCAATCAACTTGGTGTGGCCGTTCTTCGAGGTTAGAGTTTGCGTAGAAGAGAACATGACTGGAAAGGGCGCTCGCTCGTGTTCTACTGTAGAATATGTCACGTCTATGTTCCTCAAGACGAAGTGAAATAGATTTATCTGTCTGGCCAAAATAAGGTCGACCACAGTCGCACATAACTTTATAAACACCAGGAAAATGCAGTTCTGAGTCGACCAAAATCAAAATTGTGTTTTGATTTTGGTCGACTCAGAAAAGAACGAAGTTTTGGCAGAGTAGTATAGTCGGTCTTTATGTTGAATTTCTTCATAATCCTAGATAGTTTTTGGCGGTAAGAGAGCTGACAAATGATAACTGTATATGAGTGATAGGGTTGGATTCATCTTCTTGCCGAGGTTGTTGAGGTGGTCTCAAACGTTTAGTGATGTTACGAGATGAATATCCATTATTTAAGAAGGTCTTTTTCAGGAAGTTTAGCTCTGTTTGAAGGTCTTCTTCTGTGGAAGTGAGACATCTTGCTCGATGGGCAAGGGTGAAGATGATGCCCAGTTTCTGAGGAGGGAAGTGATGAGAAGAGCCATGCAAATATCTATCAGTGTGGGTGGTTTTTCTAAAAATTGAAAATTTAAGACGGTCAGGTAATCTGCTGATCTTTAAATCCAAGAAGGGGAGAACGCCGTTAATCTCTAGTTAATCTCTCTTCAAAATCTTCTAAATAAATGTTAGCTAAGACTGGGGATAGAGGGCTTCCCATAGCTATCCCGCTTGTTTGTTTATATGTTTTATCTTCATAGCAGAAATAGCCGGAATTGATGCAGTGAGTTAGAAGAGCAAATATTTTCTTAGAAACCTGGTCCTTAAGAAGAATCAGAACTTCATCTGTAGATACATTCGTAAAAAGAGACACGATGTCAAAACTCACCATTCCGTCAGAATCTATGAGATTTAATTTTTTTATTTTTGAGATGAAATCTTCGGAGTTTTTGATGAAGGAGGAGGAATTGCCGACTAGATGTTTTAAAGAAGCTGCAAGATATTCAGTCAGATTGTACGTAGGTGAGACAATACCTTCCACAATAGGTCTTAAAGGAGTGTCAACCTTGTGGTTCTTGGACAGGACGTACAAACGAGGAATGAGGTGATGAAGAGAGCGAAGAGATAGTCTTGTGTGTCTAGGAAGTTCAGAAGTAGATTTCAGAAGATTTTTTGTACGACTATGAAGTTCTTTTGTGGGATCACGTTCTAGAATAGAATAGGTATCAGAACTTAATAAGTTGTTAATCTTTGAACGATAGTCAGATTCGTCTAAGATTACAGTTGCATTCTCTTTATCAGCAGGTAAGATAATAATGTCATTTTTGTTACGAAGTTGGTGGACTGCTTTTCTTCTGTCGGAGATAGATTATCTGTAGGACGACGACTGTTGTTTATAGTAAAGATGGCATCGATCCGAAGTAGATTCGCAGTTTGTTTTGGTGACTGCCTTTTCAACTTTTGTAAGAAACAGTTCTTTAGGAATGGAGGTCGGAGAAGGAACGAAGTTAAGACCTCTTGAGAGCACACTAAGTTCTGCAGGAGAAAGTGTGTGTGAGGATTTGTTAATCACAACATTTTTTAAATTTTGTGAGTTGATATGGGGTTGGCGAGTTTGCTCCTGTTTAAGTTGGTTGAATTTTCTGATAAGGAGTGCTGCGATCTAGAAACACGGAGAGAGCTCATGTTTTTAATATCAATCCAGGAACTATTATCTAAAGATGAACTTAAGTTATTTTCAAAAGAATCTCTTTTACAGAACAAAGAAGCTAACGAGGACTTGGTATCTGCAATTTTCTTTCATTTAATAAATCAAGTTTAGCCTTGCGGTAGATATTATAAGCACGTTTAGTGCGAACCGATTCTTTGAACTCTAAAAACATTTGGGATGACAGAGTTAAATTTTCATCTTTTCGGAAAAACTAACCTGTTAATGAAAAGTCCAATTTTTACCAGAGTTTTTACATAATCCTTGATATGATGTACATTAACCTCGTCAGAAGGTAGATATATATTGTTGTAATTAGGATTGACTCGGGATGTATACATTTATACAATTAAAATTTAACTGACTAGAGCCCGAGAAAGTATAATAAAAACTTTAATAAATCACGACTAGTTTCATCGGTGTTCCGGCTTTTTCAGGTGAGTAAGAAATAACATAAGACTCATAAAAATAACAAGGTAAAAAACATGGACTTTCCAGCTTAATAAAAAGAAGCAGAATAGTAACAGTCATATTTGAATAGGCGACCGCGTGCTACTGTTGGCATGAGTTGAATGTCTGTGATAGCTAATTTTAGAGCTCCAGTATTGGATTACTGCGCTATGGGAATCAGGCAAATTATAGCTTAGATTGTTGTTCAAGTGTGAAGGGTCCAGAACTATTTCTTTTGATTCTCAAATTCATCCTTGTATATATCTAAATTGGTTGTGCGGTCCCAATCAACTTGGTGTGGCCGTTATTCGAGGTTAGAGTTTGCGTAGAAGAGAACATGACTGGAAAGGGCGCTCTCTCTCTCTCTCTCTCTCTCTCTCTATATATATATATATATATATATATATATATATATATATACACACGACTGGAATATATATATATATATATATATAGGTGAAAGGCATGATCGAGAAATGTAGAAGATAATGCCAAGTCCCATCTCTGCTTTAATATATATATATATTAAAGCAGTTCATGTCCATGCATCAAGGAATTTGTTGTTCTTTCATTTTTTCCCCGCTCTCCCTGGTCTCTTCCACACAGGATATAAATCCCTATCTGCTTTCTACGAACGCTTCCTCTAAATTTCTAATTAATTTTATGTGATCTGAAGTGGTTCTAATCTCCATGTTCTCTCCTTTGGTCGGTTATGGCTGCTGTTACTGCTCTGATTCTTTCTGTTTTCTTAACGCTCAGCAACGTTTCCTTTTTTTTTTTTGTCTCTCTCTCACTTGCTGATTATTTATATATTTTTTAATTGCTAGCGATCAAATGTTCCAGTTAAAATATTTTATGGGTTGCCTTATGTATGGTTTAAACTACAGATAAAAGCTGATATATTCTCATTATTGCTTCCTTCATTGTCTTTATTTCGGGATCCAGGATTTGCTTCTTACGTATTCATTCATGCCGATTTCTGATTCCCTTTAACACTCTTCTTAATTTCTTTAATTTCAACATTACTATGCCCTTACTTATGGAATTTTCACATTTGCAGCTGTATTCCGGTTGAAGAAGAAATCTTTGTTAGCTCTGCAGAGTTCTGCCTGGATTGCCACGTAAACCATTAACATCTATTTTCTCTCTTTCTTTTTCCTTCTCTATCAGCTGTCTATCTATCTATCTGTTCTATTTCTTGACATAAGAACGATTTACAAATAGGTAATAACTTCCTTCGTAAAATGACGTCACAATTAAGCTAATGCAGTTGTGTGTGTTTATTAACAGTACGATCAGACTTTCAGTAAGAGATTGATAACTCTCTAGGGTAGATAATGAAAAACTGTGGGTTTTTCATTCTTTTATAAAAGCACTTGTATTTTACCGATCATACACTGATAATGATCTTCATTTTTTTTCAGGGATTAAAGAAAACAAATTCTTCATTTTGCTTCATTTAATAAAACTGCTTAAGCTTAAAGTTAAATTAAAAGTTAAATAAAAGCATTAAATTGTTAAAATGCAAACATTATTGAATTTTGTATTTAAAATGCATTCAAGATTTATTTATTTTAAGAATTTACTTTTATAATTTATGATGTTAATTAATAAAATCACCACTTAATTTTTTTTTTATTTATCACACACATAAAAGGCAGGAGAGCCGCCTATAGAAAACAGATGCCGCGTGAGTTCAGTGTCACGAATACAGTAATATGCTGATATTCTTCTTAAACAGTTCAGATTGTAGTTCTTTGAAAATATTTCATGAAGGAGACTTTTCCAAAGAATTGGGATGGAAGGAATGAAAGATGACTGCGAGTAGCTGATGCAGTGAGTAATCAGTTTAATTGTAAAGGGATGCGAAGCAGTTGCAGTACAACTTCCTATAGATCTGACAGGAATTTTTTTAGCATATGTGCTTTTTTAAGGATTAATCACTGGTCAACAAATTCACAAAATATTTTCTTCTTTAAGTTAAGGGATATTACATCTCATATTGTTTTTTAGCCGAATAAGAAACTCAAAGAGTTTCATGCCGAATATAGAAACTATATAAAGTTCATCGATTCCAAGCTTAAGCAAATACCTGGATAGTGCAGCAACTGACCCATTAAGTAGTGCAAGCTGCGGCAACTCATAGCAAAGGTGGAGCAAGCTCCGATCAGTATTCTTGGTATTTACTCGTAATGTGAACTTAGTTCCTAGGAGCTGTATTAGTGTTCTACATTATGAGAGAAGGTCACTACCCAGACGGGTTTCAACCTTATGAATAAGTAAAGCCGACTCTAAAAAAAATCGGATGATCCCTAGGCCATTCAATAGTGGGCGAAAGACCGTCCATCTCAGCGTTGGCTCCACTCAGTGATGGCCTTCCACCCACCACCACCGAGCAGAACCGCTCATATTCCGGAGAAAAGCATTCACTGACAAAGCCCTTCACCAGGCCGTACCGAAAAAACATTTCCCCGGAGACTCAAATTGCTCCCTTATGGCAAAAATCTTAAGAGAGCGTACTCATATTAGCAATAGCCAAGCCTCAGTTAAACTTCATTGACTACAGCATTGCCAGACCGATTTCAACCTTATGTATAAGTCAAGCGGCTAAAAATAAGACGATCCCGAAAGATCACCCAACTCAGCGTTGTTCCACTCGATGACAGGCTCACCCCGTCACCGAGAAGAATTTCTCAGCATTGGCTCTACCCAGTATTAGGCTCACCACAGCACCAAGCAGAGCCATAATCTCAGCAGTGGCCCCACTCAGAGACAGGCAAAAACCTACCACCAAGTGGAGCCTCTCAAAGTCAGATCCGCCCCGCACCGGTTTCCACACTCATTGAGGTCTCATCAGTGAGTAGGTAGACCTAGTTAATACCAAATTTGTAGCGTACAGAACTTACATCCCTTCTATGAGAATTGCCAAGGAGTCCTAATAAATTACTAATTGTATGAAGAGCAAAAGGCTTCAATTCGTCGACATGAACTTATTTAAGTTAAGGGATATTACATCCCATATGGGATGTTATATCCCTTATATTACATCCCATATGGGATATACAGGGTGTTCGGGATAAATTTGACATATTTATAATTAATTATATTTTTCCGTAAGTTACATATATTAACACACACTTCTCTTCATTTAAAAGTTTGGACCCTTCTTCATTCATATACAAGATGTCAGAAAGGATGGATAGCTGGAACCCACCTGAATCATGGAAGAGAATAACTTGTATCATGATGATTCGTGCCCGCCATCAAAATAAGGATATTACGACTGCTGCCCAATGCTCCCTGAATACAGTAAAAACAATCAGGCATGAACTAGAGACTTGCAATGGTGACTACGAGGATGTAGCAAGAAGAAAGATCCCTAGCAGACGATCTGATTGCGTTCGTACAGCAGAATTCCTCGCAAATCTGCAGGAACAGGTGTTGAAGAACCCTGGCATTGGAATTCGGGCTTTGTTCGTGGAGTTGCTAACTGTAGTCAAGCCCTGGATAACAAGGGTAGCCAATGGTAGGCCGTATGTATGGCAGCAGGATTCGGCCCCTTGCCACACCTCTGGGAAAAGTCAAAAATGGTTGTCTGAAAATTTCTACGACTTCACCAGTCCAAATGTTTGGCCTCCAAACTCCCCAGACCTTAACCCCATGGATTATTTTGTATGGGGCGCAGTTGAAAAAGACACCAATCGCACTTCCAGTAATACAAAAGCCCAGTTAATGGATAAAATTAAAACAGTTTTTGCGGCCCTTCCCAGGGAGACTGTAGCATCAGCTTGTTCGAGGTTCCGAAGCAGAATTGAAGCTGTGATCGATGCTAATTGTGGTTATTTTGAGTAAATCTTGTTGATAGTATTGTAATTAACTCTGCCTGTAATGTTTTTTTGTCAATTCATTAAATTTAATAGATACAAAGAAGATTTTCTTTTTCCTTACGAAACTGTCAAATTTATCCCGAACACCCTGTAATTACCTTATATTACATTTAAGTTAAGGGATATTACATATTATATGTAATATCCCTTAACTTAAATGTAATATCCCTTAACTTATATTACATTATATAAATGTAATATAAGTAATATCCCTTAACTTATATTGCATTTAAGTTAAGGGATATTACATCCCATATGGGGTGTAATATTCCTTAACTTAAATAAATTTATGTCGCCGAATTGAAGCCTTTGGCTCTTCATTATAATTACTAATTTAATAGGACACCTCTTGGCAATTCTCATAGAAGGGATGTAAGTTCTGTTCGCTACAAACTTGGTATTAACTAGGTCTACCTACTCACTGATGAGATCTCAATATAGGTTCCTAGGAGCTAAGTTCATATTATGGGTAAATATCAAGAATAGTGATCGGAGCTTGCTCTACCTTTTACATGAGTTGCCTCAGCTTGCACTACCTTCAAGGGTCAGTTGCTGCACTATCCAGGTATTTGCTTACGCTTGTAATCGCCAAACTTTATATAGTTTCTATATTCGGCATGAAACTCTTTGAGTTTCTTATTCGGCTAAGAAACAATATGGGATAAAATATCCCTTAACTTAAATAAGTTCATGTCACCGAATTGAAGCCTTTGGCTCTTCATATAATTAGTTATTTTCTTCTTTTTTCTCGGACAAATTAGACCAACAGATTACATCAACAAAGTAGAAGTATTGTTAACCATCGTAGTCATCTGAGCAATTTAGGTATAGGCTTTTTATGACCTGTTCCTGCTCTGCAAATGAAGTTCATGTATGGCATAATGAATACTAGTTTTGCTGGAAAAATAGCGATTGAAATAGCTGTAGAAGAGAACGCAATGCAGAAAGTGATCTTCTATGGGATAGTGGAAGAAGAGAGGTTATAAGATAAGTGCTATTCATTCAACCGAATTTTCCTTTTCAGAACAGTGTCAAGAATTTTTAGGGAGGTCTTAGTGCACCACCCCCATACATGAGAGCAGTTTTCCAATGTTGATCGGATTTAGGATTTATACAGAGAAAGTAACTGTTCGACATAGAAATACCGTTCCGTATTGAGCGGAAAATAATGCCAAGTTTTTGGAAGCTGACGATGCTATAGAAGTGATATGCTCGTGCTAGGAAAGGTTTAGAGTAAGAATCATTCCGAAAAGAGATAGTTACAGCTTTTTCAAACGTAACGACATTAACGTTGAAGGCTTTGCTAGGGGATCTCCTATTTCCCAGTAAGTCTCAGAAAACATTTAATTTACCGTAAATTCAGTAGCATCCTTTAACAATATTAATTTCATTTTGGCTTCCTAGTAGAATCAGAAGGATGCACACACCTTAATCAGGAAGTTTCGCGCTTAAATTGTAACCAAGAAAATGTCTCGTTTCATACAAATATATTTGATTACATAGTTTATGTTTAATTTGAAAATAAGTAAAATGCTGGACCAGGAATCATAACAATGTAGCATGCGTCCAATATAATTATGAATTATAAGCCTGCGAACTATATCACAGGTTTCTAAATATAAATCACAGGAATTGAGAGTAATTTTATCCATACCTATAATATGAAAAATTTGCACGTTTTGCATATACGTTAATTATTCACATAAAACATGCAACTAATTTGTTATTTAGTAAATTTTTTTAGCATCTACATATATGTGTTTTAAGGATTAATCGCTGGTCGACAAATTCACAAAATGTTTCCATCTTTTTCCCGGACAAATATTGTTTTTATATACAGCCGAATGTAACATATCTCTATAGTCGATTATATGCTTACGAATATTTTTGTAATTGCAGACAACTTACCTTTGAATCGCCAACGGGCTCCCCACAGATATAGTTCTTGTTCTTCGTTTTCTATACTAACTGACCCCAAGAACATTCCCATTTGTTCGTATGAGTCGAATAATTCTTGAAATCTAAAATAAGATGCATTAATAAAGGGAAGATAAGTTTTAATAATTTACTGTGAATCATCGCTATTGATTTCTATTTAATAACAATAATAATTTTAAAAGGCTTATTCTTTTTAAAAAAAAATAATAATAATTCTTCAAGGAATTATTCTTCAACTTCGCTGATAAAGAATAAGTGCAACTAAATTTAAGAATTAATTAATATTTTTCTGAGATTTACTTGAAAACAGGGGGTAGAAATCCTTTCCATTTCTCCCTAGCAAACCCTTCAGCTAAAAGCGAACTGTTAATGTCGTAAGTAAAATCATAGACATCTGAAGAAGCTACAAATCTAGAAAAGAAGAAACACATTCAAAATTTCAATAACATTAGATAACTATGTTTTAGAATATGCTAAATTTTATTTCTGCTATCATTATATACGTTACGGCAGTGTACAGGAGGATAATTAGTCATTTATTAATTCGCTAACATACACATACATGCACATATAAATACATTAATTTCTGATTTCTCTCACCAATATCTTGTTTTGCGCTATGATTTAGATTTTTTCATGCTTTATTATTGCATTGATATCCATTATAATAATACTATTATGCTAACTAATATCATAATACAATATAAATTTCATTATGGCTTCATAACAGAATCAGAAGGATGCACGCATCTTAATTAGGAAGCTATGGTTTAAATTGTAACCAATAAACGTTCCTTGTTTCATATGTAATTTTTAGTTACCATTCTTCTGTGATAGGACATTTTAGAAGTTAGTTGTGACAATCATTTGCATGTATCAAAGCCAATGATGCAGAAGAATCTTTGCATTGATTTGCCCATGTCAAGTCACGTAATAGACAATCCTTCATTATCTGTTTTGAACAATAATTTTGGGAGATGCAAACACTAAACTACGAATCTCACGTAACAACATGAAGATCAAGTGACTACCACTGGCGAAGAATTACATAACAACTCTAAAGGTGTCTAAATCAAATAATGTTTGAACTTACAGAAAGACAAACTTCACATGGACATATCTCTCTTCCGATTGATCCGATTCTTCATTAGCAGTCTCTCTGCAAAGATAATTATTGATGCAAATCAATTTCAGCAACACACGTAATTCTATTTAATCGCTATTTATGCTAATAATTGTTTTCGACAAGTTGTCTTGCACATAGTTAACAGTAAAATCAATGCTGATATCATTTTCAAGAATTCTTCATTAAATTAAATAAGTTATCTTCCTTTAGCTTAAGAAAGCCACACTGCCTTTATTTTTTCATTAAACACATTTCCACACTCATTTCTGCATTTATAAATGTATTGTTATTCTATTATCATCTGATGGTTTTCTAGTGTTTAAGACTAAATGCTTCGTAGGAAATATTCCCTTTTATCGCTGTCTAGTTTCTTAAAGCTGATAACTTGATGATAGGAATCCACTTCCGTAAGAAGTGGATTCCTATCATCTTAATGGATTTTACTTCCATATAAAATCCATTCCAATCCATTCCAAACAGAATTCCAATTAAAGAAGTGTCCTTAGATCCAGACAGCTGATTGTAACAATCTTAAATAGAAACAAAACTGAAAAACAGCTGGATTGAAAACTAGATTTTCGTGACTGCTCAATGAAAAACACTCAAAGGAACTCCGTTCATGGATATTGTTCAAATATCCAAAAACGGAGTTCAAATATCAAAAAAATAAAATTTCTCAATAGCGACGTATGGCTCCGTAGCCGAGATTTGGCCAATGGTGTTGTATGGAATACTTTATATCCCATATTTTTAATAGTAGGAGCATCTTTAGCTTTCTTGTCCTCCCTTTTAAAGAGTGAATCCTGCTGCTACATGTCAGAAAGTAACCAGGACCTTGAAATTAATCTCAAAACGTATGATGCCATCGATAAAACCAACAAAAAAGACCATTATTTAATTAAAGGGATATTAGATCCCACATTGTTTTAAAACCGAATAAGAAACTCAAGGATCGAAATCGAAGAGTTTCATGCCGAATATAGTAACTATAAACGTATCGGCGACCACTAGCTTGAGCTAAAACACGTAGTGCAAACTAGGGCAACCCGTTGCAAAGGTGGAGAAAGTTCTGATCGCTATTCTTAGTATTTTCCATAATGTAAAACCCATCTCCTAGGAGCTGTATGATGTTATACATTATGGTGGGAGGTCACTACCCAGACCGGTTTCGATCTTTATTGAGATCTCATCAGTGAGTAGCTAGACCAAAGTATAATACTAAGGGTATAGCGAAAAGAACTTATATACTCTACTACTTAAGTTATATATATAAACTTATATATATTATATATGTTTATTATATATAAAAGAACTTATATATAAGTTTATATATAACTTAAGCAATATTTTTTAGCGAAAAGAACTTATATACTCTGCTACTTAAGTTATATATACTTATATATAAGTTCTTTTCGCTATACCCTTAGTATTATACTTTGGTCTAGCTACTCACTGATGAGATCTCAATAAAGATCGAAACCGGTCTGGGTAGTGACCTCCCACCATAATGTATAACATCATATATCTCCTAGGAGATGGGTTTTACATTATGGAAAATACTAAGAATAGCGATCAGAACTTTCTACACCTTTGCAACGGGTTGCCCTAGTTTGCACTACGTGCTTTAGCTCACGCTAGTAGTCACTGATACGTTTATAGTTACTATATTCGCCATGAAACTCTTCGATTCCGATCCTTGAGTTTCTTATTCGGTTTTAAAACAATGTGGGATCTAATATTCCTTTAATTAAATAATGTTTTACATCGCCGAAATGAATCCTGTTGGCTCTTTATTAAATAAAAAAGACCATATTTTTATCCGTCCGCAAAAAACAATTATCATGTTTTTAGTTTATAATTGAGTATGCTCGCCTTTTCCATACATAAAGTCATGTCTTAATGACTACAGATATGAACGAGTTTATTAAACACAAAAAAGTAACTGATATAAAGAAGTTGTTTTTATACAAACTGTTGATTATATATAAAACATAGGAGTTAGATATCTACTTCGTGAGTGCATGTCGTCATCACAATTGGAATTCTTTGCTCTCTTGTTTGCTGAATATTAATATTTCGATCTTTAATATTGTTGGATAAGTTGACTTATAAAATTAATACATTTACTACTTGGTATTTACGGCAACTTAAAGTATTAATATGAGGCATATTTATTTAATATTAAAGGATACTATAATTTAGTATCCTTTCATATTAATGATACTAAAAATACACTTTCTAATATTGGATTTCATATTTCATTCGTGCAGAAGTGAGCAATGTAAACCATAGAACATGAAGCAACCATTTTAAGACTGCGTAGTTTTGGAAAACGATTTAACAACGAATCGATTTGCATAGAAACAAAATAGAATACCACAATCAGCTATAATTTGAGTGATATATCTTAGTCTGTTGATTCGCTGCCCCCTCAAGGCAGTTCATTATTTATTGAAGCAGTGGTGTAACTTCGTTTTTTTCTCTATCGGCAGCGTCTTTCTTTGAGTCTCTTAAGAATTTTAGATGGGCTTCTTAACAGTTTTCATATGCTAACAGAAATCATTTTCACTTTTATTATACCCTCTCCTACATCGCAGTTTTTCGAGTTATGGTAGTTATATAAATTATAGATATCATTAAATTTTATTTTGAAAAATAATTCAGAGAATGATGAAATAAACTTTTAGTTCCTACTTGAGCATTCCGTTGAAGAATATTCGCCACTTTCTCATTGGAAGGATGCATTGAATCTTCAGGCCACCAGCAGTATAACAGTTTGAATCTCCCGATTGTGTAGTAACAATATCTGGAGGAAGAGAATACGTTTTCCCATTAGCCAAAGTCAGATGGACCCATGCTTCGGCTTGTTGATGAAGTCCGCGTGCTATCCTAACGACGAGGTGCTCCTTTTTGGAGTTACATCCGTAAAAACAGACCTCATCACTGGCCTTGATGCATATAAAAATAAATATTCTTAAAACTTCACTAAAAATTCAATTAAATTTTATCTTCAATACCAAAACTGAATTTAAGATTTTTATCACTCATAGGCTGCATTTTTGCGCAGTTTTTTTTTTCTTTTAAAATATAATTGTTAACAAGTATTTTAGCATAAATTTTATTCGATAATCAATTAAATAATAATACTGCATAAAACTTGTTCCGTAATAATCAAATGAACTTTATTATGTTAATATTATTATATTTTATACAGAGACACATTTATTTTAACTTTACTTGTTAAAATTATTATATGAAAATTTTGACATTGATTGTGTGTGTTTTCCTGATAATTAAATAATATACTGGTTTAAGTTAAAGGAGATGGTAAATCCCGTTTTTTTTATAGCCGGTAAGAAACTCGTATCGAAATCCATCGAATCCATAGAGTTTCATGCCGAAAAAACTATCGGCGAGCCCAAGTGTAAGTAATAGAGAAGAGATCACTACCCAGCCCGGTTTCAACCTTTTTTGATTATAATACACTGGTTTATTTATTTATTGATATACACATGGAGCACTTAGAACAGAAGCCATTTTGTCTTTCATTACAATTGAAACTAAACTTATATTAATACGCTGAATGAATTTCATAAGGTGCTCCAATATACGCCAGAACAAATAGACAATAATCCATGGATAAATGATGGTAACATTCTAAATAGTATCACTGTAAAAGAAAATTTATGCAATAGACTAAAAAAGTCACCCAGTAACACTGAACCACAAAGATTATATAAAAATACAAGAAATCAACTAACAACAAAAATTCGTAGAGCAAAAAAGACGCTACTACTATCAAAAATTTGCAGAATATAATCACAATATGAAGCAAACATTGGCTACACTCAACGAAATAGTAACTAGAAAAAAGAAAACTTCAGCACAAGATTTTATTGCAAAAAGCATCGGTCAGGACACAAGCCAAGAGGAAGTAGCAGACTCATTCAACCATGCTTTCACAAACAACATCACACAACTCAAAAAAGACAAACTACTAACGATCAACAAAAAACTACCGACACAAATAAAAAATAAACGATGTATTTTCCACCCGTAACAAAACAGGAACTGAAAGAAGCAATCCTACAACTAAAACCAAAGACCACTCCAAGAATAGACAAAATAAGACTCGCAAACCTTATAACACACTTTGAACAAATAAATCCAATACTTTTGAAACTTCTGATCATAATATTCGACACAGGCATTATTTCACAACAATTTAAAACTGCAGTAATTACGCCAATAGCTACCTTACCAGGCATTTCAAAAATTCTAGAAAAAATAACACACACCAGAACTACAGAACTATTTACAGAAGTACAACATCATCTCAGAAAACCAATATGGCTTTCAGAAAACAAAAAGCACCATTACTTTATTAGAAGACATCGCCGACACAATAAACAAAGCTCTTGACAAAAACAAGTACGCCGTCCTTATACTGCTGGACCTAACCAAAGCATTTGACACACTTGAACATGACATACTACTCACCAAAAACCTATACCCAATAAGAGGAACACTACATACATGTAGTGTTCAAGAACTACCTCTCAAACAGAACACAAGTAACAAAAATAGGTACATGTCACAGTCGGAGTATACAAGTAAAACACGGTGTACCTCAAGGTGCCATATTATCACACACTCTATTCAACATATACATTAATGATGTTCATAACAAATCCATAAGAAGTCACATATTTCAGTACGCAGATGACACCGCACTACTAGCAATCCACACAGACATCAACACGGCTCTCTCCAAAGCACAACAAGACCTAACTGAAATCACAGCATACTTCTACCAAAACGCAATTCTAATCAACGGCACCAAAACGCAGATGTTGATAATACACAACCGAAGAATCATACGCCCCGCATCACTATCGATACATTGTCACACATATCGCTGCACTAACAACAAAAATACCAGCCAATGTCCCAAAATCAAACCAGTAACAAATGAAAAATACCTTGGTCTCTACACAGATTGCCACCTTAAATGGACGAAACATGTAGAATAACTACACACCCAAACTCCGGATCATCGCAGCAAAACTCTTCCAAGTAAAAAACGTTATTCCATCCAACATAATAAAACTCCTATATCACGGTATCTGCGAATCCCTACCCAGATACAGTATAACAGTCTATGCAAACACATTAAACAGTCACTTAACAAAATTAGAAACATTACACAGGAAAATTGTGTCAAAGTGATTTGGACACCTTACACGCAACAACGAATATCCGACCAGCACATGCGACAAACAGAATCCTGAGCATTAAAAACCTGAAACTCTATATAACATTAATAATGAATTACTTCAACATCACCTATCGAAACAACAGAGACACATATCGTAGGACACGACCTACAACAACTCTCTACATCCCTACACCCTTTAACAACGCATTCGGTTCTTTTGTGAGATCACATCAGATACCCACGCAACTCAACAACCTACCAAGAAATTTAAAACACATTGATAACTACAGAACATTAAAACACTAACTCTGGGAAATATATCAACAAAGTTAATATACCATTAACACTAATATACGCATCAAATATACACATCAAATCACCAGCATCATCATAAATCATCACAAATCACCAGCCTGTACATAAATAGTAACAACAACATAAATTGTGAAGGCTAAATCCCACTCTCCTCACAAAAGCTTACCCAAGCTTCGAAGTAGGTGGGATTAACTCGCCTCACTCAACCACACGTAATCCTTGTAACCAAAGAAGCAGATTATGTAACAAAACAGTCAGTAAAGTGTATAACAATAATGAATATACTGATATTAAAATGCAAAAAAAAATTATGTATATGTAAATAGTCTGTATAATAAAAAGCTATGATATTGATATTGAAAAAAAAATTATGTACATTTATATTTATATATAAAAAAATCTGTACTCTATTGTACAGTGACTCAACAGAAAACATAATAGTATACTCTATTGTATATATGTGAATACTCTGTATGATGATAAATAAAATGTTATTACAGTTTTAAAAAAAATTATTATTATTATTATTGATGTGTACAGAAAGGATAAGCGTGTAATGGCTCTTTCTGGGTCTAAAAAAAGGAAACGCATGAAAAAAATTATTATTATTATTATTATTTACAGATTAACGTTTAACGTTTTACAGATTAACGATTAAAATCACTTTGTCATTTTTGTCCATCTTTCGCTGAATCCAGAATAAATTTGAGTTCGGATTTTAGGCAAAATATGAACAGAAAAATGTGTGATTTTCTAAATAATTTATCCATTAGTTTAGGATATTATTATTAATGTTATTGTAATTATTCGATAAATAATTTATTAAATTTATCCAATAATTAAAATTTTATTCCCTATTTTAATTTTAACCTTTTAGGTTTCCTTTCCAGCGGTGTGTGATTCTTACTCAATTTCTCATTCTGATTTCAAATTTGTTTTTAATTTTTTCCTATCACGTGTAGTTTTTGAGAAACAAGTCTATACGCTTTTTGTGATATAAAACAGTATTAAAAATATCGCATTTCCAGAATTTAAGTAAACTTGAATGACTGTCCTAACGTCTTCCGTTTATAAGATGAACTTTGTGTTCCCCGTTTTAGACTCCAAAAGTAATCAGCTTACATAGCACGACTTCACTTCCTACTATATCTCCCTTCCATCCTCATAATATGCTAATGAAACCGCTTGCCATGTCCCTCACTTACGAACCTGAGATTTTCTGAGAAAAAGTCTAGATGTGAGTCCAGAAGGAGTATTCTTGTAATCTGAAGATTTGTGATTGCCCAAAACGGATTCTTAAATTAACTTAAAATTATCCATGTGTTAGCTTCCTTTTGATTTAGAACTTGTTCAAATTTGGGATCGTTCATTAACAATTTAAATTTTGGCCCAATGAAAATGCCTTCTTTTACTTTAGCATCACTTATTTTTGGAAATTTTTATTTAAAATACTGAAACCCGAGCCTGTGTAGCTCAGTGGATGTGGCGTTTGCACACCACCGCACTAGGCCGCACGAAGGAAGTCTTGGTTTCGAATCTAGTCGGCGACTAGAGGAAATTTTTCTAAGCCTTTTTTCGACCGGTTCCCGAGTTAGTCGATCTCTGGCACGGGCAAGCAGGTTTTTCCTCCCGGAAACTCGGGTTTTTCGTCCTGTAAACTCAAGAAAATCGACCGTAGAACCCACATTATTTCAGACATTAAATATATTGTGTTAGGGTTAGAGACCACGAGATGGCGGCACATTTGAGCCGTCTCTCTTCACTGCGTACCGCTTAATTAGTGATAGCCTTGGGCCATCTGTCTCTGATTGGGTACCAGTGGAGATTGAACTGCCCACTCAGTCTCCAAAAGTTAGATAGGGCTAAATGGCCTCGCCTACTCCCGTATATACGGGAATAAAAAGGCGTTAGCTGATTTTTGATTTTTTTTTAATACTGAAACCCTGCTTCTCTCGGATTCATTGCGTTCACAAAGATTTTCATGAGTCCATATTTGATGTGAAGCTGTGGCAAATAGATTTTTTCAGTCTCTACGAATGGTGCATGTTTAACATTCTTTTCTTCAGGTGTGAAATGTGTACGCAAATGCCGTTGTTTAACAACATAATGATTACTCATGGTTCTGCTGTCCCATCCGCATAAGAAGCAAGAGAGTGTATCCTATTTCTAACCTACACTTGTAGGCACCATAATTAATGTTTTCCAGAACTATTTTCATTTTTTCGTATATTTCCTTCATAGTAACTGAATGTACTATTGGGATGGATGGATGGATACAAGTCCCCATTTTCAAGAAGAACAGCTGTCAGACCGGATTTTCACGAATCAGTAAAGTCTCCATTCAAATGGTGTGTGTTCAATGCCATAGTACTTCATTAGACAATCTATGTTAGTGCAAATGATATTACCTTCACTGAAATATCACCTTCAAGATATCACCTTCACTGAAATAACTGACTACATCCGTTATTTCAGTGAAGGTGATACTTTGATATTGTCTGAAATATGTGACCTCAGTTCCTTCAGCTAGGAGATTCCATCCTTGAAGATGTGACGCTAACACGTCTGCTTGATCCTATGTAAGATTAACATTTCTTACAAGATCATTCACTTCCTCTTAGATGATTAAATGTGGATCGTAGTTTTTGAGTCCGAAAATCTATGTTAGATATTTCCTCTGTTTCTCCGCCACCACTCAATATCTGCAGATATTTGGGTGTTTCGGTACTAAAAAATCAACAGTATGAGGTACTGGTCTCAAGCCGATGCAACATTTGGAAATACAACGTGTTTCTTACATTTAGATAAAAATCCTGAAGCTTTCTAATGCGGAAATAACAATCAGTAAAATGATTGGATGGCTCTCTCCAAATCATTAAAACAGCCAAGCCAATAGGGTGCAGGGTCTTCCTTTTAACCAAGCCTGAAGATTGACCACGCAACTTTGCACAACACATGTGGAGCGCAGATTTAATCTTGATCACCTACCTTACAACCGAATAACATTCTTAGGCTTCGTTAATTAATTTTGTAACTGGTCTTTGTTTCTTCTTACTTCGCGGTGGACTTTTCCCACACATAGCAAAACAAATTAGGAGAATTGGCACACATACGAGGCTTTTTCTGTCCCAGAAAGACTGCGACGCAAGATATATCCGAGACTCGCACACCAAATGAACTGTATAGGCTAATGTGGAAAGATGTAATGTGTTGATCTTACGTAATAGTTACATACGTGTTGCGTCATCTCTTGTTAACTAAGCACGGCTGATACAATAACAGCAGAATTTGACTGAATCACAATAAGCAACAATAGCTCTTATAGGAGCTATTGGTTTTCTCCAGAATGGTACGTGATAGAAAAATTTTAAAACCATATTTGAAATTAGCGCTAAAAACTGATACAGAAATACCTTTTCTTTCAAAGAAAACAATATAAAAATAACAAACAAGAAGTGACATGTGTGTCTGACAGTATGATTATTGGTATAATTAATTATTAAAACATTTGAACTCATTTATGCCAAATGAATACAGTAACAATTCATGCTCTATGATTTCTGGGACTCATTGAATTTTATTTATTCTCTTTCTTTAACATGGATTGGAGAGCGATATTGTAATGTAATGAACTCATTGGCTCTTTTGTATGAGAAAAATGCACAATTTTTGATTCCAATTTTTATTCAGTTTAACTGTGCAGTTAACATAAAAACAGCGTGTGTAGAGGGCATTATCGTTATATCTGCACTATGAAATAAATATTTGTATAGAAAACTATTCTGCTATTTTTTTTAATTACACACAATAAATAACGAAATTGTTAAGGAATTGTGTATTGTAATATGGAATTTATCTGGTGAAATACCCATGAAATGTTCGTGTACCTTTTAAAATGATTAAATTGTATATGAAAATGTAAAAATACAAGAACAGTGCGAGAGAATTGATATTAGCAGAGATTGTGATGGGCGTTTCTTTTATGACTAACAGACTGTTAAACATGCTTTTTGAAATACTAAGGTTTACCTTAGTATTTCAAAAAATCATATAGAAAGAAGGGAGCCACCAATTAGAAATGAAGTTGGCTACATTTTAAGAGCAGTTAATTTTAAAATTGATGATATTATTTTTAATAATGAATTATATTGTTGTTGCCTTTAGTTATGAAATAATTTAAAGCTCAAAGGTGAATTTGCATTTCACATTTAGAGAAGAATTTGCATTCTCGGCTGATCTTAAAACAATAGTGTCAGCTAAGTAGCCGCTCCTGAACTGATGCCTTTATTGCCCATCTGTGGTTTTTAATTCTGGAAAGAGGTAAGCCGCCGGTAAATACATAAGTACACACATTTAACAGGCACAGAAGACAATGTAGATGGATAGTAATGACCGCTATATGAGAGCATTAATTCGGTTTTTTAAAGCAAAGTTACTTGACAATGACACTTTACAGACCAAACATAATTTTTTTCTAGCAATTCAGGCCTCCAATAAGTGAGGTGCTGATGGTTTTTTCAGCGCAATTAAGTTCATCTACCACATAGAACATTTATGAAAAATGTCCGCAGTGCTAGTCGAACCTGCAGCCCACTTAGCGGAAACTATCCATTCAACCAGTACAGTAAAAATATGTAGGATATTATACATGTGGAAATATCCATGTCTGATATTCTTCGTAGAAAAGAAAAATATGTTTATGATCTCTCTCTCTCTCTCTCTCTCTCTCTCTCTCTCTCTCTCTCTCTCTCTCTGACTTATTTATATTATTTAAGTAGAGGTGGAACTCTTAGTTAAAGAATATGAATTATGAAAAGAAAGAAAAATATACCAATATTAAAGATAATTTAATATACATTTTATATATGCCAATCTCAATTAAAACTTGTTCTATTTGTTTACTTCAGATGAGAAATTTCAATGTTAGCAATTCAGTGTGAAAAATTGCAGAAAAGTTTTGGGATCTATTCTAAGAATGTTTAATTCTCCTTCTCTATTTTTTAAAGTCTGATTTTAGATTGTTGCACTAACAATTACCTCTTTCAGATGATGCTCCTTTTGAGGAAATTCCAGTTTCTTTTCAAGGTTAGGTACCAGCGTTCCTGTTTTATATGGATCGTCACTTTCGTAGTCATAAATGTCTAAGCGACGTTTGGTGCGTAAGCGGATGATATGCAGATAGAGATAAGCAACAAGCCATTTCAGATTTTGAATGTTACCTGGAACAGCAGTTAATTGCATTTATTACTAATGTGGACAGAGAATTCATTAAAATAAAATCTAAATAAAATCTAAAATAAGAAACTGGACATGATGATCAAAACACGTATGAAAACTCACCGTTGTAGTGATATCATGCAATCATAAAAATGATGTTTTCAACGGAGGTTTTTGGTGCATCACAGTAAATGCGAGAATAGTATTTTAGGTTCGGGAGGTTTTAATTTCCTCAGTGTTAGCAGTTACACAAAGGAGAAAAGATTCTTCATGAAAAGGAAAGGACGCCAAGTTTTTTGGATATGCCAAGAAAAATAAGAAGTAATAAGTCGTCCCAGGAAGAGATATCTGATCTCACGTGGAAATGTGGGTACAAGGTAAGGTAAAATTAAGTGAGCTTTTTTTATTAGACATGAATATCTTGCTTGTCTAATTAATAAATGTGGTGATGTGCTAAAAACTGAAATTCTTGGTGCTGTCTAAAATATGCTATTTCAGCTAATCGATGCTCTCTCACCCACCCACTCCAACACTCCTTCCCTCCCAGACGGTTTCTTCCAGCTTTATGCCTTTTTATAGATGTTCTTCCATGGTTTCATGAACTAGAAATGATGGAATGGGTATGCAACATTTCAAACACGAAATAGGAAAATGTTAATTCTAAAACTCAAGCGATATTTTTGCGGACAAAAAAAAATTTTGGCATTCTTCGCATCCAAGTTATGCAGGATTCCTCTCATGTCTTCGTGACGAAAGATAAAAGAAGCATGCGTTAAATTGTTCTGTGTAAGAGGTAATAATTTTTCTTGATTGTTTATGCACTAGTTGGAGGAAAAGAATGATGATACCATCTGAACGTGAGATTGGCGGAAGCATGAAAGTGCACAGGTTTGGTGCAGTTGATTTGGCGATGAAACTAAAGTGCAACTGACTTTTCAGCAGCTCCCACTTAGGTTGCACTTTCTCTTGAATGTTGATTGTTTGTTGATTGTTTTCAAGCTATTGTTCTGCAGTATAGGCCGAGTCTGAGGAGCTAAAGTATTTTGTTGAGTTGCCTTGAGTCTCTGCAAAGTGTTCCGTTGAGAAGTAAACTTGGATGACGGTGGGGTCTGAGTTACCGTGGCTGAAGTTAATATCGATAACTTATCTGAAAGAAGAAGACCAGTAACAAAAGTCAGTACTTTTTAAGAAGTGTGAATTTTATGGTGTTCTAGTCGAAAACAGAATTTAATTGTCGCTAACAGGAAATACCGTGTCATTTCTTACATAGTGATCATTTTTGGAATTTTTTTTGCTTTGTTTTGAGTATAAGAACTTCACAAAACCGTGCTTCAGAAATAACGATTAGTAAGATTAGAGTGATTTTCTCAATTTGCGACAAAACAACAAATGAATTCAGTGAAATAAAATATTTTTAGTATGAAATATCAAAAAAGGGCAATTCTAAGTTTGGTATCGTACGCCTTTGGATGTTAGATTTTATAAATGCACAGTATAAATCTGGCGAACGAAGGAATAACTCACATGCTAGTTGTACATATGGGTTGCTATGGTTGCAGCTGAGGTTCTGCTAGAAGTCGGTCGGGTTTCGTTGTCTTCAAATGCTGGAGTATGTCATGTTTATGTTAAGTTTATGAACATAATAAAAATATTATCTGATGTGTTCGTCCCATGGTATGTGAAGAATTAACTGCGTTATTTTCATAATTAAATTCAACAGATAAGATTTATTAAACTAAATTATGTTTTTTATTTTTTTATTTATTATTTTATTTATTATTATTATTATTATTTTGCAATTAATGTCAGCAAATATTTCTAGTGTTAGTTAAAGCAAGCGAAATTATATTATCGATATACCGAGAATCAGCACTGAGTGCATTTGTTTATCTCTTCCTGTGTTTTGAGTAGTACAAAAGTGCAAAAAATCACATCAACAGATAAACTCATTTTGATAGGCTGTTTATATTTCACTGTTTGTTATCAGCATGTGAAAGAAGGCAATTGCATTCAAGTGAAAGTGAAATGTTATCACAGATTCAAGAACACTTGTTTTTGATAACACGGCAACAAATGAGATTATCTTCTAAGAGTAACCTATTTTTCTGGAACAGCACGTAGCGACAAAGAAGAGAAATCCCTTCTCATATTAGGAAACAGCAAGCTTATGGTCCTTCCAGATACCAAAATTGGGGTGAGGAGTAGGGATTTTCTAATTAAGTAATTCAGAATTTTTTACCGTGATGCTTCGGGAGAAGGAACACCCACACTGCGAAGCAATTAAAACCAAGCGAAGAGCGACCACGCCGCGTTGCATTCCTTCATCGAGTTTCCCGAGTTGGCCAAGTGTGCTGCGGGTTCGAATATCGCCGTGGGCATGGATGTTGGTGACTGTGTTGCGGTGCAAGATGTATTTCATCGCCTGGTGTAAGACCACCGCTTATTGGAGGCCTGAGGTGGCTTGAAAAAGTTCAATGTTTGGTCTCTAGAGCAGGCTTTTCAGATTATGTAAAAGATAAAAAATAAATGAAAAATACAAAAATATATATAACAATTGATTTTAAAAAAATCCCACGGTACAAAATATATTATAAGTTTACAAAGTAACTTTTCGTGGGTCGGAGCAACATAGAGAGAGAGAGAGAAAGAGAGAGAAATTCTGATCTGTGTTTGGTTTCATAGATCTCGAAAAGTCATATGACAAAAGGTAGCAAGAAAAAAGTTATTCAAAATGCTGCAATTATATGATACAAATGGTACATTATACTGAACAATATGAAGCCTATATTTGAGTTATTTTTTACATATTTTTAATAGTTTTTTTAGAAGAACGAATCATATACCATAGTGATGTGTATAATAAATAAAATGCTTCATTTGTTCTTTAGTTTCTCCATTCAGGATAAATTCCTGAATTCAGGATGATAGCAGTTTAGTTAAGCAATCCTGCAAACTTATACTGGATTTATTTAGAACTATTGAATATTTGCATGTGGTAGGCTCCTAAATTTACATGTCACGTAAGGTGTACAAATACTTTTGTCAACATAGTGTATTATCATTATATATATATATATATATATATACACATGGGGGCCGGAAAAGTTCTAGACCATAGATGGTAAAACTATCGGCACGATTTGCATTTTCAAAGTTGGTACATCTGTCATAAGCATCCATGTGAAATTGCAAGTCATTCTATCAAGTAGTTTGTTTTATACAGCTGTCTTAAGAAAAAGTGTTGGCTGTCCCTTGAAATGCATAAAATTGAGTATCATGCGGTTATAAATATTTTTGTAAAAGAACGTTTAACGCCAAAAGAAATTCATTCGAAGTTCATAAAAGTTTATGGGCACTCTTCTCCTTCGTTTTAGACAATTAAGAATGGGCTGTAGAGTTTCAACGTGGCCATACCAGCCTTGAAGATCATCCACGTGAAGGACGCCCCAAAAGTGTAACAACACCAGAAATCATTCATCAGTCCACGATAGGGTATTGAATGACCGGCGATTCAAATTGCGTGAAATTGCTGAGGTATTTCAAAGAACGTGTATGATATATTTTGCAGGAAGAATTGCAAATGAAAATGCTTTGCGCAAGATGCGTGCAGCGCTTGATCACAGCAAATTAAAAATACACTCGCATGAAAATCTCTGGACAGTGCTTCGAACGTTTTAACAAGAATAAAACTGATTTCGTGCGTCGATTTATTACTATGGGTGAGACTTGGATTCACCATTACACACTTCACCATTACACCATAATCCAAACAGCAGTCAAAACAGCACCAAAGAAGACAAAGTCGGTTCCATCAGCAGAAATGGTCATGGTTTCGGTATTTTGGGATGCTGAAGGCATTTTGAACATTAATTTTCTTGAATAGGGTAAAGCAGTAACTGGAGAATATGATTCCGATCTTTTAACAAGACAAGACAAAAAAATTCGTGAGAAAAGACCCGGTTTGCCGAATCAAAAATCATCTTTCATCAGGACAATGCACCTGTCCGCAAAGGTGTTTTGGTAATGGGAAAATTAAGGGATCTGCACTATGAACTGTTGGAACATCCGCCCTGTTCCCCTAGATTTGGATCCCTCTGACTTCTATCTCTTCCCAAAAAGTAAGGGGTCAGCGTTTTTCTTCGAATCTAGAGGTGATTGCAGCTGTAGAGGGGCATTTTGCAGATCTTACTGCTGAGAACCAGTACAGGGATGGGATGATGGCGCTAGAGCATCGCTGGAATAAATGTCTCAAGGGAGATTATGTTGAAAAATGAAAATAATTTTTAAATTAGAAATTAGGTTTTTCATTGTTAGGCCGTGAACGTTTCAGACCACCCTCATATATAATAGTAATAAATTCTATTTAATTTTTAGTTACATGCGTGAAGCCGTTATTTAAAAATTATATTATAAACATGAACGTGCTGAAGCCCTACATCAAAGAAAGCCCTACATCATCGAACGAATCGTAATGATTCGTTCGATGATGAGCCTTACTATTCCAAACTTTTGGGAACTTGCTATCCTCACATGTCTTAAATAAAGTTGTAGTGTCTTATATTTTATTTTTCATCAACTTATTTTAATTTATTTTCAGCCTAATAGTTTTAACTACGAACAGGTGCATGGATACATAGAGGGATTCTAATTCAACGCATGCGTTTCACTGTTTCTTTATTTAAATTCCTTAATGTTGTTCGGTAGTTTTATAGATGATGTCTTACGATACGTAAGACGAAAAATATCTGCATAATAAGTTCCTTGTCCTATTGGATGATATTATCGACAAGTGTCTGCATGGAAAGGCCTAATATTAAAGGCCTAATAAATCCTTTATTGGATTTATTGGAGAATCGCTGGAATAAATGTAGTAATTTATCATTATCCGATTATGTTGAAAAATGAAAATAATTTTGAAATTAAAAATTAGAAATTATCTTTGATACTGGCCCAGTCGGTATTGACGATGCTGGTTTCAAAAGCATATGTTGGATTCCTTTCTAGAAAACGAAAACCTTTAAAGTAAGAGGTTTCAACAGAAAGTTAGTTTTGGTCTCATACGAAAGGTCTCATACAATTTTTCACTGAACAAAACAGCCAAACAGACTAGAGAACACACGTTATTAAGAGGTTTAATACAATGATCTTATAACATTATTGCACAGGCTGTAAATCGAAGCGCGATTATTAACTGTGTGCTTCAGTTTTTGCTTCTCGTTCGGTGTTGTGAAAAATTACACGGGCTTGCAACTGCTGTCAAATTCAAACGTTACACAAACAAAAGTGTTTGTGTAGTTTTTGAATAAAATCAATGTACTACACATATTTGCAGCAGTAAAATAATGATGTTTCTAAAAATCATTTGTTATATAAGAATGAATTTAAAAATTCTATTGCAGAATAAAGCACAGCAACGTTTTCAAGTTGAAAAAATCTTCAGTATAAACTACATATTCTGTAGCTTCAGATTAAGATTCAAACTAAGCCTTAGATTTCATACTGAGATTAAGATTTATAACTGACCATCTGGCATTTTAATCAGCCTATACTATGAGAGTGAAAAAAATAGTACAACCTTAAAACAGAGCGAAAATGACTTCTTATATACGTTACTTTTATATCTAAACTAAGGTATATAATGACTCCTCATATACGTTAGTTCAGATGTAAAAGTTCGGCATGCAAAAACAATAAATCGAGCCCGAAGGTCGTCTGATGGTGATCAAATGAGCAATAAAAACGGCCTGTAAGCAGTGGCATAATTACTGCATGCTAATTACATGCTAATTAATACTGGATGGTTCGCTTCTTTCAGGGGAACGTAAACCCGAATTTCCGGGATAATAATAAAATAAAACAAATTAAAACTTCTACCACTGTACGAGAGTAGCTAGTCCGTTTCACTCGAAAAGTTCTTGTGAAGGTTCTTTGTGTCCAAGAAGCGATTTGAACTCAGATCTTCGACACCAAAGGCCATCGCTCTAATGAATAGTTTCATAAACTACGTGGGTTCCAGAAACCATTAATCTTAGTTGATTTCTCAGTTAATTTTGATATACATGCTTCATAATTTCATTAAGCAAGTTTGTTGTATTTGTAATCATTAATATGCTTAGCACTTTATGCTAACAGTCACAATTGATGAAATTTATAATTTCTAATAGTTTTTACTCAACAGAGAAAATACTTTAAAAATGAATAGTTACCAGCAGAGAAAGTGAGTTTGGTGGTTATCGTTTCATGAGATTTGTAATGGCATGTGAAGATAACTGCTTCTATTGTTACTAAAATATTTTGATAAAACTTCATAGATATTCTGTTGAAAAGATAAAGTATGCCTTCAAAAATGCACTTACGTTTTATGAAGCGAATCTCATCTTTGATTGGTTTGGTTCGATTGCTTAAGTCACTCCAGAACAGTTAAACAATGTGATTAGTTTAGAAATCCTGATATTTTCGTACTAAACTATTTTACATTTCTTTGGTTGTTAATAGTAGCTAAATGTTTAATAATTTTTTCTTTAGATAATTCCTTTATACTGCGATTTTTTTTTTTTTTTTGGTGCCATATTGAAAAAGTATAAAATACTTATCTGTAAAATGTATAGGCATACCAGTGACCTCCCTTGTTGCAGAAAATTGTATATGTATGTACGGTTGGGGAAATAGGTAATACAAAAGGCGTATCTTCCTTTCACTTAGTTCATAATGATAAAAACGGTAATCACATTTCGAAGCTGATTACTCAATTACTGGACTTTATGCTCACTCTGTATACTTTGATTATTTTTGAAGTACTTAAAAGCTACATCCAATCCGATAACTCCCGATACCTGTCGCAATACTGGTCATTTCATCGCCCAATACCTTATATATTTAGTGTGAGTCACTGTCTAGCTACAGCCCTCTAGACCAGTGGTTCTGAAACTTTTTTGTCTGGCGGCACACTAAAATCAATAAATAAATTTCACAGCACCCCTAGTATTGTTTGCTTTTTATAGAGAGTAAATTGCCGATTAATTGATTCTGAAAGACTCGTATATATAACCCATAAATAAATTGATGTTACAGATACTAAAGATATGAAGGAAAGCGTGTTTAAAAGAAAACAGATTTTATTTAAACTAAATTGGTTTATTTTCAAATAACCCCAAAACATACAAAACAAAAGCTATTATAAAGGTTCAGATAATAAAATATGAACTTAATGTGAAATATGTGCCTGGTGTTGTTTGCATATTCTTTGATATTAGGCCTTGTTTTTGAGAGACATATTTTCATCTCATTTTCAAGGGCCTTTAGTCTTTCTCTTTTCTTTGTTTTAATATTTACGAGTGCAGAAAAACCCAGTTCACACAAATAAGATGTAGAGAATTGCAATAACATGTTAAGTACTTTGAATCCTATATTGGGGGTACTCCTTCATAGTTGTTATGCAAAATGAATTCAGACACATTTCTGAATGCTTCAATCTCAGCGTACGATCGTTACTTATATCAATTAATTCTTCGGCTTCTATAAGACTTAACTCACTCATTGCTGATGTTGACTCTACAAATGGATTTCGAATCCAATCGTATAAATTGACTGAAATGTCTGGAAAATAATGGTCAATTTTTTCTTCTAACGATGTTAAATGACTGTAAATAAGCTTTTGCAGATCAGTGTTCTTACATTTTCTGGAGGCAACTTTAAGGAACATTTCTACATTGCTGTTGCTTAATTTTATCTTCCACATTTTTCTTTTATCTTTAAAAGCTTTAATTTTATCTGTAGATGTCAAAATATTCTCATGTCATCTTTGCATGTTGGAGTTCAGCTTGTTCAGATGATCGAATATGTCTGTTAAATAGGCTAGTTTGGAACACCAAAAATCATCTTGTAATAATTTATAGAATTCTGGTTTGTCTTCATTTTGGAAAAACATTAATATTTCTTCTTTAAGTTCAAAAAAACGATCCAATACGCGCCATCTTACTTCCGTATGAAGAAAAATATTCTTGTAATGAGATTGCATCTCTTCACATAGTCCTGCAAATATTCTAGATTGTAATGGTCTGGCCCTGATATAATTAACCATCTGAATGATTTCTTCTAATACACTTTTTAATTCAAACCTATTGTCTTTGCCACCAATGGTTCACGATGAATGAAGCAATAAGTCGTTATAATGTTCTCATTTTCTTTTCTAGCAAAGGAAACAAACCCTTTTGTAATTCCAACCATAGAAGGTGCACCATCTGTACATATACCCACACAAGTGTTTCAAGATAGACCATTTGTATTAAAATATGTGTTCATTATATCAAGAACATCTTTTCCCGTCGTAGTTTTTTCGAATTCCTTGCAGCATAGAAATTCTTCGATAATATTATCATTTTCAATGAATCGAGTAAAAACAAGTAAGTGTGCTTTACCACCGATATCAGTTGACTCATCTAACTGCAAACTGAAAAATTTTGATTCGATTATTTTGGTTATAACTGACTTTTTAATATCGACTGACAGATCCTTAATATGTCTACTCATAGTATCATTTGATAATGGAATCTTCTTTATTTCTTCTTCTGCCTCAGTACCAAAAATTGTTCTCACAATTGCTGAACAGGCCAGACGAATCAAGGTTTCGCCGATAGTACGAGGCTTCATTTCCTTCGCAATTATTTCAGCGACCAAATAACTCGCTTCTTGAAGTCGGTCGGAAATTGTAAACTTTCTTACAAAACTTTTACTTTGTTTTTCTTGTAATCTTATTAACTTTTTGAAATATTCAGGATTTTTATTCAACAAGTTGTCATGTTTTGTGGAGAAATGTCGCAATAATTTGCTAGGAACCATAGCCTCATTTGATAGAACCAAACCACACAAAATACACTTAGGTCTGGGAATTAATTTATCACGACACCAGGTAAATCGCATTTTTAGATAGCTCTCTTGATATAAACGAGTTTTTACATTCTTTTTCATTGTTCCCTTTTTACATGAACTTATTCCTTCTGTTTCTGTTGTTTCATTAGTGATTTTTTGTTGCTGAACGTTAAAAATAGTCAAATCTTCATTAATGCAAGTATCAGTTTTTGATAATTTATTAGTGCGAATTGGCTCGTTAGCTTTGCTACAAGTAGACATTTCTTGATCGTCAGAATCTTCACTTCTTTTTTTAAGGAAAAAATTATTCATGATTTTGAAAGGCATATGTAACTGTAATATTTTATTTTTAAATTTATTTCAAGTAAATAATTTTTTTTCCAGATGGAAAAAGGAAAAACGTTTGTTCGATGTCTCTCGTTATAGGTGGAATATATAACAATAAGAAAAACCTCTACTCCCTGAATTTAACGACTTTAATATCGTACTTCATTTATTCTCACCGATGACAAAAGACTCATGACTTTTGTTTAGGGGAAATGATCATGTATAATACTTGTCACACTGAACAGAGAAATACTAAAACAGACAGCAGGACAACTAACCATTCATTAGTTCATTTTCCCCAGTATTTAGGTGCCGTCACATATCTAGTTACTACGACACGCAGTGATCTAATGAAATCCCAGGATATAATATGAGTGATACAAAAAATGATAATTTTTATATACGCTTCATCCATTAAAATCAAAATATATAATTTTTTTGTTTTCGATTTCGTTATTTGTGGCAATAGAATAGTTTGCTTTTTTCAAATAAACAATTCAAAATTTCGCGGCACCCTTGTGGCATACTTGCGGCACCCTAGGGTGCCGCAAGTATGCCACTGCTCTAGACATATGAATGCTTTCTGTCAATTAGTAATCAAAATGCACTTAAAGTTATACGTTTTCAAACATAATTCCAACATTACTGAATCAATTATAGTTGATTATATCGCTGCTGATAGATGAGATAGTACAAGAAAGGATGTGGAATCAGTAAAAAGAATAGATAAAGTTAGTGCGTTCGGAACGAGTAATTATAATTATTATAGAAATTTCAATTACGAGGACATAGCCTAGAAAGAGGAATGGCCACAGAGAGGAAAAGGAAATAGAATTTATACAGCTGCTGTAAAAGATAATTACCTGCGACAGCATGGAACTGCGGAGATTCGGGATTGGAGAGGGCTGGATCTGGTGGTAGCATCAGAGAAATTAGCTGTAACCACGGTAGCCCCGATTGAGGGGTGTGCAATCTCCCAAGTGAAGGATCATACGGCCTGATATGAGAGATTGTCAGACACGTGGAATTTCCAGTTAAAATGGGATATATGTGGGATTACAAAACAGGTGATTATAACAAATTGAGGGTACAGCTTAGAGCAGTGTGGTTGCACAAGAATGTAGAGGTAAAGCATGTTAGCAGTAGATGGAAGATGGTCAAGGGGTATACACACTGTATATCAGACTCTATATCAGGAGAGAGAGAGAGAGATTATCAGTATGCTCAGCATGCTCATGAGCAGCAAAAAGCACAAGAGAAACTGGTTGAGGAGAAAAAATTACCAAAGAGTTATTTTCATTACATAGCAAGTAAAAGGAAGAATGACTACAATAGGATCATTTTAAGAGAGCTAATGGCGAGAAGATAAAGGAATCAGAATCAACAGTGAGTTACTGTGTTCTCTCTCTCTCTCCACCCCCCCCGCGTCTGGTATACAGTCTGTATACCAGACTCAGTCTAACGCATTTCCCATATCATTGAAGTACAAATTAAAAGTAATTCAATGATATAGGAAATGCGTTATGGAGAAATATTCAGTTGCTTGCAATACTCCAAACACAGAAGAGCCATAGTCAATGAAAACTGTATAGAAATGGTGAAGATTACTGAAATAGATCAGCAGTATGGACAAAGAATAATAGCTATCAGTTTCACGTACCTTAATAAGGAAGCACTTCCTCTGAAAAGACATTGTGCGAAATGAACTGCACGTGATTGACTAGGGCAGGGATTTGGGAATGATTGTAGAATGACACTGACGTTTAGAGGACATATGTTGCAAAGGTAGCCCAAGTAGACCATACGATTGGCTGTTGACGAACATGTCAAGCAGGGATTATTTTCCGTCTTCTTTATTGGGCTTTACTGAGGCGATACTAGGAATACTGCGCGTAGATCGCTTCGCCTGGATTACTTGAAGATGAAGAGGCGTTGGATAGGATCCAGAGGCGAGTGAGAATATTATAACGAGTGTCTGATTTGGTCACTCTATGGACAAACTGACGTCCTGTGGGTACAAAACCCAGGATATTTTTTATGTGATTATCACTCACAAAAGGATTATTTGTAAACTTATAGTACATTCGTACCGTGGATAGGGATAATGAATTTTTTCTATTTCATTAATTTCATACACACACACACACAGGATGATTCAGAATTCTTGGGCCAAACTTTAAGGGGTGATAAAACACGCCTAAGAAAGCACTTTTCGTCATACAATTCATAGTCCAACTCAAGTGGTGAAGCGCTAGGGGTTAGCAACTACTGTGTCAGGAAATGAAGAAACACAAGAATGACAGAGGAGATTTGAAATAATTGCAGAAATTACAGAACATAAATTAAAGAATTTGATTGAACAAATTACAGAAACTGCTCAAAAGAGCGACCGCCAACATTAATGCGGGCTTCACACCTTCGATGTAGTGATTGGCGTACATTGGCGAAAACCAGACATTTCTCGTACAGTTGCAGCGGCAATAGAAATCCTAGCAATAAGGTCCTCATTGGAATCTATTGGGCTATCGTAGATGAGGCTTTTCATATAATCCATTAAGAAAAAGTCCAGACATGAGAGATCGGGCGATCGTGGTGGCCAAGCGATGGAACCACCCCGACCAATCCATCGTCCTACAAATGTTGCATCCAAGGCATTCCACACATCCACGCTGGAATGGGATGGCGCTTCGTCGTGTTGGAACCACATACGTATTTGAATGTTTGCAGGAACGGGGCTCAGTAATTCTGGCAAGACCTCTTGTACAAATACGAGGTTCGTTCTCCCATTCAGTCGTGCTGGCAGAAGGTGTGGGCCAATCAAATGGTCATGTAGGATTCCAGCCCAAACATTTATGGAGAAACGCCTCTGGTAAGAATGTGGACGTGTGGCGTGCGTATTTCTGCTCGCCCACACATGATAACTGCGAGTATTAAAAATGCCGTCACTTGCAAAGGTGCATTCGTCAGTGAATAAGACATGTCCATCAGAGTCCGGCTGCGCTGCAGGAACCACTGTGCAAAATCCATACGAGGCCGGTAATCTGCAGGTGACAAGGCGTGCACCCTCGATTGGGGCACACGTACGGCATGGGAAATTGCTCGCGTGTAACATTCTGGACGGTCTACAACCCTGCATAGAATTTCCTCTGTAACACGTGGCGTCCTCACACTCCTTGCACCCCCTGTATCCTGCATGCGCTGACAAAGGAGCCCATTTCGCACAGATACCGGTGCAATCGCTGAAAGGTTTTACGGCCTGGTCGGAAAGCGCTCCCGTTACAGTCTTTGGGCTTCCTCGCATTCCCGTCTGCAGTTCCGTAAATGAAATGCATGTCAGCCTTTTCCCGATTTGTGAAAGAATCCATCCTTTTTGCACTTCACGGTAGAAAAAATGTCAACTGCAAAAACCAGTTATGTTCACTGGAAAGCGCCCTCTAGCGCTTCACCGCTCGAGTCCGAACCATGTATTCTATCACTCCTTAAAGTTTGGCCCAAGAGTTCTGAATCACTCTGTGTGTGTGTGTGTGTGTGTGTGTGTGTGTGTGTGTGTGTGTGTGTGTGTGTGTGTGTGTGTGTGTGTGTGTGTGTGTGTGTGTGTGTGTGTGTGTGTGTGTGTGTGTGTGTGTGTGTGTGTGTGTGTGTGTGTGTGTGTGTGTGTGTGCGTGCGTGTGTGTTTATTTATTTATATTTAGATTTAGATTTAGATTTTTACATAGAAATCCTGCTCTAAAGACCAAACATGAAACTTCTGTGTGAAAAGCACTCGGTGTGAAAGAATCAGTTTTCCCAAAACAAAACGGCAGTAAGGGATTCTCAATCTAATTTATTAATAATTAAAGCTAAATTACTGTATATGATAATTGTTAGACACCATATGTAGCAAAATCTCCATCTATATAATGCAGTTCATTCCCTATAGCAGTTTATTATTAACAAATAGCAAGACGTCTTTGTTAGAAGTCTTGCTGTTTAATTCAACGACTCCTCAAAATTGGCGTTAAAGCAATTTTGAGGAGTCGTTGACTTTACAGCACCTCCTTCCCATTTATAAAATAACATGAACGTCTCTTAGCTACGATTCTCTTAAACATCATGCTTGATATTTATAGAATGAATCATATAATTATTGATGCATTTTCAGTAAAAGTGATGAAGGATTATATATGCTTAGGGCGTGCTTGCTACTCGAGACGAAACAACCCAACGTTCAGTATTACGAGTACTTACTTTTGTCATTGGAGGCGAAAACAATCACAGCATCTCTAAAAACGAACCTGAGAGAAGGTACGTTTTTAGGCCCAAGAGTTCTGAATTACTGACAGGGTGATTCGGAACTCTTGGGCCAAACTTTAAGGAGTGATAGAACAAAACAAGCCGAAATACAAACTAAGCCATTTTTCTAATATGTTATTTCTCCTATGAATGATATTGTTAATGTTATGAAAAGCGTAAATCATTAACAGTATCATTCATAGGAGGAATAACATATTAGAAAAATGGCTTAGTTTGTATTTCGGATTGTTTTCCTGATTAATCTTTGGTGTAGCTTAGTTCCAAATTTTATTATTAAAAAGAACAACCTTAATAGTTTTGGAAAATGAAATGATTTTATAAACATCATAAGGAAACTACAGCTCTCGGCTTCAGAGTGGGGATTTTATTAGTCGACTACCGAGGCCACTAATGTTGCGCGCTTTTAAAAATCACGCTTAATATTTTCCAATAGGTTTTACCTCATGGAATTGATAATGACTGATAATTACAACTCTGTAATATACTCCCACCCACCCAACGCTGTAGCGCAAAGTACTTACCTGTTAGAATCAGCCCGGCTGTAAGAATTCCTATGAAAACAGAGAGAAAAATATCCATACTGACACGGTGCTGGCTTTCTCTTCTAGAGCATTCAAATCTTCACGAATTCAGAACTATGAACTAATCCTTTTGGTGTCTCCGAGAGGTTGTTCCTTGTCTGCTGTAATCTCGTGCTTTTTTGTGAGAACGTTGATTTCACACACGCGCACGCACAAACCTTTAATTTACGTGTTGTTAACAAGTCTTGTTTGAACTAGAGTGAACTGATAAAGCTATTCATAAAGTGCACATCATATGACCTGAATACTCGATAAGTGAGTTTATCACAGACAATTGTTTATATATACTACACACTTATCTTTATCAGAAGATATCCCTCATTTATCTCAAGGTTCGTGATCACTCTGAAGGACAAAAGCTGTTCATTTGTAAACTTAATCTTTATGTTTTTCATGTAGCTGACAATATTTGTGACCTTTTCGTGTTTTTTTTAATACATCACAGTAATTAAGGGTCAATCACGAACATCTTCATCCACAGAGTGTATTATTTGCAAATTTTAACACACAGAAATTATTCAATTTAATTTTTTGTGCCAGTGAAAATATTGCTTAAATTTTCGATAGATAAAAACGAACAATATTTATAATTTCGATTTGATCTATAGTTCGTGTAGCAATGATGCCCTTTTCCTGGTTTAAATACTTTAGTTTGATTCTCATCACAGTCAAGGAACCGTTATAAACGCATCTAAGCTAAAGGTGAATTTTTTTAAAAAATCTCATACTGCTATGGTGGGGTTCCTCCTCCATTTTTAATCTTGAAAAGAAGCAAACCGGCAAATGAAAACACGAGTTTATCAGACATAATGCACTCGATTCATAGCCTAAGTTACTTTTTGTAATTTCACTTACCAAACTGATTTGTGGATCCTCGTCGCAGTCGAGTCAGTCACTATTACTCAATAAGAACTACTATTTATTATTATCGATCACAGAATAAGAAATCTATAATGATTAGAAGACATATTTCAATCTAGAAGTTTCGAGAAATGCTTATATTAGAAAATAGTGTTCCAAATGTGTTTATTGCTCTAAGAATTTTTTCGGCATTGCCAGTATCGGTAGCAAGTTCAGAAAGGAGTTTCTCGAAATTAAAACTTACAAAAACTTACACTCGCTCTACGATTGCTCAGGAACGACTCACTAGTCTAGCAATAATATCTATAGAGCATGAAATTGCATCTACAATCAATATAGATGAATTAATTGAAAACTTTGCCAAAGCAAATGCCCGAAAGATTAATTTTTCATAATTTTTATATTTAATAAATAATAATTTTCTTGCTATGCAAATATCAGGAGAAATCATATATGTATACAAATGTATTGGTTTTGATTAATAAATTTTATATATAAACATTTATATATAAATGTTCATAATGATATTATTTTTATAAATATCCACATGTGTAGGTGTACGTGTGCTTTTGTGAGTATGACAAAATATATATACAGTAATCCCTCGATTAGTGAGCTTAATTCGTTCTTTAAAACAGGCGCATTAATCGAAAACGCATTAATCGAATAATTCGTTCCTCAAATATAATTAGTATAATTCGTTCCTCAAATTTCTTTTTTGATCCTTAATTTTTTTTATAAAAGAATTAGGATATGTCTCAGGGCCTAGTTAAAGTAAAATCATGAAACTGAAAGACAATAAAACGTATTCAGAATATAAATTTTATTATTCTACTTCTTAACAAAGAATTGAGCTAACGTAGTTTGGCGGGCATTTTTTTTTTATTTTTTTCATACAACCAACGGTATGGCCCTATTGCCTCTTCTACTCTTCTGCAAATTTTACTGCTTCTCTATTGCTGCTTAAAAACCTCACCTGTACGAAAAATATTATACACCGCCGATTGTTATAATCCGCTTGCAGGCAATCTTTATGACCGATCGTAAACAGCGGTATTCCCTTTCCCAAATGTTGAAAGGTTTCGATGTGTGAAAATTAACGATACACAAATGTTATTAGGCGTTCTGGGTCCGAGCTTTTCGACGTATTCTCGAATATTATTCTCCTCAGAATATTTCCACTATAAAATATTTATTCATAAAAAATGCTTAGAAAACTAAAATGACATTCCAGGAACTTCTCGAGGAACACAGTTTGGGAAACCCTGGTATACATAGTGTACATTTTACATTTTACAAAATAACATTTTACAAAGTTATTAAAAATAACTTTGTAAAATGTTTTAAATCGGTAACTAAATTATTTCATTCTGGTGAGTGATTTTTTAAAATAGTTAGCCGTAAAAATGTATCGATAGAAAATTTTAAAAATCTGTAACATTTATTTTTAAGATGTATATAGGCGCACTAATCGAATTTGGGTATCAAAAAAAAGACGCACTAATTACTGCATAGAGATATTGTATAGGGGCGCCTAAATTTTCTTTGCCTAGGGGAGTCAGATACTTTTGCACCGGTCCTGAGAGTATATGAAGTATTTTTATAGAAATATATGGCTAATTCGCAAAAAACTGAATCACAAAACGAGATCAACTTTAATCATTCACTGCGCCGATCAAGTTTCATAGTTCTACAAGCCTACATGAAATGGACGATGACAAGTCACTGAACGCGTACTTTGTGAATGTTGCATAATTATGTGTTGAATGAAATATTTATGAGACGCCTTTCTTTACACAAACTTGACAAGCACTTTATTTCTGTGGAATGGTAATCGAAAACTCAATTCACTTTCCTCAGTATTCCCTGGTTGCCATCTAGAACAACGATGTCACCTGAAAAATAAAGGAGAGTAACTTTACTTTATATATCGAGTAGTATTTCAAATTATATTATGCTGAACTCTATTTGTCAAAGGGCTAGCAGACTTTTCTACAACAGAATGATATCTTTTATTATGTGAACATCTGAATAAATATACGTTAACCTTCCTAAAAATAAGTTCCCTCACCTGATATCTGCTATAATATTGTGGTTTCATCCCATCATAATTCACTCATTTCTTTAATCCACCAAAAAGCATTTGACACTATTGAATAGATATTCTTTGTGACAAACGGTTCTGTACTGCTATTGCTTTAGAGACTCCACTTTGACAGGTTTAAATGTTATTCAATAATATGAAAATACAATCAAATTGGAAAAATGCTTAATGGGTTTCCCACTATGCTTTCATAGACTGTCATAGGAATCAATACAGACCACTTTTATATATAATTTTCGAATGAATTATTCAGTTTATCCCTTAGCTCATATATTATACATATCTTTGATATTGTTCTAACCAAATTCGAAAAGATTTTTTCACGACCTGAATATCACTGTTATGGTGTGTATGAGCAAGAAGATACCAGATGATCTTGAAAATGAATTGTGGATAATAATATTATCCATATTCCCATAATGTGGTGTCACACAATGAAATGTCTAGCCGTAATGGCTAGATATTTCATTTTATTAAATAGTAAAATGAAATTACTGTTTCAGTAACTATTTTTAACTTGATATTTTCAAGTTACTGAAATAGCTTGAAAATATCACATTCGATATATTGGTCAATTTTATTTTTAAAATACGGGCTTACTGTACAGTATTATTAGTCCTTCTAACTTCGTGAAACTCAACGTACATTACAGCGTAATTTATCTATCATCACATATGTTACGGTTATTTTGGATAAGCACTGCAAAAAAAAAAAAAAATATATATATATATATATATATAAGAAAATAAGTAGTGTTTATAAACAAATGAGATTATTTTTTGTTACATAAATTTATGTAAAATATTACAATAGATGTAAGTCTTAAAAAACAAATAACCATTATTAACCTCATTTTTATGTTAATTTTCTCTATCATCTGTTGAAAATAGTTCTTCAGATTCATTGTTTAAATGATCGTCATATGAATCCCAGTTCGAATCCGGTAAATTCATTTCGTATTCATCGGCATCAGGGTCTTACAACAGATCATCTTCCGTACCATGCATAAGTTAGAGATACCACACTTTTTAAATGATTTTATTACAGTCTCTACTTTTACTTTATTCTATCTAAAAGATTCCGTTTGTAAATGATTTTTCACCAGTCAACATCCAATTATTCCACTCTACTCGCATGTGATATTTAAATGTTTTGTTCAAGCAGACGTCTAGTGGTTGCAATATAGAAGGTAAACCACCTGGTATAACAGCAATTTTTGTGTTATTTTTTCTAGAAGAATTTTAGTATTCTCAGTTAAATGACTACGAAACGTATCCCATACTAATAAACTGCGTTTCTTCATTATACCGCCTGGTCGCGTGTTCCACACATTATTTATCCATAATTTCACACTATTTTCGTTCATTCATCCTTTTTAGTGAGAATGTACAAAAACACCTGAAGGAAATTTTATCTTAGGTCTAGTTTTACGTTTGAAAGATGATCATTGGTTTTAACTTGGTTCCATCAGACATAATTCGTATATATATATATATATATATATAAGGAAGCGGTCTATTAATATGTTCCTTAAAAAGCTGGGAACAGAATCCATTGGGAAATATGATAAAGGACGCAGATGAGAAGATAGTTCGATAAATCTGGAAATGAATTCTATATGGATGTTGACCAATACTGCTCGCATTTGTAAATGATGGAGGGGAAGGGTGGAAAGTTTTTGCATTATGTCCTTTTATAGGTATTTCCATAGTTACTGCTTTATGAAAATGCGTATGAAATGACATAATACATAAAAAGAGCATCTATAAGAAAGTGATTGGATCATCTATTAAGCGAATAGTTCTGGATACAGTCACGAATTCGGGGAATTTAGAGTCATATACATCCGAAATGTGAGACTTCAGAACAATATTCTAAAGTCTGACAGATATAGAGATTCATAAAGTGTTAGGAGTCGAGAGGAAAGAGAAGTTATGTAAAGAACGAAAGAGAACACTACGTTTTGAAGGCTGATGAGGACGCAGAAGCGATGCGTTGTGCACGGATAGGCCAAACGTGAAAGTCAACCTAAGAAGGCAAAACTGATCTTTATTGGAAATTAGGATATTATCTAGTGTGTGTGTGTGTGTGAGAGAGAGAGAGAGAGAGAGAGAGAGCTTTCTTTAGAAAAATAAGACAGAATGTATAGGAGGAAAAGTATGAGTAAGAGCAAAGCGCTCTGAATTACTTCTGCACTGATGAAAGCATATATAAAAACGACTGATGAGAGGAAACGCACATTACACGCAGCAAACACCAAAATGGAAGCCGGTAGTTCAACTGCAAATGGTAGAAGAGAGAGACCATATGAAGGTATCTTGGTACGCCAGACTTGATAAATCAAATGCTTTGGAAATATCAAGTGCGACTACAAGTGTTTCTACAAACTATTCCATGGTTCATGTCTAAAAGTGAGTAAGGTTAATTAAATAGGATATTAGCAGAATCCATATTGCCATATTTGGATCAATAATTCATTGGTGGATCCCCAAATGGTGAAGTAGTTGGCTGTTAATGATGTTTATCGTTTTTTTTTTTTTTTTTTTCGTGAGAGCAATGGAATAACTGTTTGTTTGATATCAACTGCTATCTCCTTTGTTTCCATGCTGTTTTTATCGAGCATCGATCCATGATAAATGCCAGTTGAGGATGATAGCTTGAAAAGGTGAAACAGGATGAGTGTTACTTCTGGCGCACAATAGTTTAATAGAACTGGTGCAATAAAATCTAGACTAGGAGTCTTATTACTGTGGAGGCTATTTGGGTATTTTTCTGACCTCCTTTAGGCTAAAGATCTGTGGAGTCATACTATGAGAAGTTCATAATAAATCTATTGTTAAATTTTGACCAATTATATGTGGGATAAATCTTCAGTTTTTGAGATATATCACCTTTCTGCATATGTATATTTTTATTTTTGTTATGGGGGATTCACATGTGTCAATGTAGCTTAGTCTCATGCAGTCTACGTTGTATTTCATGTTAGATTTAAATACTTAAAAGTCTAAACATGCAAATGAAAGTTTCTGAAGGATCGGATTTTTTATGTCTTTAATCTAGAAATGCTGACGGTAGGAGGCAGCCTACAGAAATCACATTATTTTATAGGCGACTCTTGTTTTGAATGTATATGCGTATTTGGAATCATGATGTGCGAAATATCTGTATGTTTGTTTGTTTTTTTTTTTTCATTTCTCTCAGCATGGTACGATGAGAATAGAGTTATCGAAAACATAGAGAATTATCATTATTAAGATGATTAGAATGAAATTAAAAAACAAAACTTAAATTTACATTAAATCGAGTCATTTATCTAAACAGAAGAACAGCAGCATTTGAACTTTCCTGACAGGACAGGATAGCAAAGTATAAAGTTCTCTTCGCTATAACCTCAGTATTACTTGGTCTACCTACTCACTGATGAGACCTCAATAAAGGTTGAAACCAGTCTGGGATACTTGCCTCTCTACACAACAGGCAATGGTATTTTGCTGGTCGGCAGAATACTCATTTTACTGGGCATTCGCCAAACTTTTAAACTGGCGAGAAGAAGCAGATTTTAATATTCAGGAAAATGTACCATTTTGTTTCTGATTTCTCCAAAAATTACAGTAGATGCGTTTATGAATATTTTTTTCACTGTGAGTTACTCAGTCAATCGCGCAATACCACGTGAAGAAGAAAATTTAAAACATTTGTGCAAAACTCAAACAGAACATTAGATTTACATCATTTTACGTTATTTATACCTGAATGAAATATTCTTGTTGCACAGTCAAGTCCAACTATACACGGAAGACCATACTCTCGTGCCACTACAGCTCCTGAAAAATAAAAGAATATATTGTTGATTTTGTGCTAGTTACACCAATAGATTCGTGTTAAAATTGTTTCCCGTTTTAAGAATAATTCACGAATATCTATTGTTTTGAAAGACATTCCTTTCCAATGGAAAAAGAACTAGAATTATATTATTATAACATATGAAATTTTGAAGATACCAAGTTCATCTTAAAAACGAAGATTTTTACTCTATAATTATTGCCACTGTCCTCTCTCTCTCTCTCTCTCTCTCTCTCTTAAGCATTCTAAGCAATTCTGAGCGCTTTTCTAATTAATTAATGATTCGGATAGTGCTCCAAAAATACTAGGCATTCTGTATTAAGTTCGTATCCAATGATTTATTTTATTCTATTTTTTTCGTATGTAGATTTCTCTTTGGTTACTCACTGTAAATGATGACTGTTGATAAAGATCTCTTTTTATCTTATAATCAACTAAAAAACTACAAGGAGGACACAGAAAAGACTGTTCTTTGGTCTCCATTTTTCTTATATATACAATACTCACAATAATTAGGCTAAGAAACAAGTCGTTTTTTGTAGTCATGATGATGATATAATCATATTGAATCATATTTTTTTGTAATGGTGAAAATAATCAACTTCGTCTTAATGTTTATTAATAAATCTTGTTCTGCTTGCACAACCACAATATCCCTTTATTTTTATTTATTTATTTATTTAAAATTTTGTTTTTTTAATCCCCGTTTCCGCCTTCTCTGACATATTAGCCTTAAGGGCCATTTAAAGTCAGTGCGTTTGACTTTCATAAAGCAGGAAAGGTGTTTATTCCAATATTCATAGCGTGTTATGCCTGTCAAGTCGTATGTGTACTCTGGTCAGTTATTCACTTTTTACAAAAGGAAAAAACCCAAGCTTCTAGTATTAAAACCCTGTTACGTCTCACAAGAATTTTATCATACTGTCAAAAGCACACTTATTTGAAATGTTTTATAAATTTCTCCAGCTTTCCGGATTGGATATTTTTAGTAAAGAGCATCACTGTTATCAACTATGCTGCGTGCGCTCTGTATTTCTTATTAGCCTCTTAAAGCTGTCGAATAAAGCGTCGCATGTCGCATGGAACGATGAAATTTATCTGCCATGTAATGGCAGCAGAAACATCCTTGTATAGATTCGATACTCACAGCCCATTGGTTGGACAACAGAGATACTGTCCTCTCGACAATGCAGCAGACAATGTGTTAGTCAACAGAAGTAACTTTTTATCGTTCCAGAGGGTGTCATCAATGCTCCTTTATTTTTGACAACTATAGACATGCTGTTTGCGCGAATGTAAGGCGGTTAACCGAAAGTGGCTGTCCCTCCAATAAAGTAACGTTGGCCCTCACACAACAAAACTCAAAGAGGCTAAAAAAAACTCTCTCTCTCTCTCTCTCTCTCCCTCCCCCCCCCGTTATTTAACAGACAGTGTCCACTGAAATCAAGGTGGTGCCAGAATTTGTCGCTTTCAAGAACCGTGTGTGGTATATTGTCAAAGAATTGAATTATCCGCGAAGAAATGAATCTACGTTGCAGAACATATTGGGTCTGGTTTCGTTAATTAATGCTCTTCGATTGTAACTTTTATGAAGTGTTAAAAACGAAATATATATAAAATATACCCAACAACACTTGATTCGTCTACTCTACAAATACACAAATAATGTAAGATTAATTTACGCATAGTGATTTTTTTATATAGTGAACGTTTTTTTACTTATTTTATGTTGAGTTTCGAGCATTCTGTTCCCTCACAGATTACACTGCTACACATATAATTAACAGACAATTTTTAAGTACCTAGTCACTTACCGTGAGAAATTAAACCACCAATCTCCGTTACGACCCCAGCTAGCATAGGAAAATATGGACTCCAGGCTATATCCGTACTGTAGGTGATTAGTATGTCTCCCGGCTGCAAGAAATGGATAGCCAAGATCAGAGAAAATATTATCGATGTACTGTTTTACCGCTTCACTACACTAGCTACGTTTTCTTAATAAGTGAAACTAGAATACCATAAAAAACCTTCTGGTCGACTTGTCTATATTTATCAAACTGAGTAAACTGCGTGTTTAAAAAGAAAACAGTTTTTTTTTTTTTTTGTGACGATTAGTTCTCCTCCCTAGCAACGAACTCCGTACGTAGACGAAGTAATTTAAATAAATCCATACATTTATCATGGGATTTGAAGGCATCGGATAAAGTGCATTATAGTTATACGTGAGATTGAGTGAATGGAAAATTAACAACCCATGATTCTGATACGTGATATGCTTTAAAAACATCCGTAAGAAATAATAATTTTTCAATTTTCAGCTAGTTAGCCGTTTACAGAATTCGCTACCAGAGGGCGTCACTAGAGATACATTTTAACGCGCTTTCTGAACATCAATACAGTTAATACCAGTAAAGAAATGCAACATAATATTAACACCCCTTTCCCCTCTTTCGTTGTATTTCGTTATTTCTTTATATTATGTTTCGTTTGATAATATTATCTTTTAGTACGACAGCGGAGGAGTATCTCATTTTTTTTTCACTTCTACATAGATTACGATAGATCAGCTTTGCAGTGAAAATAAATACATACCTGAATAGACGGAGCTTCCTCGATGCAGTTGACTACCCTAACAGGACCTCGAACTACACCACGACTAACAGGAACACCTAAGTATTAAAAGCGGAAATTAATCGAACAAAGAATTGATAGAATATATTACAACTAGTGGAAAGTAAACCAAATTGTATATTTATTAATTAGTAAAATCAGAAAAACTAGCAAAACGAGTCTGTGATGGAATTTAGAAAAAAATCGATCATTATTTCCTATCATTTTTTTATAATTCATAAATTAGCTGATAGTGTTAAAACTGCTCAAACTTTCCTATTGTAAGTTCCTAAAAACTTTCCTAAAAGCCTAGCTTGCTCAGAGTACTAACTGTTTTTCACCAATGGAAATAAAATTATCAAGAAATGCGCATGCGCTAATTATTGTTTTAAAAATGGCAAGTCATTTAAGTCAATCTCTGCAATATTATTTTCTGAACTCATGCAAATCATCTTTCCATAACAGTGAATAACATCTCACCTTTCATTTCCAAACAAGATCCATCTTGTGCAGAAATATTAGTGGAAGTGTCAATCTACAACAGAAGAGATATTTCATCAGAAAATTATATTAGTAATATATTAATATTATAACACGTGCATGTTCGATACCATCACTCATGCATCTTGCTCTCTCTCTCTCTCTCTCTCTCTCTCTCTCTCTCTCTCTCTCTCTGCCTCTTGTTTATCTGCAGTCACTTCTTCACGATATAATCGCGATAAGCGCTATCCGGGTACTGAGGAAATAGGAAAATTTCCTGAAATTTGAAATTTGGATTGTGAAGTGTGCTGGAAACTGCTATTTGATCAATACCCTGATCAAATGTAAAGTGAAAATCAGCGGGTCAGTTTCAAAAGGCATTGTACAGCAATTGTACTTTTCAAAGAATCTTAAGAAACGGATTTATTCCAGATTTACTATAAACCGGTTCAACAGTGCAGCTTGTCGAGTCTTAGGTGGAAGCAAATACTTCTCGTCATCCTTATTTTACTCTAAACGTGCTGACAATCTAAGAGGATCTTAATTAGTATATGAATATATATTAATTATATATGAATCAGATATCGTTCCAAATTTAGTGAAAATCTCTGAATCTGAGGAGACGCAATCCTTAGAGGTGCCCAGGTAGCTGGGAAATTTCCATTGCACTTTTTTTTCCTTGTTTCTATTGTATTGCAGTGTTCACAAGTCCTGCAAGTCCTTAATCAACAAAGACATACCACCAATTTATACAGAAATAAGTTGAGGAAGACAATCTGTATTGATATGAATACAACACGAAAAGATCCACGTACTACTGAACACCTTTATCGATTAAGAGCGTCATATTAGAAATTTCACTACATTACAAATTACAACAAATGATATTTGGCTTACATATCACATATTACAACCGATGAATTTTGGCTATAATGATTCGTGTAATAAGACTGAAGTCATGACTTAAAGCCGGCTTGAGTCCTTTCTCGTCTTAATTATTCATATTTGATTTTCTGATAATTGAAATAATGGTCACCAGGTAATGTCTCGTTTTGATCAAGTATTCTCTTTAAATGTTCCTACAAATGTATTTCTTAGTAAACATATTTGTATAAAGTGAATGACTGTATGCATAAATTATTATTAGTGATCGTATTATAAGCAACCAAATATAGGCATACGCTGTGGTAGAGAGTTGTATTCTGAATGGGAAAAATGGAACCTATCCTGTTGGCTGCAAGTGTGATATTATCAATGATGGTGTTTCATAACTCTAGTTTGATGGGGCTACGGCCAATTCGCTCCCAAACCAGCTAGTAATCGTGGGAGAAAAGAAACAAAAACCCATACAGCGATGATTAAGCAATATATACGAATGAGACAAGAGTATTTAAATCAGTATTTGTAAGTTAGAGTATTTGTAGTTAGCTGTCTCCACTTCAAATGGATCGTAAATGCGGTTGGGAAAATGGTGCTACCATTGCGCCCATTCAGAATTCCGCTTAGTCTGGTTCCTCGGTATTGAACTGTCCGGCTTGGGTGGCCCTCCTGGTGGAAAACACAGCGCAGGCATATCTCAATACATCATTGAAACAGGCGCCCCCACCCCTCTCCTTCACCACTTCAGGGGTGACGAGTCCTATGAAGCCTTTCTTCTTCTTCATACACTTTCTAGAATATTTAAAACTTATTTCAAAGATAAGACCAAATGATACATGGAAATGACTTTTTTTTGAATTAATTATATCAGTTTAAGCTATACATTAATAAGAATAAAGTATTTAGCAAATATTTTAAAATTGTGACCTACTGGTTTCGGTACACCTCTGATTACTTCAGGAAATCGGAGTCCATCTAGTTGTGCATGCGCACGTTGTCTTCTTATAGCACTAAAAATAAATAGTAAAACCACTTATAAGTATTATTTTTGCATTAAATGAGAACACTTGTCAGTTCTGCTTACAATTTAAAACACGCCATATAGGAGTCATAAAATTATTTTTGTTGTACTCATTTGTTGTACTGCTATAAAGAATCTTAGAGAATGGGTTTCACTGAGTGGCTGGCTAATATTCTTCGTCAGTGATTCAAAGTTAAGAAAAGGGAAAACTGAATTTCAGGAGTGTACCTAACTGTTCATGTAACTGATTCTTTCACATATTTTCCTATTTAATCATTCAGAAAATAGAACTAGAAGCAAAGGATACACGCCACTGCACAATGGGAAACGGTGTTGCACTTTTCTACCTAATTTTGAAATTTTAGTTTTAAAGTTTGCTTCTTTTTTTTTTTTAATGTTTTGCTCATTCACAAGAGGTTGGTTGATCAACCTATAGTATATTAGTACCGTGTGTAGGTGGCGGGTTGGGAAAGGAAGCAGTTGTTTACATTCGATTTAAATAACTGTAAATTGTATTCCTTGAGAAACACAGCAGGGAATAGACTGTTCCACGGTGCAGCAGGGATGAAGGAGGAGGAAACGAAACTTGTTCTGTTTGTTTCTAGGTGTACTGTGAAGGGGTACTGAGCAGCAGCTGCATGTGTCCAACGAGCTTAGACTGAGTGGAGGAATTATTGATTTATTTCGGATGAGCATTTCCCATGGAAATATTTGTAGAATATACATACTGCAGAAACCAAACATCTGTGCGAAAGTGGGGGGGGGGAGATGGTAAGAGACGGGTTATTAATCAATCTAATTGCTCTCCTCTGTATTGAGTCAAGCATTTTGAGAGAGCTTTTAGGGGCCCCACCCCATATGTGGGAGCAGCATTTAATAGCTGGGCGGATTTGTGATTTGTATAATGTTAACAGCTGAGCGAAAGAGAATATGACTTATATAAAGAATATAAAGGAACATGGCTTAAACATTTAATAAACTTATAAACTACATTTGCCACACGGTTAGAACAAAAAATGAGTAGTCTATTATCACACGAAGCAAAATGGTTGTTATTGAGAATATCGAGATAAAATAAAAGAGACTAATTATATAATGGAAACAACACACGGTCTTCGAAGCCGTAGCATTTCATTATTATTGAGGATTATTATTTTACTTATTTGTTATTATTAGTAGTAAAATAATGAGCAACATTTTTGCAGAAGAGTTCTACTGCTCAATGGCTGAAACAATTATACTATTAAATGAAAAATCCCGATTATCCCGAAGAAGTTTCTGAAGAGTTTATTGTTATCCAACGTGATGTTAAATTGCATCAAAACCCTGCATTCTGTCTCACAAAGTAGTGTCTGAAACCTGAATAAACACCCAAAGTGAAGAAGAAATTTACATACAGAATACACGTGCATCTGTTTCACTCCCCCTGCCGCAGCAAACTAATAGTATATAATACTCAAGTTGCCTAAGGAGAATGTGTAATGATGTATTAGTTAGTCGATACACACACACACACACACACACACAGCTGTGGCAGTTTTCGGTGTTGAACAGGGCGACCCGATGGAAATCAGAAATCAAGCAACATTAGAATTTTTTCTTTCGACTTACGTTGAAATGAGACCTGGATCTCGAGTATCTAGAACTTCCTTTATTTCTTCAATCGTCAAGAAAAAAAGGAGATCGGCATCGTGCAATCTTCCTTCAGATACCATCAATTTAGCCATATGGTGGAAGGTTAGACGAATTTCGTTTACTGCCTTGATCATTGTGGACTTTAAAAAAATAAAAAAAGCAGAAATAGCAATATTATAATTTTTCTATTTGTACTAAATAATTGATACCTAAATTATTGGATTAATATTAGTTTATAGTCCATAAATCAGCAGTCTATTCTTTATGAAATCGATCATTTTTTAATTAAATATTTATTATTATTATTATTATTATTATTATTATTATTATTATTATTATTATTATTATTATTTTATTTATTTTTTAAGTCTCATATCGAAGATTTTCAGCCCGATAGTGTAGTTTTTAACTTAAAAAATATTATAGCATATCGGAACTAAGATCTACGTATTTTACATCAAATAATCAATGGGGAAAGAAATGAATAAGATTTTAATTAATACGATATCTTAAACGATGGCTCAAAAAAACTATAAAAAACCTAAATCCTTAACTATTAGAATGAAATAATAAATGCAATCTGTAAGATAAAATTAGTTACTTTTCTTCAGAGTACTTTTAAACTAAAAGTAAATTTGGATTCGAAGTCGATTTTAAACCGAAAGTGAAATATAGAAATCGAATTTTTTTTAAGCAGTATTTGTTCTGCATAACATAACACGACATACTCACCTTTGCTCTCTCCCTGCTCCTTACACCTATCCGACAGTATGGCATTAAGAACTTCAGTAGCAATCTGATTAAAATAAACTCTTCCTATTAATCATTTCGTTGTTCAATGGATAGTATACAATTTTATTGTGACACTTAATATAAAACAAGTGATTATTAATCACTTGTTTTATATTAAGTTATTGCTGCATATATGAAATAGAAGTCCCATTTTTATATTAAACTGATAGTGAGGTTTAGGTTTACAAAGTGATTCATAGTGACGTGACGTAAATCTCATGATTTTCAAATGCAGTTGTGTCAAGAGCTCTAATTAAAATAAGTTGAAATTTCAATTTGAGACGATTGCTCAATGATACCTGGTTTTAAAGGTGACGGGAACTTGAAGTTTAGACAAAATTTCTTCAGTTTTCGCCTCATCCTTGGCGTTCATTTCTGTCTTCACACTTCCAACAAGTCCCTGAAAAAAAGGCATTTATTCAATTTATTAAGCTTACTGAAATAGATAGATAAATATATGTTCTTCATATCGCATGGAAGTTTTTTTAAGAAATAAATCGGATTTTAGATATCATAACTATGAATATTCTCGTATAATAGAAAGGAACAACATGCGCTGAAATACACGTTTCAAATAAAAGCCATTTTAACGGACTAAGTATTATAGTCATTTTAGAGATTCCAACTTAGTAGCAATGTATATATAATCTGATCGATGAAATATACAACAAACAAGGAAACGACGTTACATTTATCAAACAGATAAATTATTTTTTTTTAATTATTATAGATAAATTATTATAGCAAAAATATATAATTTCGAATTGCTTTTGCTAATAAAAATGGAATTATAACAAACGAGAAAGGATACTGCGAGAGCAGGGATGCTTCTAATTGTTTACGAGTAATAACGTCTGAACTTCTGAATTTTTTTTTTTTTCGAATTGTCGATATTTCAGTTGTCTTTACGAGAACAACCAGGACGTCCACAATAAAGTAACTGTATTCAAGTAATTCTATCACACATCGGAGGTATAGACATTAATAATCGACGTTTAATTGAGATATTAGCAATCAAATTATTAAATTCTAGCCATTTGGCGTTGGATATTATTAATATTAATTCGGATTATTTTAGAAAGTTTGCTGCGAACAGTGCACTGATGGAAACCAAATGAAACATACTAACATATTAGGTTCATTGTAATTGTTAAATTTTATCCAATTCAATCTAGCTGGAAAGCAGTTATTCAACATAAACTTTTGACACGTTTTGCGTACTGCAAATGGTACAACTGAAAAATCAGCTAACGCCTTTTATTCCCGTATAAGGAGCAGGCGAGGCCATTTTGGCCCTATCCAACTTTTGGAGACTGAGTGGGCGGTTCAATCTCCACTGGTATCCAATCAGAGATAGTTGCTCCAAGGCTATCACGAATTTAATTGGCACGCAATGAAGAAACTGCTAACAAGTGCCGCCATCTCGTGGTACCTAGTCCTAAAACAATGTTTTTAATGTCTGTAAATAGTGTAGGTTCGACGGTCGATTTTTTTGAGTTAACAGGACAAAAATTGTTCCTCTACTCGGCGACTAGATTCGAACCAAAGTCTTCCTTCTTGCGGTCAAGTGGCGTAGAGTGCAACGCGACTTCAGCAGCAAAAGTCTCAGAAGTAAATGATATAGGCCTGCGCTTTTTGCGAAACACACCTAAAATGGATCGAACAAATGAAATGAACAACATTACTTTGAAGCGTCACAAAAAAGTATTCGTTCTGCGATTCTTCAAAAGTAATGTTATTTTATAGTAAATTTAAGATGTACATTGTCATAATTTAACTTCAAACGTCCACGAAAAGTTATAAACCTCTAGTGAATGGATGCAGTGGCGGAAGAAGGGTTTTACAATCTGGTAAATCATTCACTAAGAACCAAACATGGCACTTTTTTCAAAAGTAATACTTTTATTATTTTCAAAAGTGTGAAAAATAGTTTACACTGTTATCGTAAATATCAAACTGCACTTAGTTTATGGTATATAAAATAATTTTTGGAACATAAAAGAATCACTACAGTTCTTTTCTAATAACTACTAATTAAGAAATATTTCATTTCTGCTTGCATAAGTTGCAGAACTTAATTATTTACCTGTAACATCTTGATGAGAGACTCGGGATTCTTTCCCCAAGGTTCGGAACGCATATCGAACTGTAAAAGTTACATTCAGAAAAGACAATTCAGTTGAGGGAATGGAATTATGAAAAAGAAAATTTAAATTATCAAATTAAGCACATTTTGTATTAAGTGATGAGAAAATTATTGCAGAATTATGAACTTGGAGTTATGACTAAAATAAATAAAAAGCTATGTGGCCCATGAATTATGTCTGTTAACTGCGTATTCTCTTCGGACCGACTCGTCTGTTTTGTGAGATTAAAAACAAAATCCGAATTTCGAGAATAAAATCTTATCATGTCGGTATCATACCGGCTAGAATATCTTTAATTTAAAATCCCTCGAAAAGGATTTTTTTATCGTCTTAAACAGGAGCGGAACCCAAGTGTTTCCAACTAAATGAGATTGTCGATACCGACTAAGCTTTCAGGTTCTGTATAATTGTGAAGATTTAACGATGTATAATTATGAAGTCATGTTCATTGTTATAAACTGAAGATACAATAAAATATCTATAAAAATATAATATAATAAACTGAAAGTTAAATTATCCGTTTTCTAAGTGGGAAATTTTTTTGTTATTTGACATTCGTGTAACGAACAAGTAATACTATTCCAATAATATTTATTTTCTTTGATCTTTACGATGGTGAATAAAGCTTAACTAAATATGCTGACTTCTGTTGGATAGCTATAATATTCTAAATAATTATCAAGTGAATGTAAGCGCCATGGCCGAGTATTGCGATACTCTTGGGTTAGAAAGACCTCGCTTCGAGTATCGTCTAGGACGCGGAAGATCAATATTAGCGATTTTCAAATGAAGAAGAATTAGTCGTCATAATATCATTCGAACATTACATCAGAGATGGTAAACAGCCTAGTTGAGTTATTGATTTAATTTAAAGACGTTACGAAAGAAGAAAGACGTGAGAATATTTAAAAATTGGTAATTACCTCCTTTAGACACCTGTGACCATGTTTCTGAATAAAGTTTCTAAATTTAATACCAGAAGCAGAAGCTGTGGTCCTCAACCATTCTAATATTTCCTGCAAGAAAAAAAAATATTGTTTTACAATTTAGACTTGTAGTAGTGATTTTAGAATGAGTGGAACTATTTAAATTTTGGAATTGGCAACAACAACAACACTTATTGACAATCCACCAGCATGACTATGATTTTGCCTTCTCACCGAAAGGAAATGGGTAAACCCTGAAATATTTTCTATCTCGTGGGATCCCTTGCGTGCTTGTGTTGAACTCGCGGAGTTTCCTTAGCATTGCTTTTTGAGAAGTGGCATGAGAAGTAATGCCACTGCTCAGAAAGATACTTCCTTTATTTGAGATAAACGAAAATGCTTTAAAACTTACACTGCATTTGAACAGATTACATTTTTATAATATTTTACTAAAAGCAAATTTGACATTTACTTTAATCTTCGTTGTATCTCAAAATTAAAAAAAAATGTAGAAATAAGAAACAATTAAAATAACTTTAAGTTATTTTTATTATTCGGAAATGCTTACCTCTGTACTTAAGGATTTAAATTTGTTTACGTCCATATCGTGTGCTATAGAATAAGCCAAGCTCTAAAGAAAACAAAAGAGAAAAAGAAACAATGAAATATGAATGTTATAATGTCAATAAATTTCAAAGAAGTATTCTTGTATTTTATTCCATAATCACACCATAATATACAAACATGGAAAAAGAAATTTAATCAGCAATTACAGATCCATAGCAATTATCTATTATCGATCAAATTATGGAGCGGATCGTACTGAAGAAACTCATTGCATACACAGAGACCTTTCATATTATCCCCAAATCACAATATGGTTTTCAGAAAAATAAGGGAACAACATCTCCCTCTCTCTTGGATGACTTTACAGACTTAATTAATACCACATTGGACAAAAACAAAATTGCCATGGTAGTCTTTATAGATCTAACCAAAGCATTCGATACACTCACACATCAAACCTTGTTAGAAAAGCTGAGGCATGTTCGAATAGACGGGCCTCTTCACAGGTGGTTTACAAACTACCTTCAAAATAGAAAGCATATCACACGTATCGGATCAAACCGAAGCAGAGAGCTACCAGTAACCTGTGGAGTACCACAGGGAGCTGTATTCTCCCCAACTCTATTCAACATTTACAAGAACGATATTAATCAGCTACCACTCAAAGGTAAGATATTCCAAAACGAAGACGATACGGCAATAATATCCATCCATAATAACGCAATCATAGCCCAAACAAATATGCAACATGATATAAATCTGATCATAGACTGGCTCACGAAAAACTCCATACACTTAAACTCAAAAAAGACAAAATTAATGATATCCAGAAATCCACTGACTCGACCAGTTGATAATAAATATATAACCATCCAACATCCACTTTCCAACACAAAAAACACACAGAACAGCAAAACCACTACAATCACTCAGGTTGAAACAATACGATACCTTGGAATTTACTTCGATGCAGATATGAACTGGAATAGCCACATAAATCACCTACAACAAACTCCGAACAATTAACTGGCACGCTCTACTTAAAAGACAGTTCCTACACGCCCCAAAACATTAATACACAAAACACTATGCCAAAATATAATATATATACTATGATACGCTATAACAAAGTATGCCTTCTGTGAACCCTACAAACTAAATAGATTAATGTATTTACAATACAAAGTGATAAAAACTGATCTTTTGGGAACAAAGAGAAAAGATCGACTTTATATACAGTGCAAAGTCAGAACACAAAATGCTGACAGCAAAACATTTATGTCATTATGCAGTTTTGCTAAAACATTATACATACCGTATAACTAGACCTCAGATCATTATATCACATGTAAATACAATAATCACTACGGAAAGGCCACGCGAAACTTCTACATCCCAGACATGATGAACAAATTACCTTTTGAATACAGAAACTTACAAACTACAATAGCCTGAAAAGAGTTCTAAGGTCATACTATGAACAAAAAAACACGCACCCTAAATGCCATACAAACTTAATGAAACACAATATATTCGCTCAGGCTTCCAGTTCAGCGACGCATCAAGATATTCCCAAGTTATTGTGTGTGTGTGTGTGTGTGTGTGTGTGTGTGTGTGTGTGTGTGTGTGTGTGTGTGTGTGTGTGTGTGTGTGTGTGTGTGTGTGTGTGTGTGTGTGTGTGTGTGTGTGTGTGTGTGTGTGTGTGTGTGTGTGTGTGTGTGTGTGTGTGTGTGCGCGTGCGTGCGTGCGTGCGTGAATTTCTCAATCAACGGCTGCAGTGGAAATCAAACCCATTAAACATTAGCCTACTTCCCAACACAGCAAACAAACTGCTATAGTTACAGCGCTTAAATATACTAAAAGAAAAATCAAAATTGTAAATATATATACCTCATTGTTAAATGAATAAATGTTGTATTATTATTATTAATACATTATACGGGGGGAAAAAGAAAGAAAAAAATCTCTACGAATTTCATTGTTACAAAAAAAAAAAACACAATTAAACCTGTTGTAAATGTGTAATCACAATATGCAATCATAATTTTAATAACAAAAAAAGATTGAAGTTTTTTAAAAGAAAATATGTAATCAAATATGTATCATATGTAATCAAATACATATAATGTATCATATGTAAAAAATATTATTATTATTATTATTTAAAATAATAATAATAATACTAATAATAATAATAATAAATTATAAAAAAAATTTACCGTTACTCAGTCACGAGAGAAATTTTCAGGGAAGATGAAGTGTACATAGAAAAAATAAAATATTTTAATAGAATTGACACAATAGATTTTAAAGTCATACACACTATCAGAAGGGTACCATTCTTCATGATGACATTTTTATGAAGGAAAGGCTTTTCCTATAATGAGTAGTCATCCACTTGGACCCGCTTCTCTGAACATATCTTTAAAAAGAACAATAAAATATTCTCCGTATTTGCTGCTAGCAAAGGAAATTTAGTTACAGGTATTATGTACAGTTGTAATTGATCAGACTGCTTGTTACAGTAATAATTGAAAATCGTGATTCATGCTTTTCTGTCCTATAAGCCAGATTAAAAACTTATGATTGCCCAAATATCTGATGCTGAATTTGCTGCTTGATTTGATCATTGACACGGCTTGATGAGGATTCTTGAAGGAATATTATCGGTCTTTTGATCAAAGCAAAACGATAGTGAAACATATTATTAGAAGCGTGCGCACGTGTGCAAATACTCTTTCTCTCTGTACGTGATACCGTAATGTCTATTCCTATAATGTGTGTGTATGATAATAGCGAGATTCTATGGAAATCTGTGTGGTAATCTATGGAATCTGTGTGGAAATAACCCGCATATTCAGGCATATATTTAATATCTAATCTGTCAGATAATACCAAGCATTTTCTAGTCACTTTAGGCATCTAATGAACAGAGGGTGTAGTCTCACCGATCAATGAAATTCATCTCCCACCATTCACAAACATCCAAGACCATTGTGGGATTTGACACGCAACCTGTTACTTATCCTATCGTTCATTACTATTGTGGATGAGCAGAGGATTATACAGACCATAACGCTCAGTTGCATGGAGATGTTTTCAAAGCAAAATATGAGCTTACCTTACGGTATCACGGACAGAGAGGCAGGTGCCAGTGCACGAAAAATACACATGCTAGAATAAGCATATCTTACCATAATGCATGATGTACTTAGTGATTTTTTACAGCATTTATTGCTATGTGTGGGAAGTATTTTCAAGAACTAGCAAATTGAACAATTTCAGAAAATTTATGACATCTCATTTCTTAAAAAATATTTTTAGGAAAAAATATTAAATTAACCATTACATATTTCTTTAAAATATATATTTAGGATTAGGGGATACGAGATGGCTGCATTTGTTATCCTCATCTCTTCGCTAGTGCCGAGTATAATTAGTGGTAGCATTAGACTGGCTATTTCTGATTGGCTACCGGTGGAGATTGAAATGCCCTCAGTTTCCAAAAGTTGTATGGGGTTAATGGACTCGCCTGCTCCCTATAGGGGAAAGGCGTTAGAGGACAGAATTAATTTACAAAATTTGTTAGAAACTACGATATTGGACTCATATTGGAGATATACGGCAAAATGAGTTATGCATTTAATCAGACAGATTTGTAGCAGAAACATAACAAATAACTAACTGATCTCAAAAGAAATGAATTCGTAAGTTCATTCTCAAGAACTATTTTCTTTCTAGATCGGTTAGTAAAACGATTTTTATCGATATAGGGCTGGAACAGTCGGAAAGATTAACCTTAGTCCTTTGGATGGAAAGATATGAGTTGGATTTTTCAGTTGAAGATAAATTACTGGATCTCATACGAAAAGTAAGTTTTTTTTTTAATTCTTCCGAAAGCTGAAGGTCTATCTCCACGACGAAATAGCTGAAGGTCTATCTCCACCACAAAATAGCCAAGCCATTTGGAAAATACACATAATGAAGAGCAGCATTCCTATATAACCATTTGACTCAAGCCAAGCAAAAATAAATTTGCCAGTACGAAATATTTATACTATTATATCAGAGTAAAATTAGGATTATTATCTTATTAAATATAAATTTCATTTAAAGTAAGAAATAATTACCTGCATAGCTGCTGGAACATCAGCACTTTCAACTTGGCTGCTAGCTGTCAGTATACTGGCAAAGTCAGAGAACACGTCGGGTCCCCAGTCTAAGCAAAAGAGTTAGTATATGCGAGTGATTAGACTTACAAGGTTCATTATAAAACACAAGCATAAACATGCAATATTCAGATTATTGCCGTATTCTTTTTTCTGCCATAAATTTGCTTTAGAACCCAAATACAAATATGTAGAGGAATATTATAAGACAATTACTCTCTTTAAATGCAAAATCCCCTTTTTACACACATGCTCTGAAATGATTTCTTGAAATTTCTCTCACAGCAAAGAGAATATCAGTGAGGTTGAATAACAAGAGATCTTACCTCTTGACCGTGAATCTTAACACTTGAATACTTTGACAAGTAATAACAGGACTTGTTTTCATAGAAACTTGAAAACATTACACCACACGTTATCTCATGGTATAAATAAAAATTGTTTTCTTACAAAAAATCTTCCAACCCTTAACTGCAGCATTAATATGCAGGATATAGATAAAAGTTGTGTCGCGAGATATTGATGGTTACAAATTTTTATGGAAATAAAAAAAATTACAAACATTTACAAACAGTCTTCCAAAAATTTACAATTCGAAAGTATATTTGAACACTACGTGAGTGGTTGCGCTTCCCAAACTTAACTCAATAATTATTATTTTATCACATGCGAATTTATACGTAGCTAGAGGGCGCTCTGTAAGAAGGTCGTAGTTGATGAGCGCAATTTTAAAAAGGAGGTTTATTCTGTAAGATAATACAGATGTCACGACGTTTCTAAATTGTTGTTCCTCAGTACAGCTTAATATTAGTAGTTCCAACTACACACATAAATATCCAAAATTCAGTTTCATTACGAATACCAAAACTAATTTTGTTTTCTTTTGCAAAATGTCATTAATACAACTGAAAGTTTAGAGAGAAATGGATTAACTACAATACCTCCTTTAGCAGTGGCCAATGTAGTCAGCATGCTGATATTCCAGACAGCTGAAGATAGAGTGCATTCCAAGTGACATTTTAAAGACTGCAATCAAGTAAAAAAGTATACTTAGGATATTCAAGATAAAAAGAAAACTAGAACTACTGCTAAGAATGTTTTTTTTATTAAGACCATTTTAATACAAAATAGTACTCGATATTTAAAACACATATATATTTGTGTATATGCAGCTCTTCTCTCTCTCTCTCTCTCTCTCTCTCTAGTTAACTTTTGTGTGAGATCTGTAGATTATTCTGGGCTTTTTCTCGGTTGAAAAAGTTCCTTACATATCTAGGCTTTAGAGCCTAATGCAAGAATGGAATGGAATATATGAGGATTTATTTGCGTGGAAAGGCACTTTCCACGTAAAGAGTATAATTGTTTTAATTTTGATCATAATGTAAATTTTGCAAAAAAATTTCAAACTAAACATGTAACTAATGTGGTTGACAATGTTTATTTTACGATATTATTTTTTTTTCAAAGGTAAGTCTTATAAACTGAATAAGTTATATAGTATCGACGATAGCATTCTTTTATAGACATTTATGACTTTCAAGGAATAAAAGTCGACAAAAATTGCGGTATCATTATCAACTGAGCTACAAAGAACGGTGCACATTAGGTTTTTAATTTATATATAATTTTTATATAATTTATATATTTTTTTATATAATTTATATATAATTTATATTTACATTGCGTTTTTATTTTACATATAATTGTAGATTTTTATATTAAATTTATATAACTGTTTCTCTGCTCATATGTCTCTAAGTCAGTTATTATAAATATTCAGCCAGTTTTAATTGCTATGTACATTGTTGGGGGGGGGGGAAATCTCTGCAGCTCATTTAATATTTTCAAATAGTGCAGTGTCCTACTCATCCCAGATTCACTCAGATTTTGGAACATTCTCAGATGTCAACTTAACGCGTGTACAGAGATAATAAGCCGATAGTGTCAGATTCTATGTAGAAGGAAGTTTGGGACGTGCATATTTGTGTTATATATTCTTTTTTTCTGTCATAAATTTACTTTAGAACCCAAATACAAATATGTAGAGGGATATTATAAGACAATTACCCCTTTAAATGCAAAATCCTCTTTTAACACACATGCTCTGAAATGCTTTCTTGAAATTTCTCTCATAACAAAGAGAATGGCTGTAACATTACATGCGTTGAAAGTAGTCAAAAATTATATTTTGATAAGAAACGATGAATATTTATCTTCTGAAATTATTAGCAAACGATGAAAAAATCTTTTATGCCCAAAACATTCGAACAGAAGTGTGTTATTAGAATTATTGCAAATTTTAGAGTGTCTCTAAAAATGCATCGCAATGTTGTCGATTGGACATATTTGTATTCTCAGTCAAATTTATCCGCTAAAAATAGAAACAGTAGAAGTTTTAACTACTAAAATCTTTTCTCTATTTGAAACACAGAAAGAAAAGCGTCTTGTCGGAGCTTCAGAGCGTACTTCAAGCTGTCATGGATGCGTTTCTTGATGGATATACTGAAGACATTTCTACCAACCTTCGTTTATTTCCGTGAACCTTCATTTTTCTTTTTGTTTTTAGTTCACTTTTTTACGAGTCCATTCAGTCACATTTTTTACACATGCTCATTCTATTTTTTTCTATACATATCTCTCTCTCTGTTTTTCTCAAAATATTTCTTTCCCAAGTTATTTATTTTTTGTCAACATTTTCTTTTCATTGTTAACCCTCACTTCCATACAAAAATAGCTAAGGTTTAGCAAAATCAATAAATATTTCTAATCTCTTTGTATTTCTATGTATTAAATTTGTATACACACATGTTATTCTCTAAATATATTGTCAATATTTTGTGTACCATTTATGCTGTGCAATTGTTATACTTCTTGTAACTCGGATGAGCTCATGCTCTTGGGTTGTACATAGGATGTCATTGTTTTACAATAATGTAATCATATGTAAATGATAACATAATGTAATGGCATGTAAATGATAATATAACGTAATAATGTCATGATATGTAAATGATAATGTAATATAATGATATTATTATTATTATTATTATTATTACTACTACTACTACGGGCAACTCCAAGGAGTCTTTAGCCTCATCGAGGGAGGCCCTGAACATCATGTCCACACAACTATTCGACATTCTCACAGTATCTTTCATACCTTGCCTTGAACTCATTCACTGTCTTAGCACCCAAAACAGACTCTGGCAGCTTATTCCACTCATTTTCCACTCTAAAAGTAACTAACACCCTTACTAACCACACTCTTTCCGAGCTTCCATAGATATTCCCTAGTCCTCCCGCCACCAGTCCTGATCTCAAAAATATCCTCTGAATTAATCGTATAAAAACCCTTCAGCAATTTGAATGTCTCAATCATATCTCCCCTTTTCTGCCTATCAACCAATTTCTGCAACCCACAAATCTTCAGCCTGTTCTCATAAGGTTCATTCCATAGACCTGCTATACTCTTGGTCACTGGCCTCAGGATCCTCTCAACCTCCTCCCCATCAAGAAGAAACCTAGGTGACCAGATCTGGGCACAGTAATCTAGATGGAGTCTTATCAAGGCTCGATACAGAGGAACAATAACTTGCTTATCTCTGCTTGTCAAAGTATTCTTCAGCAACCAAGCGATATGATTATCTGATTTAGCCACTTTTGTAATGTGCCCCCCTAAACTTCATCTTCCTATCCACCAACACTCCCAAGTCCCTGGCATCATCAATCTCCTGGAGTACAGTTCCACCAATGTGGTATATTGTTGCTAATCTTTTCACCCAAAATGCATAACCTTATATTTTGTCACATTAAATTGACATCAATTCTTCTTAGCCCAGATCTCTAATCTATCCAAATCATCCTACAAGATTTTGACATCTTCTGCATTCACTATTGCCCTACCCAACTTTGCATCATCAGCGAACAAATGAGCTGTTCCACTCAGATCCTTCCCTATATCGTTAATGAACAAATTAAACAGCAGCGGTCCAAGAACAGAACCCTGCGGCACACCACTAGTCACAGGCCGTCTTTTATACTCTACTCCTGAATAAACTACTCTCTGATATCTCTCCATCAACCACCCTCCTATCCATCTCACCAACCCTTTATCCATTCCCATATGTCGCAGTTTACGAATTAGAATTCCATGTGGTATCCTGTCAAGGCCTTAGCCAGGTCCAGCAGTACCACTGTAAACCCATTACCCTTATCCAGTTCAGCCGTCACTGTGTTATAAAACTTGAGCAAGTTACTGAGGCAGGATCTACCCTTCACAAAGCCATGCTGTCCCCATACAGTATCTCATTTTCATCAATCCATTCCTGTATTTTTTTCCTTGACTACTTACTCCACGACCTTGACAACGACTCCTGATATGTTGATCGGTCTGTAATTTGCAACAGTAGTCTTGGATCCTCCTTTATGCAGTGGAACTATTTTCCTCTCCTTCATATGCAAATGATAATGTAATGTAATAATGTAATGATATGTAAATGATAATGTAATGTATTGATATATAAATGATAATGTAATGTAATAAGGTAATGATATGTAAATGATAGTGTAATGTATTGATATAAAATTATAGTGTAATGTAATGATATGTAAATGCTAATGTAATGTAATAAGGTAATGATACGGAAATGATAGTGTAATGTAATTAGCTAATGATATGTAAATGATAGTGTAATTTATTGATATATAAATGATAATGTAATGTAATAAGGTAATGATATGTAAATGATAGTGTAATGTAATGTAATGTAGTAAGGTAATGATATGTAAATGATGATGTAATGTATTGATATATAAATTATAGTGTAATGTAATGATATGTAAATGCTAATGTAATGTAATAAGGTAATGATATGTAAATGCTAATCTAATGTAATAAGGTAATGATATGTAAATGATAGTGTAATGTATTGAGATATAAATGATAATGTAATGTAATAAGGTAATAATATGTAAATGATAGTGTAATATATTGATATATAAATGATAATGTAATGTAATAAGGTAATAATATGTAAATGATAGTGTAATATATTAATATATAAATGATAGTGTAATGTAATGTAATAAGGTAATGATATGTAAATGATAGTGTAATATATTAATATATAAATGATAGTGTAATGTAATGTAATAAGGTAATGATATGTAAATGATAGTGTAATGTAATGTAATGTAGTAAGGTAATGATATGTAAATGATGATGTAATGTATTGATATAAAAATTATAGTGTAATGTAATGATATGTAAATGCTAATGTAATGTAATAAGGTAATATCTAAATGATAATGTAATGTAATGATATGTAAATAAAATGTAATGTAATGTAATGTAATAAGATAATGTTATGTAAATAATAATATAATATATTGATATATAAATGATAGTGTAATGTAATGATATGTAAATGCTAATCTAATATAATAATGTAATGATATATAAATGATAGTGTAATGTAATAAGGTAATGATATGTAAATAATAATATAAGGTAATAATGTAATGATAATTACATTATTACCTTATATTATCATTAAATATATAAATATCTTAAAAACATTAGGCTTAAAATGTCATGAATTATGCATGTCATGAATTACGAAAGTAATCTAAATGTATTACTTTTTACATGATTTCTATCTGCTTCTTCCAATATCTTATATTAATCAAGATAATTAAAATTTTAATATGTTAAATTTTTTCATTTAATGCATAAATTTATATATCAGTATATATTTCAAATCAGTACCCATTTATAAATTTTCATGATAAACTGCAAATAAGCTATTTACTAAACTAAATGAATAAACAACAAACATAATTTATCATAAAACAAAGTATGGGATCAGAATTTATACAATGCTCAAGCAATTGGGATTGAATTACTTACCGGAGCTAAGACAGTGCAGTTATCTAGAATCATTTGAAATGTCTGGGATGCGGTTGTACATTTTTCGTAAGGTATCTTAAAATTAGCATACACTTCTTTAATTGCTTTATCCAGGGTGCTGGGCGCTCTGAACATGTCCTGAAAACGAACACCAAATCAATTAGAATCAAATGAAGCACAATACGATGTTTTCTTTAATAACGCAGAGTAGAAAAATAAAACAGATATAACTACTTTAATAATAACATAAAACTGTTTTGTTCAGAATGATGAAGTATGCTATGTCAAATGTGCGTATTTTTTCTATGACATTTAAGAGTATTTGAGTATTTTTATTATGATTGGAAATGAAATTTTGAATCATTAACAAAAGAGATACTTGCAAGGTTTCCTTTACCAAGCAGTAATATAAAGTGAACTTTCGATACTTGTGTGCGTAGAACAACGTTTGCCTACATTGTACCAGTAAAAGAAGGATTAACCCCTCCTCTGTCTTCCACCTCCTTTTTATTTTTCAGGTAAAGCAAAAAATATACTTAATGCATGTTTCTGTGTTTAAGAAATAAAAACACGTAACAAATATAACGATATGCAACTAATGACGCAACGATTGCAAAACAGGAAGCTACTTACAGTTTTAAGGAATGCATAAACAATGATTGCTTGTAAATGGCGCAAGCTGTTTTTTTTTTTTTTTTCATGACTCTCAACCGATGAAAGGTTGTAATACATCAGTACCGTGTTTTTTTTTGTATTATTATTATTATTATTATTATTATTATTATTATTGTATATACTTTTTTATTTTTTATTTCGTCGTAATCCTGAAATTCTGCCGTAAAGAACGCATGAAAATATTTCAAGCCTCTTTTAGCCCTTCTGTAAGCTGAGGAAATTCTCACACGCGACGATGATCTTCATCTCCTACCTAAAGAAAATCACAAGCATCCATGCCTATGGCAGGATATGAACCCACACCTTGTTGAATGGAGAGTGGACACGCTGACTACTGGCCAACCAGATTGGCGTTACAGTAAAGACCATTGGTATTTAACGTAAGATAATGTGTACTGATACCCGTAGCATTTTTTTCATAGCATCCGAACATGTTTTACTTCGTCAAGTTGAAACTTCAGTCCATTAGGTTTAATGCCTGAATCAGCTCACCGCTTTCTTATGGTTCCTGCTCTGTAATGCAGAGTTGCCATTAAGAAACACGAAATTCTTACAATAAATGGGTGGAGAGTGCATACTGGTGGTCTATGGGTGGAGAGTGCATACTGGTGGTCTATGGGTGGAGAGTGCATACTGGTTTGGAGGATCTTAATAATATGCAAGAGCATTCATCAGGTTTCCTGATCCTCGTCTGTGCAACATGAGCTGAATTCTTCATCAGATCAACGTATATCAACACAGCCAATTCATGTAACGATCCTCCAATTACAGTTATAACCAGGAGTGGGAGACTATGCGAAGAGCTATGGTAGATATAAGTTGTAAGACAGACTGAGTAATACGAGGCGATTTGCGTCTCCTCTTAAAGAACAGGGTTACCTGGTCTCACGAGCAGGCAGCAGTTGCCATTAGAAAAGCACACCGGCTTAAACACGTGGCAGATGCATGTATTTATGTCATCAACTTAATTAAATGAAACAACTAAATCACACGACTAAAGCATAAATTATTCTAGACTGCTTTGCAGGACAACGGAGAAACATTTTTCAAAACAACATTTTGTTGGTGGAAAATTCCAAATTTCCAACACCCGTCTGAAACCTTCTTAAAAGCTAATTCACTTTCGGTTGTGAATGAGTGGAAAACCTCCTTTCATCCTTGACAGGATTTCAGCTATCATTCTCAACTTGTGGAAATAAATAGAAGAATATACTCCTTTCTTCCTTCAAGTCATGTCATCATCATTCATCCATTGGGCAGTATGGTCATCCCGATACTTGCTGATGCCAGTCCTTGCCATGTGATCTTGTTGTATGCTTTTCTGAAGGCTTTAACTCTATGAAGAGCAGTCACTCTAGAAACACCATCCATCAATCTCATTGATTATCTACCCCTTTCTCTTTTTCCATGAAATTTTTCTTCTATTAGTGTTCTGGGAAATCCTCCTTCCATCTTTTCAATGTATCAAAGTATTTCAACTTACTTCTGCTAATATTTTAAGGAGCCTTAAAGTTCTACTGATCCTTTCTAGCAACCGTTAATTTGTCCGCCTTTTAGCAGATGATAAAAGGCGGACAAATCCTCAACAGCCTTCTGTAACACCACATCTCAGAAGCAGCTGTCCTTTTCCTTTCAGACTTCTTTGGGCTCCAATCTGGCATCCATAAGTCGCTTTTGGAAAAAGAACGGAATCCAAAATCTGCAATTTTGTTCCCGTAGAGATAGATTTATCTTACAAGATTTAAACACGTCTCTGACTGTTGTTTTAGTCATTCCTAATCTTTTTCTGACGTCTTCTGAACAGCAATTCTTCACATTAATAATGGATCCTAGGTACTCGAACTTGTTGAATTATTCAGTTCTTTCTCCATTAAGGTACACTTGTTTCTCAACAGCTTTTCTGTCTGTATTTCCTTCGGGAACCAAAATCTTTGTCTTGCTAGGAATGAGTTGAAGTCCTCTGTTATTACTGATCTCATTAATTTTGTCAAGAATTTGTGCTAGTTCGTCCTTGCTCTCCATGCTGATCATAACCTACTCCATTACAAAGGAGTACGTTATCATCAGCATTCGTCAGTCCTGTCTTGAGCTTATCCAATGCTACAGGCATGATATCCTTAGCATACATACAAAACAAGTGAAAAGAAAGTAAACATCCTTGTGTAACTCCATTTCCCACCTGAAGACAGTCAGTCAAATCTAACACATGTTCTCACCATGGCTTCTTACTCCCTGTACAAGTTAGCTATCAACCTGGTAGTGTGTTGAGAATAACCCATTATTTTCATTACTTCCCACAGTTTACCATGCTGAAGACAGTTAAAAGCTTTAGAGTAATTTAAGAAACACATTACCATAGGAAGTCTAAATTTTCTATACTTTTTTTATCATCTGTCTAAAGCAAAGGATCCGATTTCTGATACCTTTACCTTTCTTAAACCTGCTTGTTCCTCGAGCATCTCTGCCTCAACTTGGCCGTAATCCTATTTAGAATTCACATCATAAAGGCGGCTTATTTCGAAAGATACAAATAACTGCTCATATATTTTAAATCGAAACTGTCGAATTTCTTTGCAAAAAAAGATGAATGTAATGGAAAAACATATTGGTTCTCCAAGTCTCCGTTACAGTATGGTACATTCATGATGGTTTTGCCTGTAATTTGATGTCCCACAGTGATTCAAATAAACGTATTGTCCGACACATATGAGAGCATTGTTCTCATCGCTAAAATATTCTGTTGATTTCGCTCTGACCATTTCAATTTTTTTTACTATTATTGCGTAAGTGTTTCGGCCAATTGTTGAATTTTATGTAAATAAATTGGTTTTTACTTATGTTACTTTTTGTGCATAAACCTTAGTAAAATATAGGTGAAACAGCTGAATCTTAATTTGGAAGGGGTCAGGCGATATCATATTGAATCACAGTATTTACTGTCGGCCTCTACAGCTGTTCTCATTAAAAGAAATAATCTTAATTAACAAGTACTGTAATTCGCTACTACCAGTTCATTTCTGTGATTCAAAGAGAAAGAAATGAAGGGCTTTTGATTCGGGGATAAAGTGGTTTATCTTTTTCTATTTATGTTTTGATTTGGTGGTTCGGTGTCGGTGGTTTATGAAATGGGGTTGGCAACAGAATCGATATTAATCAATTTAAAACAATATACAAAAATTGAGGGATGCAAAATTTAAATGACTTGAGAGTTGTTGAGTTCAGAATTTATAACATTGCATAACACGTTCATAAAATGCAAATAAAATTAATTCGCTTACATTAGCAAAGTGTAAGAACCATTTGCTTGATTACATTTAAAATATGTTTCAGTACAATTAAGATGCATTTCAATTTTAATGTTACAAGTGAAAGGCAATTTTTTAATTTAAAAATCTATTTGAAACTTTCATTTAAATAACAAAATATTTAAATGAAAGAAAGATAGAGAAAATGAAATATTTATCTTTAATTTTTAATTGATGTAATAATAAGTTATGTTTTTAATAATTACCTTCTTCAAGTCTTACAAATTTAAATATAACTTTATTTCAATAAAACGTAAATGTAATTATTATTTTTAATTATTTTGTTCAAATTTTTTTGAGTTTATTTTTAAACATTTAATTTAAAAATAAAACATTATAACTACGTTGAAATGTCACATTACTACTATTAAAATAATCACTGCAAAATTTCATAATTAATCTTAATTTAATTGGTTGTAAATCACTGACTTCACTGACAGCCAGATAAAGTGCAATTGAAGTCGATCAACTAGTTTCTCTAATGAATAGTTTTACAACGTTTTTTAATAATCTTAATAAGTAATGATGCAAAAAGAATAGAAAAAATTGATCAAATCAAAACTGAAAACCCGCTCGAGATCAGTTTATACAGATAATTAATTATGTGTAAAATGATGGATTTAGAAACCTGTGAATCCCACACACTAAAGATAGTAAATCAGTGTAAAGTACATCATAAAAGATCGGCCAAGTGATTGCGTGTCTGCTCAACAGTCAACAGCTCCCGGGTTCGAATCCTTCTATGTGCATGGATGTTTGTCATTTTCGTTAGGTGGGAGATGAGTTTCATCTTCCAGTGTGAGACAACCTCCACATATATTGAAGGTCTGAAGTGGCTCGAAAAAGTTCCATGTTGATCTCAAGAGCAGGGTTTCCACACTCTGTAAAAATAAAAAATATACAGTACAGTATATATATATATATATATATATATATATATATATATATATATATATATATATATATATAAGAATGAATAAAAATAGGGATAAATCCTTAGCCTAACCATGGTTCAAATATATCTTATAAGTTAGCAGAAACATTTTATGTACGTGGAATCCACATAAAAAAATAAGTGTTATATGATTTGGAAATCCTTCTAAAATATTGTAAACTACTCATTAGAGAAACTAGTTGATCGAGTTCAATTGCACTTTATCTGGCTGTCAGTGAAGTCAGTGATTTACAACCAATTAAATTAAGATGAATTATGAAATTTTACAGTGATTAATTATGATTTGGAAATCCTTCTGCAGAGAAGCATGGTACTTTCAAGTCCATTCACTCCTTTAATGAGCAGGTGGTGATGGTCTTATATTTACTCAAATCCGTGCTTATGGTGGGATTCGCACCAGTAATCTATTGATTAAGAACGGAAACACTAACCATTCAGCCAACGAGGAGCAGCATAAATAAGATATTTTATTAGTGCTGGGCTCTCCATTTCGTTTTATGAAATATATTTTTGTTGTTCCTTAATACAGGACGCCCATTCCTTGTGCAAGAAATCATATTGGAATTAGATATAATTTTAAGGCTGTATTAATGACCTTAAAATCCAAAGAGAAGAGGTTTCCGAAACAGAGAAACACACAGTTTCCTAATGAGCAGTTTATTAGATCTCCTTAAAGTTCATCAAAAAGTATATTTGACAACTGAATAAAAAATCTAGTAAGAAAATCAGAGAAATTAGGGAAAAAAAAGTGAGCAATTTGATAACCTACAAGAATTTTGTAAAGCGACAATATTAACACATGATTATGCAAATATTTTATAATTAAAAGTTAAATCTCGTTGGAATATGTAGATGATAGTGGAATGAAGGTCTGTATAAATTTTTATCATAGATAAAGGTAAGATAAAGAAAACGTGCAGCATTTCAGCCTTTCTTAAAGATGTCTCACAAAAGAGATAATATTTTACTTTCTTTTTTATTTATTTTTCTTCCAATTGTGAGTTTCACTGTTTTAAATTACACCCGAAAGTAGTTACGGACTATGAAGGCGGTGAATCCTGTTTGTAAATTGCACAGTATTCTCTCAGCTGGTCTGAATATTTTGCAGGATAAAACAATAATAGACGAAGAAATAGTCAACAACGAAATAAGAAAAACAGACTGGGAACACCTGGCATCAGATTCAGCAGATATATTATAAAACAACATTAAACTCACACTGGAGGAAATACATAAGAAAGCTACAAAGAAAGTCAGAATTAGTTTAAAATCAACACAGAATCCTTTGATAACACAAAACTTAATCCTAGAAATACACAGAAAGGACGCTTTATGGAAAGAATTAAAGCGATATCCAAATAAAATAGCTTTAAAAACTGAATATAAGATAACAAGGAATCGCCTTACAACACAAATCAGAAATGCAAAAAGAAAATACAAAATTGCCATGGTGTCTTTATTCATCTAACTAAAGCATTCGATACACTTATACATCAAACCTTGTTAGAAAAGTTGAGGCATGTTGGAATAGACGGGCCTCTTCACATGTGGTTTACAAACTACTTCCAAAATAGAAAGCATATCACACGTATCGGGTCAAACCGAAGCAGAGAGCTACCAGTGTGTGTGTGTGTGTGCGCGCGCGCGCGCGCGGGAATTTTTCAATCATAGATTTCGTAGCTTCCCAACACAGCAAAAAAAAACAATAAATAATAACCAACGGGTGCCATCCTCAGATAAGGTTACATGTAAGCTTCGAGGATTCAAGCAGCGAAATTAGTTCTCATCCAAGATGTATCATATGTAACCAAGTGCATGTAATGTACGTATCACATGTAAACCAGAGTATGTGATGTATGTATTATATGTAAACAAATGTATGTAATGTAAGTATCATATGTAATCAAATGTATGTAATAACTGTAATAAAAGTATGCAATATAGAGTGATTATATCCATTGATATTGTATATATAGAGTGTAAAATTGCAAAGAAACATCTGTAAAAATCATCATTATGAAAATTATAATAAGATATGTTGTAATTATTATTATTTAAAAAACAATTATGAGCGAGAAAGTATTTGTTATGCATAATTGTGTTCATATAATGTATGTAATTTATCTGAGAAATACTAAAATGTATTTGTAATGTAAAATAAACTTATACAACAACATTAAACTCACACTGCAGGAAATATATAAGAAAGCTACAAAGAAAGTCAGAATTCGATCAAAAACAACACAAAATCCTTGGATAACACAAATCTTAATCCTAGAAATACACAGAAAGGACGCTTTATGGAAAGAATTAAAGCGATATCCAAATAACACAACTTTATAAACTGAATATAAGATAATAAGGAATCGCCTTACAACACAAATCAGAAATGCAAAAAGAAGCTGCTACAGAGACAAACTAACCTCCGCACAAAACAACATGAAACAAACCTGGCATCTGATTAATGAGATGCTAGATTCTGTTCCCAACACTACTGCTTCCGAAACCATAAAACACAGCTTCATGAAAAATGCAAAACCTATCCAACAACTAGCAAATGAATTTAACCAATACTTTGCAGACTCCATCCAAGAACTTCACAGAAATATTCCCCCAATCACAAAACCAGACCCTCCACTTGGACCGCGATCAAAACAGACATTATGGTTCCCTACCATAAAAGAAGCAGAACTTCTCTATGCAATACATCAAATCAAACCAAACAAAGGCCCAGGAATAAATGGTATCAGACCTAAAGATATAAAGCAACATGCAACTAGTTTAAGTCCTATGCTACTAAAACTAATAAATAAAATATTTAAAACAGGACAGATATCAAGTACGCTAAAGACCGCCATAATTACACCCATATACAAACAAGGAAAAAGAAATTTAATCAGCAATTACAGACCCATAGCAACATTACCAATTATAAATCAAATTATGGAGCGGATCATACTGAAGAAACTCACAGCATACACTGAGATCTTTAATATTATCCCCAAAACACAATATGGTTTTCAGAAAAATAAGGAAACAACATCTCTCTTGGAAGACTTTACAGACGTAATTAATACCGCCTTAGACAAAAACAAAATAGCCATGGTAGTCTTTATAGATCTAACCAAAGCATTCGATACAGTTACACATCAAACCTTGTTAGAAAAGCTGAGGCATGTTCGAATAGACGGGCCTCTTCACAGGTGGTTTACAAACTACCTCCAAAATAGAAAGCATATCACACGTATCGGATCAAACCGAAGAAGAGAGCTACCAATAACCCGTGGAGTGCCACAGGGAGCTGTATTCTCCCCAACTCTATTCAACATTTACACGCACGATATTAATCAGTTACCACTCAAAGGTAAGATATTCCAGTACGCAGACGATACAGCAATAATATCCATCCATAATAACGCAAGCATAGTCCAAACAAATATGCAACATGATATAAATCTGATCATAGACTGGCTCACGAAAAACTCCATACACTTAAACTCAGAAAAGACAAAATTAATTGTATTCAGAAATCCACTGACTCGACCAGTTGATAACAAATATATAACCATCCAACATCCACTTTCCAACACAAAAAACACACAGAACAGCAAAACCACTACAATCACTCAGGTTGAAACAATACGATACCTTGGAATTTACCTCGATGCAGATATGAACTGGAAGAGCCATATAAAACATCTACACAACAAACTCCGAACAATAAGTGGCAAACTCTACAGATTAAAAGACATAGTTCCCATACGCCTAAAAACACTAATATACAAAGCACTATGCCAAAATATACTAAGATACGCTATAACAACGTATGCTTTCTGTGTACCCTACAAATTAAATAGATTAATGTCGATACAGTACAAAATGACAAAACTGATCTTTTGGGAACAAAGAGAAAATCACAACCTTATAAACATTGCAATGGCAGAACACAAAATACTGACACAAAACATATACGTCACTATGCAGCCTTGCTAAAACATTATTTTGATGCCAACTACAGGACAGTCAGAAATATATACCGTATAACAAGACCTCAGACTACTAATTATATCACATATAAATACAATAATCACTACGGAAAGGCCACGCGAAACTTCTACATCCCAGACATGATAAACAAATTTTGAATACAGAAACCTTACAAACTACAATAGCCTGAAAAGTGCTCTAAAGACATACTACGAACAAGAAACCCGCACCCAAAATACCATACAAACTTAATGAAACACAATATATTCGCTCAGGCTTCCAGTTCAGCTACTCATCAGTACATTCCAATTTATTGTGTGTGTGTGTGTGTGTGTGTGTGTGTGTGTGTGTGTGTGTGTGTGTGTGTGTGTGTGTGTGTGTGTGTGTGTGTGTGTGTGTGTGTGTGTGTGTGTGTGTGTGTGTGTGTGTGTGTGTGTGTGTGTGTGTGTGTGTGTGTGTGTGTGTGTGTGTGTGTGTGTGTGTGTGTGTGTGTGTGTGTGTGTGTGTGTGTGTGTGTGTGTGTGTGTGTGTGTGTGTGTGTGTGTGTGTGTGTGTGTGTGTGTGCGTGCGTGCGCGCGTGCGCCCGCGTGAATTTCTCAATCATAGATTCCGTAGTATCCTAACAGCAAAAAAAAAGAAAAATACAAAATACATAAAAAACTGGTGTCATCCTCAGATAAGCTTACATTTAAGCTTCGAGGATGAAAGGAAAAAAAAATTACGTATCATATCATATTACGTATCATTATCATATGTAACCAAATACATTACACGCCTTTGGTTACATACGATACATCCAAGATGTATCATATGTAACATTGGTTACATACGATACATTCAAAATGTATCATATGTAACCAAATGCATGTAATGTACGCATCACAAGAAAACCAATGTATGTATTATATGTAAACCAATGTACGTAATGTAAATATCACATGTAAACAAATGTAAGTAATGTATCATATGTAAACAAATGTAAGTAATGTATCATATGTAAACAAATGAATGTAATGTATATAATAATTGTAACAAATGTATGTAATGTATATAATAACTGTAACAAATGTATGCAATATAAAAAAAAATTATTTTAAAAATAAATCATGAGTTTACACCGTATGTTTGTGAAAATAAGGACGCATAATATTCAGATTGCATATGTGTAAATACTGTTGTATAATCACACCTTTTCAAATTTGAAAAAAAAAAATAGTGAACCACAACATGTAATATTATACAACTTATGTAACTCTGAACAATATAATTGTAAATTATTATTATGATTTTTATATATAAAAAAAAACTGTTATCATCATTACTATTTAAATCTCATTATATGTAGCACAAAGTACTGAACCTTGTAAAATAATATACTGAATAGATGATCATTGTACATATGTAAATATTTGAAAGAACAATAAAAAAAATTATTATTATTATTATTATTCGTGACACTTCCAAGGAGCACGTAGACTCATCGCGTGAGGACACCAACTGTACAACTCTCTGTCTTCACACTACACCGAACCTCAACTACCAATCATCTACATCAACCCCATCTTCCGCCCAATTGAGATTTAAAAGGGAATCGACTAGCAACTAGTGAAATGTTGTGCAGAGAAAGAACGAAATAGACGACGTTGTTGATTGTGTGGAACTCAGCGTAACGTCAATATAAAGAAAATAATTAATAAACAAATAAACTAAATATTCTTACAAGATATATAGATGTGCTAATAGTGAATTAAAAAGTCACACAGCTTCATGTCTGAGATGTCAGTGATGAAGAAAGAGTGAAATTAAAAATCCAAAATTATTCCAAAACCGAATATATGTAAACATTTTGAGTTTCAAAATTTTGAGCACAGAGCAACTGAGAATGCAACTTCGGCATCGGAGTTGACTTGCTTGCAGTAGTAAAAAGGAACGAGCGCCGATCAAAAGCTTCAACATATTATTCTTTTGGTGCATTTTGGAACTGTTTGTGCATTTAAGTATTTATTTATATTATTTAGTGTACGATGTACAGGTCTCAGGATATTACATAAATCAGCATAAAAACAATTGTAAAAATCATTTTACAATAGGTTGAAATGATTAAACATTAAAATTAAGAATCAGGAGCTAGAGCTTAATCCTTAATTCCCGGATCCACTCCAGGGATTCTGGGATCAGTTTAAAAAAGCCCTCTTTAGTACCTGAGAATGAATAGATAGGGCGTATTAAAGTATTAAAACCCAAGACAAATCCGATGCTGGGGTTTGCCTTCTCATTAGCTCCATGGTAAAAATTTAGAAGCCTTCAGAGTTTCTACCATACATTTCAAATTGAAAAAAAATGCACAATCTTTAATACCAAACTTTTCTATATGATGTGGTGTTTTAACAAAACGTTCGATAAAGTTTCTCTGCAACGTGCGAGGAAATACATTCCCTTATGATTGTACAAAAATACTCGTTTTCTTTATATACTGTATATCTGCATATGACTAAATTACCTCATGGGCTCACTTTAGTGAGTACGGGCATGGCAAACCCGAGGTACCCGATGCTGGAGACCATGCCTTACTTCACGTAATATACATCTGTTATATTATCTGTAGACTGGTTCCTCCCCTTTTTGTTTTCTCTCCTTCTTTCTTTTCTTCCTGCTCCTTCCCGCGATGCTATTAGAGTATTCGAGGGCTGGGGTGAATCTTTCCTATTTTTCTATTTCATCTAATGTGGAAAGGGCCTCTGCAACCGTACCACTTTCTTCTTGCAGTGACTTCACTCCAAATTGCTAATATGATTGTGCCTTATAACACATTTCATGCTGCGTCGGCTGTCGCGCAGAATAATCAGAGCCGCGTTCAGGGCTTAGGAAGACGGTCCTGTTCGAGAAGTATATTACAGTCTCCATCTCCATCAAAAATCAGTGATATTGTGAATTAGCAACACAGAAGATATAAGATTAATCTTAGAAGGGAATTTTACATAGGCACATGGAATGTTCGAGGTCTACAGATCGGCTCTTGAGATTGTCTGTAAAGAGATGGATAGGTATACGATTGACATCCTGGGAATTATATGAATACCAGATGGAATGGAGAAGGTCATTTCAAAAGACAGGATGGTAAGCTAGTTATTTGCTCAGGTGGTGACTCAAAACAAAATGGGGTAGATGTGATACTGAAGACAGCTCAGGCAAGACGCCTTCTTGGTTATAACCGCATTAATGATAGGATTATCTAATAATGATTAGATAATGAATAATAGAAAATGCAAAATAGACTAATAATGAATCTAATAATGATTAGACTTAGGCTCAGCCTACCAATGTATCAATCGTGGTAGCTTATGCACCCCAGATAGGCCTGAAGAAGAGAATGAGCAATTCTATGAAAACTTACAGACTGTTTTGGACTGTCTACCAAGGAGAGATATGCTTTACATCTTAGGGGACTTAAACGCAAAAGTGGGAAAGAGTGGGAGAGTTAGGCCGCAGTGTGGCATGTTTAGTCTGGGTGAAAGCAACACCCGTGGTGAAAGACTGTTAGAATATACCCATGCTAACAGATTAATTATTACCAGTACATGCTTCCAGAAATACCCACGACTGATCCATACTTGGATATCTAACATTGATGGGTCAAGGCACCAATTCTGGTGACATCCTGGCTCTCCAGCGGTGGAAGACAAGCATTTCTGATGTGCACACTTGTCCTGGAGCAGATTGTGGTACAGAGCATCAGCTAGTAAGAGCCAAATTAAGACTAAGACTCCGAAAAATTCCAAGTCAGGCACATTCCACTAGATTGGATGTTAGAGTAATTCCTAGTGTATTTACAGAAGAAACATCAACATGATTGGATGATTTTCTGGAGACAAATGAGGAGAACTCACCAGAAATACTTTCGGAAGGAATCAAGGTGATAATACAGGATACAGCCAAGAAGTATCTCGGCCCAATAAGAAGACCAAGAGGCCCATGGATATCAGATTCAACATGGAACTAATCAAAAGAAGGCGATTGGAAAAGCAAAGAGACACAGGGACCGAAGAATATAAGAGATTACATAAAGAAGTCAGAAGAGCCATCACGCAGGATCAGGAAAAGTTCTATACTGATAAATGTGAAGAGATAAAGTTCCAGATGAGGAGGTTCATTATGAAAGGATGTTTTATTTAGTTCTTGACTTAAAGTAACATTTTAAGTCCAAATTTAATCTTATCAAAGAAAGGAATGGAGCATTACTAACAGAAGAAATGGAAATCAAAAAACAGATGGAAAGAATGCTGTGAGGAACTGTACAGTAGAGTGAATAAAGAAAATGTGGCGGAGCCCTCTCACCAGGAAAATTTTGATTTGGAACCTCCTCCACTTAGGTATGAAGTTGAAAGAGCAGTTAAGAAGCTTAACAGCAATATGGCACCAGGTGCAGATGAATTCCAGCAGAGTTAATTAAAGCCACAGGTGTTGGGGGGTTAAGAGTGTTTCATAGATTGATTACAATGATATGGGAGACAGGATCATGGCCTAGAGACCGGAAGAAGTCTGTTTTCATACCACTACATACGAAAGGAGATATGAAAGCGCGCAACAACTATAGAACTATTAGTTTAGTGTCTCATACAAGCAAAATTTTATTGAAGATCATGTTAAATAGGATTGAGGTCAAAGTTAAGGCAGAGATGCCTGAGGAACAAGCAGGTTTTAGGAAAGGTAATGGCACCAGAGATCGGACCCATTGCCTTAGACAAATCATAGAAAAATATAAAGAATTTAGACTTCCTCTGGTAATGTGCTTCTTAGACTACTCTAAAGATTTTGACTGTGTTCAACATGTGAAACTGTGGGAAGTAATGAAAAGAATGGGTTTTCCTTACCACACTATCTGGTTGATAGCCAACGTATACACGTAACAAGAGGCCACTGTAAGAACAGGTGTTGGATTGACTGATTGGCTTCAGGTTGGCAAATGATTAAGGCAAGGATGTTTACTTTCTCCTCACTTGTTTAGTATACTGCATATATGGAGGACATTATGCGTGAAGCACTGGATAAACTCGAGACAGGAATTAGGATAGGAGGTAAATTGATCAGTAATCTGAGGTATGCTGATGATACAGAACTCCTTTGTAATGGCACGGAAGAACTAGGACAAATTCTAGACATAATTAATAAGATCAGTAATAAAGAGGACTTCACCTCAATCATAGCAAGACAAAGATTATGGTTCTCAAAGGAAGAAAGGTTCACAAACAAGAAAGCTCTTGAGAAACAAGTTTACCTTAATGGAAAAAGAATTGAGGAAGTTAGCAAGTTTGAGTACCTAGGATCCATTATTAATGTGAAGAAATGCTGTTCAGGAGGCATCAGAAGAAGGTTAAGAATGTAAGATTGTTGTTGATAGGAATGTATATCCACAGAAGGCTGTTGAGGATATCAACAGCCTTCTGTGGATATACTGAAAGTCGTACAAATGAATGGGTGTTAGAAAAGATCAGTAGAACTTTAAGGTTCTTTAAGGATATTGATAGAAGAAAGTTAAAATATTTTGGACACAGAAAGGATGGAAGGAGGACTTCTCAGAACAGTAATAGAAGGTAAAGTTCCTGGAAAAAGAGGAAGGGGTAGGCTATCACTGAGCATCGGAGTGACCATACTGCCCAGTGGACATCTGTGGATGTCCAGTAAAGATATAGATAGATATGACTGAAACGAAAAACGTTTGTTAGAGGACACAGTTACTAAAAAGATTTTTTTTTTGCTATTCAACTGCTGCATTTCTAATATCAACTAACACTGCACTGATATAGTGACCCTCTGCGGACTTGATTTACAACTGTAATTAAACGTAACAGGAGAAAAATACGCATGTTTATTATTATAAACATGCGTGTATAAACAACGAATATGCTTATATTCGTTTCTGTTTACTTCAGTTTTTAGAGTATAATCAACAGCTTGATCAAAGGGATGTTAGGATTAATGTTGGAAAGAAATGGAGGATATCTGGTTCACTATGAATGTGCAATAAATCTCCTTTAAGGAAGTGCTATTATCCCTAAGTTCTAAGCGCTTATATACAACATTGGTTATATAATATGCTGTTTAAATGGAGGAGCAAACGGCAATTGTTCTTGGCGAATTGGGGTTGGTGTAGCGGGTCTAATTAAGATTGCCGTAAAACTTAATTAGAGATCTACTACCAACTAATATCAGTGAGTCAGAGTGAATAGAGGGTTGCTGCTGTCGATGAGGATAGGTAAATTTTTTTTTTTTTTTTTTTTAAATCACTGCCTAGTTCGATGGCAAAAAATGGTTGCCTTTCACGAAAAAAACACTTCTGGTAGTTTGATGGAAGAAGATAGTTGCGTTTACTAAATGAAAATACGATTTTTATCTTTTTAAATCTGCCTTAATGGCTAGTTCGATGGTAGAAGATTGTTTCCTTTACCAAAGAGGAAGGGTAATTTTATCTCGTTTTATCACTGCCTGGTATGGTAGTTTCCTCTTCGGCAAAAACAACCTTACCAGGTTGTTTTTGCCGAAGAGGAAAGGCAATTCTATTGTTTTGAATCGCTTCTTAAATGGCGGTTCGATGGCAGAAGATTGTTGCTTGTGCCGAAGAGGAACGAAGATTTACCTTTTTTTAAATCACTATTTGGTAGGTAGTTCGACGGTCATGGAAATGGAAATGGAGCTGGAAGTGGGGTAGATATTCACATATTTAATGAATTAATTTAGTATAAAAGATTAATAAAAATGAATTTATGTGTCTGCAGAGAGTTATGTAATTGGTTATCTCATTACATCAAAGTAAATACCTTTCTATTATCGAAACACTGTATATATATATATATGCATTTGTACATGGATATTAGTGTCAATATTACACATTCCTGAATGTTGTTTTCTACCTGGAAGTACTTGAGGATAATATGTCAGAAGCCATCATGCTTAAAACGTATGGTGATTACCGAAGTTACTAAAATAATATGCATAACGCTTCAAGCATTTGTAGGGTATCGTAATGTCACTCTTTAAAGCAACCGACTGTATAACATGTGGGTTTCAATGTCTGATCTTAAAGGTATTTCTCGAAGAAATCATGTGTCACATAAATTTGCCTGCAACTCCTTCAGATTTAGCACTATAGAGATGTCATAATTTTTCCTTAATCCTTAATTGTTTTAACCTCGCTACCGGTCAAGATGTCAAGGTTATCATGGATGCGAAGTGGATATTAAAATGTAAGACCACTGATATTTCATTGAAATATATTATGGATACGAAGCGTATGAGGATGTATTTGATCCATAATAGTCTGTAAGTGATTAAGGAAATTTATCGGTCGAAAAGAGCCACACGGCTTCATTTCGGAGTCATCAGTTATACAGGAATAATGGAAATCAAGATCCAACATAATTTCCAATCCGAATGTATGTAGAAGCTTTGAAGGTTTCGAAACTTCGAGCAGAGAGTTTCTGAGCATAAACTGTTCGGTATTGGAGTTGAATTGGGTTACACTACTTAAACGACACGAGAGCTGACCAGAAGGTTCCGTATATTTGCGTTATATGTGCATTCGTGATTTAAAATGTTGAAATCCAAGGTAACCCAGATGCGAGGATTGAATTCTCATAAGGTCTCCGATGACGACTTCGAAACGGTCAAACCGTTTCTTCATACAACATGCTTTAAAACAATGCTGGAGCTTCAATAACAAACCTTTTTGCTTGATGTGGTATTTTAACAACAAGTTTCGTAGAGCTGCTCTGCAAAGTGTGAGAAAATAGTTTTAATTATCTTTATAGAAAAATACTTGTTATTTTTTATATCTGCACATGACTAAAATGGAAACCATTGTTAGAGCCAACAGTTAATAAAAAGGGTTTTTTTTGCCATAGATAATTACGGTATTCATTTGCAACTAATTTTCAATTCATTTGAAAAAGAATTTTATTCCCTTTCCACATTGTAAATGTCGCCCTATTGATCATGTGACTCTCATGTAATTTCTCCAACATATAGGCATGTGTCTGAATTCAGCTGTGTCGATAAATATTTGCGAACGATAAATTCATTAAATATTCATCGACTAGAAACCAATTGGAGAAATTAATAAAGATATTAAAAACTTTATTCTACTCTGGATGACCACTTAGTAGGTTTAGAACCGTTTATAAAGGAAGCATAAGAACATACAGAAACACTATTGTTTATGAGTCATCATTATCAAGTAATTATTAAATTAATTACAACGATTAATTTAAAGACTGATAATTGACTTTCATGGAGATACTAGAGATGCATCAGTAAATTCACAATTATTGCACGAAGGAACAATTCAATAAGATCGATAGTACAGATTCAAAACTGTGTCATATACCTAATTGCTTTTGAAAATTTAAAAGAAAACCAGTTCTGCAATTACTGAGATATTTTCCCGCTTCGAATCTCTTTGAAGTTTTCGATAATTTATGAAGAATGCTTTTCTTATGAATGCAGTTTTCAAGAGACGCACTTTTTTTTACCGAAACCCAGACTCACGCATATTGCGTAACCTGACATTTTTGGTATACTCACGTGCTATAACGTTTCATGTTTTCAGTGTTTCTTGAAATAAAGCATGTGTCAAAAAGATATTAAAAGATATTTCAGATATTAAAAATCAAAGATATCAAACTTAAAAAAAACAGATTTAATGGCCAGTTTTGATATTGTTTCTCTCTTTACAAATGTACCCGCTCAAGAAGTCCTCGATCTTCTCAAGAACAAATTATCAAAAAAACTCTTTGCTCTTCTCTCCCATTGCATAAAGTCAGGATACTTCAAATATGATAATAAGATCTACATACAAAACTCAGGTCTGGCTATGGGCAGTATACACTCTCGCCGATTCTCGCGGATATATTTCTCAACGAATTTGAAGAAAAAGCTATTAACTCCTTTCACTTTAAACCAAAAGTCTGGTACCGCTATATCGATGATATTTTCCTCATCTGGGAAGACGGTTTCAATAACCTCTATTTATTTTTGGACCACCTAAACAAGTGCCATGAAAAAATCTCTTTCACCCTCGAACTGGAATCAGATGACTGCCTCCCCTTTTTAGACCTCAAACTTACCAGATGTGCTGAGAGCATTAAAATCTCAATTTTTAGAAAGCCTACTCATACTGACAGATACCGTCATGCTTCCTCCCATCACTATCCCCCACAAAAATGTGGTATTATTTCCACCTTAGCTCACCGAGCCAAATCGTTACTTAAAGAAGAAACAGAAATTGAAAATGAACTCCGTTTTCTTAAAAAAAATGTCTATTAACAATGGTTTCTCTCCAAAGAAAATTGACAAATTTCTTTCCCCCAGGCACTCAACTACTTCTGAAGATCCCTCTTCCCCAAGAGCCTTCATCTCCTTGCCTTACATCAGCTCTGTTTCACCAAAACTGGCCAAGATTCTCAAGAAATTTAACTTCAAAACTTGCTTCACTACGCTTCCAAAACTTCGTTCATTACTTAGCAAACATAGACAGAAACATCTTCCTACTCAGTTTCCAGGAGTGTACAAGATTTTGTGTGATTGTGGAAAGCCATATTATGGACAGACTGCTAAATCCATCCGTCTACGTTTGGATGAACACCGTAGAGATATCGCCTATAACAGGACTAGAGCTAGCGCTCTCTCTAGCCACGTTCTCTTTTCACCTAACTCAGACGAAGGCCGCCAACACATTGTAAACTGGACTCAAACTTCTAACATCCATGTGTGCTACGATGAACTCGAAAGAAAGATTGTTGAATCTAGGGAAATTTCTCTAGATTCCTCTCATATCAACAAGAGCCTGAGTAACAATCTCTCTGAACCACACGTTGCTTCTGTTCAGTACTGGTGCACTCGCGACAGCGCATAGTATACGTTTGTTTGGAACTCATACTCGCATTTGTTTTTCAAACACGCTACTGTTTTTTTATACTTGTTCTGTTAGTACAATTTTAAGTCTCTGTAATTTTTTATATACTTCTTTGATTGTGATACCTGAGGATGTTGATCTATTCAACGAAACTAATAAACTAGTAGTATCTTTTTAAATATATCTTGTGTCATCTTTTTATCTCTCGGTAACAGTCATTAAAGCTTTTTTATAATATTCCAACAGAGTAAAAATGAATTCTGAATATATATATATATATATATTCAGTAACTGAAACCCTTATGAAGACACACAAAATCCTGAGCATTATAAATCTGAAACACTACTTAATTTCGCTAAGGTACAAGTATATTACTTAGTGTTTCAGGTTTGTTCCACAACAACAGAGATACACATCACAAAACATGATCCACCCACAACTGTTTACACTCCTAGACCCTTCAACATACGATCTTGCAGTGAAATCACATCCCATACCCATGCTACTCAAAAACATATCACAAAATGTAAAACGCGCAGAGTATTTGTTTGCACATATGAGAATAACAATTTTTTAAATATTATTTATATTATTATTGTTATTATTAATTATATGTATTAATTCTACTTACTGTAACAAAAACGAGGTACTCAGCAACGAAACTTTTGTATAATTATAATTTGAGACGCAGATTTTGTCTTTGACCTAAATTACACAGTAAGTCGTGTAATTAGCACTCGCCAATTACGCGAGTTAATGTGAAATTTAGAAAATTGAGGCATGAATGCGACCAAATTTCATTGCTATTGACATAATGTTGCATAGAGTAGGGTGATAATCCCTTTCTTTCGTATCATATTTTGCAATACGGAAAGTATTGGAGAAATCTTTGACAACTGTAATGAAATGAGCTGTACAAATTGCAGCTTTCTCAAACTTTGAAAAAATATTCGCAAACCACAGTTTGAGCAAAATTCTATTAAAAGTAACCAATTTCTTGAATAAACTTGGTAAGATTCAATCATGACCTATTCGGCATTCTAGTCACCTATTTAAACGTAAATTATTGAGTTACTTGATTGGCGAAAAGTTTCCGGATAGATGGAATAATCTAGTGATTACTGGGGGAACTATATTTTTGAAATTTCAATACTCT